>NW_026734372.1:0-300000 GCF_949786415.1 Peromyscus eremicus
TGTAGGAAGCACAGTTCTTTTGTTCTGAGCAAGTTCACTGTTCGGACCTCTCAGGAAACACAATAGAGTAGAAGAGTGCTTTTTTCTCTAAATCAGAGTGTGTTTCTTGTAAGGCAAGTTAGTGTTTGTTTCCCAGTCCTAAGTGGAGTTGAATCACATGCAGTTTCTGGTCCTATGAGCAAGAGTTGTTTTCTGGTAAGAAGAGTCACTATTGTGGTCACATTGTCATACACAGGGCAAATAGCACATGTGTCTGTTCCCAGCATGTACAGTGTATTGGCTGAAGAGGATCTACTGTTCTTGTCAGGTTCCTAAGCAGAGTTGAACTAGATATGGCCGTGTGTGTAGGAAGCACAGTTCTTTTGTTCTGAGCAAGCTCACTATTCTGGCCCTATAGGAAACACAGTAGAGTAGAAGAGTGCTCTTTTCTCAAAAGCAGATTGTGTTTCTTGTAAGGGGAGCTAACGTTTGTTTCCCAGTCCTATATGGAGTTGAATAACATGCAGATTCTGGTCCTACGAGCAAGAGTTGTTTTTTGGTAAGGAAAGTCACTATTGCGCTCCCATTGCCATACACAGTGCAAATAGCACTCCCGTCTGTTCCCAGCAAGTACAGTGTATCGGACTGAAGAGGAGCTACTGTTCTTGTCAGTTTCCTAAGCAGAGTTGATCGAGATATGTCCCGCGTGTGTAGGAAGCACAGTTCTTTTGTTCTGAGCAAGCTCACTGTTTGGACCCATAGGAAACACAGTAGAGTAGAAGAGTGCTCTTTTCTCAAAAGCAGAGTGTGTTTCTTGTAAGGCGAGCTAGCGTTTGTTTCCCAGTCCTAAATGGAATTGAATCACATGCAGTTTCAGGTCCTACAAGCAAGAGCTGTTTTCTGGTAAGAAGAGTCACTATTGCGCTGCCATTGCCATACACAGGACAAATAGCACTGGCGTCTTTTCCCAGCAAGTACAGTGTATTGGACTGAAGAGGATCTACTGTTCTTGTAAGGTTCCTAGTCAGACTTGAAATAGATATGACCGTATGTGTAGGAAGCACAGTTTTTTTGTTCTGAGCAAGCTCACTCTTCGGACCCCATAGGGAACACAGTAGAGTAGAAGAGTGCTCTTTTCTCTAAAGCAGAGTGTGTTTATTGTAAGGCGAGCTCGCGTTTGTTTCCCAGTCCTAAATGGAGTTGAGTCACAGGCAGTTTTTGGTCCTACGAGCAAGAGTTGTTTTCTGGTAAGAAGAGTCACAATTGCGCTCCAAATGCAATACACAGTGCAAAGAGCACTCGTGTCTGTTCCCAGCAAGTACAGAGTATTGGACTGAATAGGAGCTACTGTTATTGTCAGTTTCCTAAGCAGAGTTGAACTAGATATGGCCGTGTGTGTAGGAAGCACAGTTTTTTTGTTCTGAGCAAGCTCACTGTTCGGAACACATAGGAAACACAGTAGAGTAGAAGAGTGCTCTTTTCTGAAAAGCAGAGTGTGTTTTTAGAAGGCGAGCTAGCGTTTGTTTCCCAGTCCTAAATGGAGTTGAGTCACATGCAGTTTTTTGTCCTACGAGCAAGAGTTGTTTTCTGGTAAGACGAGTCACTATTGTGCTCCAATTGCCATACACAGTGCAAATAGGACTCGCGTGTGTTCCGAGCAAGTACAGTGTATTGGACTGAAGAAGAGCTACTGTTCTTGTCAGTTTCCTAAGCAGAGTTGAACTAGATATGGCCCGTGTGTGTAGGAAGCACAGTTCTTTTGTTCTGAGCAAGCTCACTGTTCTGGGCCTATAGGAAACACAGTAGAGTAGAAGAGTGCTCTTTTCTCAAAAGCAGATTGTGTTTCTTGTAAGGGGAGCTAACGTTTGTTTCCCAGTCCTATATGGAGTTGAATAACATGCAGATTCTGGTCCTACGAGCAAGAGTTGTTTTTTGGTAAGGAAAGTCACTTTTGCGCTCCCATTGCCATACACAGTGCAAATAGCACTCCCGTCTGTTCCCAGCAAGTACAGTGTATCGGACTGAAGAGGAGCTACTGTTCTTGTCAGTTTCCTAAGCAGAGTTGATCGAGATATGTCCCGCGTGTGTAGGAAGCACAGTTCTTTTGTTTTGAGCAAGCTCACTGTTTGGACCCATAGGAAACACAGTAGAGTAGAAGAGTGCTCTTTTCTCAAAAGCAGAGTGTGTTTCTTGTAAGGCGAGCTAGCGTTTGTTTCCCAGTCCTAAATGGAGTTGAATCACATGCAGTTTCAGGTCCTACAAGCAAGAGCTGTTTTCTGGTAAGAAGAGTCACTATTGCGCTGCCATTGCCATACACAGGACAAATAGCACTGGCGTCTTTTCCCAGCAAGTACAGTGTATTGGACTGAAGAGGATCTACTGTTCTTGTAAGGTACCTAATCAGACTTGAAATAGATATGGCCGTATGTGTAGGAAGCACATTTTTTTTGTTCTGAGCAAGCTCACTGTTCGGAACACATAGGAAACACAGTAGAGTAGAAGAGTGCTCTTTTCTTAAAAGCAGAGTGTGTTTTTAGAAGGCGAGCTAGCGTTTGTTTCCAAGTCCTAAATGGAGTTGAGTCACATGCAGTTTTTTGTCCTACGAGCAAGAGTTGTTTTCTGGTAAGACGAGTCACTATTGTGCTCCAATTGCCATACACAGTGCAAATAGGACTCGCGTGTGTTCCGAGCAAGTACAGTGTATTGGACTGAAGAAGAGCTACTGTTCTTGTCAGTTTCCTAAGCAGAGTTGAACTAGATATGGCCCGTGTGTGTAGGAAGCACAGTTCTTTTGTTCTGAGCAAGATCACTGTTTGGACCCCATAGGAAACACAGTAGAGTAGAAGAGTGCTCTTTTCTCAAAAGCAGAGTGTGTTTCATGTAAGGTGAGCTAGCATTTGTTTCCCAGTCCTAAATGGAGTTGAATCACATGCAGTTTCTGGTCCTACGAACAAGAGTTGTTTTCTGGTAAGGAAAGTCACTATTGCGCTCCCATTGCCATACACAGTGCAAATAGCCCTCCCGTCTGTTCCCAACAAGTACAGTGTATCGGACTGAAGAGGATCTACTGTTCTTGTCAGGTTCCTAAGCAGACTTGAACTAGATGTGGTAATGTTTCTAGGGAGCACAGTTTTTTTGTTCTGAGCAAGCTCACTGTTTGGAACACATAATAAACAGTAGAGTAGAAGAGTGCTCTTTTCTCTAAAGCAGAGTGTGTTTCTTGTAAGGTGAGCTCGCGTTTGTTTCCCAGTCCTAAATGGAGTGGAATCACATGCAGTTTCTGGTCCTATGAGCAAGAGTTGTTTTCTGGTAAGGAAAGTCACTATTGCGCTCCCATTGCCATACACAGTGCAAATAGCACATGCGTGTGTTCCCAGCAAGTACAGTGTATCAGACTGAAGAGGAGCTACTGTTCTTGTCAGTTTCCTAAGCAGAGTTGAACTAGATATGGCCCGTGTGTGTAGGAAGCACAGTTCTTATGTTCTGAGCAAGCTCACTGTTCTGGCCCTATAGGAAACACAGTAGAGTAGACGAGTGCACTTTTCTTAAAAGCAGAGTGTGTTTCTTGTAAGGCGAGCTAGTGTTTGTTTCCCAGTCCTAAATGGAGTTGAGTCACATGCAGTTTTTTGTCCTACGTGCAAGAGATGTTTTCTGGTAAGAAGAGTCACTGTTGCGCTCCAAATGCCATATACAGTGCAAATAGCACTCGCGTCTGTTCCCAGCAAGTACAGTGTATCAGACTGAATAGGAGCTACTGTTCTTGTCAGTTTCCTAAGCAGACTTGAGCTAGATATGGCCGTGTGTGTAGGAAGCACAGTTTTTTTGTTCTGAGCAAGCTCACTGTTCGGAACACATAGGAAACAGTAGAGTAGAAGAGTGCTCTTTTCTCAAAAGCAGAGTGTGTTTCTTGGAAGGCGAGCTAGTGTTTGTTTCCCAGTACTAAATGGAGTTGAGTCACATGCAGTTTTTTGTCCTACGAGCAAGAGTTGTTTTCTGGTAAGACGAGTCACTATTGTGTTCCAATTGCCATACACAGTGCAAATAGCACTCGCGTCTGTTCCCAGCAAGTACAGTGTATTGGACTGAATAGGAGCTACTGTTCTTGTCAGTTTCCTAAGAAGAGTTGAACGAGATATGGCCCGTGTGTGTAGGAAGCACAGTTCTTTTGTTCTGAGCAAGCTCACTGTTTGGACCCCATAGGAAACACAGTAGAGTAGAAAAGTGCTCTTTTCTCTAAAGCAGAGTGTTTTTCTTGTAAGGTGAGCTCGCGTTTGTTTCCCAGTCCTAAATGGAGTTGAGTCACATGCAGTTTTTGGTCCTACGAGCAAGAGTTGTTTTCTGGTAAGAAGAGTCACTATTGCGCTCAAAATGCCATACACAGTGCAAATAGTACTCGCTTCTGTTCCCTTCAAGTACATTGTATTGGACGAATTAGGAACTACTGTTCTTGTCAGTTTCCTCAGCAGATTTGAACTAGATATGTCCGTGTGTGTAGGAAGCACAGTTCTTTTGTTCTGAGCAAGCTCACTGTTCTGGCCCTATAGGAAACACAGTAGAGTAGTAGAGTGCTCTTTTCTCAAAAGCAGATTGTGTTTCTTGTAAGGCGAGCTAGCATTTGTTTCCCAGTCCTAAATGGAGTTGAATCACATGCAGTTTCTGGTCCTACGACCAAGAGTTGTTTTCTGGTAAGGAAAGTCACTATTGTGCTCCCATTGCCATACACAGTGCAAATAGCACTCAAGTCTGTTCCCAGCAAGTACAGTGTATCGGACTGAAGAGGAGCTACTGTTCTTGTCAGTTTCCTAAGCAGAGTTGAACGAGATATGTCCCGAATGTGTAGGAAGCACAGTTCTTTTGTTCTGAGCAAGCTCACTGTTTGGACCCCATAGGAAACACAGTAGAGTAGAAGAGTGCTCTTTTCTCAAAAGCAGAGTGTGTTTCTTGTAGGGCGAGCTAACGTTTGTTTCCCAGTCCTAAATGGAGTTGAATCACATGCAGTTTCTGGTCCTACGAGCAAGAGTTGTTTTCTGGTAAGAAGAGTCACTATTGCGCTGCCATTGCCATATACAGGACAAATAGCACTGGCGTCTGTTCCCAGCAAGTACAGTGTATTGGACTGAAGAGGATCTACTGTTCTTGTCAGGTTCCTAAGCAGATTGAACTAGATATGGCCGTTTGTGTAGGAAGCACAGTTTTTTTGTTCTGAGCAAGCTCACTTTTCGGAACACATAGGAAACACAGTAGAGTAGAAGAGTGCTCTTTTCTCAAAAGCAGAGTGTGTTTCTTAAAAGTCGAGCTAGTGTTTGTTTCCCAGTCCTAAATGGAGTTGAGTCACATGCAGTTTTTTTCCTACAAGCAAGAGTTGTTTTCTGGTAAGACAAGTCATTATTGGGCTCCAATTGCCATACACAGTGCAAATAGCACTCGCGTCTGTTCCCCGCAAGTACATTGTATTGGACAGATTAGGAACTACTGTTCTTGTCAGTTTCCTTAGCAGAGTTGAACTAGATATGGCCGTGTGTGTAGGAAGCACAGTTCTTTTGTTCTGAGCAAGATCACTGTTCTGGCCCTATAGGAAACACAGTAGAGTAGAAGAGTGCTCTTTTCTCAAAAGCAGATTGTGTTTCTTGTAAGGCGAGCTAGCGTTTGTTTCCCAGTCCTAAATGGAGTTGAATCACATGCAGTTTCTGGTCCTACGACCAAGAGTTGTTTTCTGGTAAGGAAAGTCACTATTGTGCTCCCATTGCCATACACAGTGCAAATAGCACTCAAGTCTGTTCCCAGCAAGTACAGTGTATCGGACTTAAAAGGAGCTACTGTTCTTGTCAGGTTCCTAAGCAGACTTGAACTAGATATGGCCGTTTGTGTAGGAAGCACAGTTTTTTTGTTCTGAGCAAGCTCACTTTTCGGAACACATAGGAAACACAGTAGAGTAGAAGAGTGCTCTTTTCTCAAAAGCATAGTGTGTTTCTTAAAAGTCGAGCTAGCGTTTCTTTCCCAGTCCTAAATGGAGTTGAGTCACATGCAGTTTTTTGTCCTACGCGCAAGAGTTGTTTTCTGGTAAGACATTCATTATTGGGCTCCAATTGTCATACACAGTGCAAATAGCACTCGCCTCTGTTCCCCGCAAGTACATTGTATTGGACTGAATAGGAGCTACTGTTCTTGTCAGTTTACTAAGCAGAGTTGAACTAGATATGATCCGTGTGTGTAGGAAGCACAGTTCTTTGGTTCTGAGCAAGCTCACTGTTTGGACCCCATAAGAAACACAGTAGAGTAGAAGAGTGCTCTTTTCTCAAAAGCAGATTGTGTTTCTTGTAAGGCGAGCTAGCGTTTGTTTCCCAGTCCTAAATGGAGTTGAATCACATGCAGTTTCTGGTCCTACGACCAAGAGTTGTTTTCTGGTAAGGAAAGTCACTATTGTGCTCCCATTGCCATACACAGTGCAAATAGCACTCAAGTCTGTTCCCAGCAAGTACAGTGTATCGGACTTAAAAGGAGCTACTGTTCTTGTCAGTTTCCTAAGCAGAGTTGAACGAGATATGTCCCGCGTGTGTAGGAAGCACAGTTCTTTTGTTCTGAGCAAGCTCACTGTTTGGACCCCATAAGAAACACAGTAGAGTAGAAGAGTGCTCTTTTCTCAAAAGCAGAGTGTGTTTCTTGTAGGGCGAGCTAACGTTTGTTTCCCAGTCCTAAATGGAGTTGAATCACATGCAGTTTCTGGTCCTACGAGCAAGAGTTGTTTTCTGGTAAGAAGAGTCACTATTGCGCTGCCATTGCCATACACAGGACGAATAGCACTGGCGTCTTTTCCCAGCAAGTACAGTGTATTGGACTGAAGAGGATCTACTGTTCTTGTCAGGTTCCTAATCAGACTTGAACTAGATATGGCCATGTGTGTAGGAAGCACAGTTCTTATGTTCTGAGCAAGCTCGCTGTTTGGACCCCATAGGAAACACAGTAGAGTAGAAGAGTGCTCTTTTCTCAAAAGCAGAGTGTGTTTCTTGTAAGGCGAGCTATCGTTTGTTTCCCAGTTCTAAATGGAGTTGAATCACATGGAGTTTCTGGTCCTACAAGCAAGAGATGTTTTCTGGTAAGAACAGTCACTATTGCGCTGCCATTGCCATACACAGAACAAATAGCACTGGCGTCTTTTCCAAGCAAATACAGTGTATTGGACGAAAGAGGATCTACTGTTCTTGTCAGGTTCCTAATCAGACTTGAAATAGATATGGCCGTGTGTATAGGAAGCACAGTTTTTTTGTTCTGAGCTAGCTCACTGTTCGGACCCCATAGGGAACACAGTAGAGTAGAAGAGTGCTCTTTTCTCTAAAGCAGAGTGTGTTTCTTGTAAGGCAAGCTCGCGTTTGTTTCCCAGTCCAAAATGGAGTTGAGTCACAGGCAGTTTTTGGTCCTACGAGCAAGAGTTGTTTTCTGGTAAGAAGAGTCACTATTGCGCTCCAAATGCAATACACAGTGCAAAGAGCACTCGCGTCTGTTCCCAGCAAGTACAGTGTATTGGACTGAATAGGAGCTACTGTTCTTGTCAGTTTCCTAAGCAGAGTTGAACTAGATATGGCCCGTGTGTAGGAAGCACAGTTCTTTTGTTCTGAGCAAGCTCACTGTTCTGGCCCTATAGGAAACACAGTAGAGTAGAAGAGTGCTCTTTTCTCAAAAGCAGAGTGTGTTTCTTGTAAGGCGAGCTAGCGTTTGTTTCCCCGTCCTAAATGGAGTTGAATCACATGCAGTTTCTGGTCCTACGAGCAAGAGATGTTTTCTGGTAAGAAGAGTCACTATTGCGCTGCCATTGCCATACACAGGACAAATAGCACGGGCGTCTGTTCCCAGCAAGTACAGTGTATCGGATTGAAGAGGATCTACTGTTCTTGTCAGGTTCCTAAGCAGACTTGAACTAGATATGGCCGTGTTTGTTCAAAGCACAGTTTTATTGTTATGAGCAAGCTCACTGTTCGGAACACATAGGAAACAGTAGAGTAGAAGAGTGCTCTTTTCTCAAAAGCAGAGTGTGTTTCTTGGAAGGCGAGCTTTTGTTTGTTTCCCAGTACTAAATGGAGTTGAGTCACATGCATTTTTTTGTCCTACGAGCAAGAGTTGTTTTCTGGTAAGACGAGTCACTATTGTGTTCCAATTGCCATACACAGTGCAAATAGCACTCGCGTCTGTTCCCAGCAAGTACAGTGTATTGGACTGAATAGGAGCTACTGTTCTTGTCAGTTTCCTAAGAAGAGTTGAACGAGATATGGCCCGTGTGTGTAGGAAGCACAGTTCTTTTGTTCTGAGCAAGCTCACTGTTTGGACCCCATAGGAAACACAGTAGAGTAGAAGAGTGCTCTTTTCTCTAAAGCAGAGTGTTTTTCTTGTAAGGTGAGCTCGCGTTTGTTTCCCAGTCCTGAATGGAGTTGAGTCACATGCAGTTTTTGGTCTTACGAGCAAGAGTTGTTTTCTGGTAAGAAGAGTCACTATTGTGCTCCAAATGCCATACACAGTGCAAATAGTACTCGCGTCTGTTCCCTTCAAGTACAGTGTATTGGACGGATTAGGAACTACTGTTCTTGTCAGTTTCCTTAGCAGAGTTGAACTAGATATGGCCGTGTGTGTAGGAAGCACAGTTCTTTTGTTCTGAGCAAGATCACTGTTCTGGCCCTATAGGAAACACAGTAGAGTAGAAGAGTGCTCTTTTCTCAAAAGCAGATTGTGTTTCTTGTAAGGCGAGCTAGCGTTTGTTTCCCAGTCCTAAATGGAGTTGAATCACATGCAGTTTCTGGTCCTACGACCAAGAGTTGTTTTCTGGTAAGGAAAGTCACTATTGTGCTCCCATTGCCATACACAGTGCAAATAGCACTCAAGTCTGTTCCCAGCAAGTACAGTGTATCGGACTTAAAAGGAGCTACTGTTCTTGTGAGTTTCCTAAGCAGAGTTGAACGAGATATGTCCCGCGTGTGGGAAGCACAGTTCTTTTGTTCTGAGCAAGCTCACTGTTTGGACCCCATAGGAAACACAGTAGAGTAGAAGAGTGCTCTTTTCTCAAAAGCAGAGTGTGTTTCTTGTAGGGCGAGCTAACGTTTGTTTCCCAGTCCTAAATGGAGTTGAATCACATGCAGTTTCTGGTCCTACGAGCAAGAGTTGTTTTCTGGTAAGAAGAGTCACTATTGCGCTGCCATTGCCATACACAGGACAAATAGCACTGGCGTCTTTTCCCAGCAAGTACAGTGTATTGGACTGAAGAGGATCTACTGTTCTTGTCAGGTTCCTAATCAGACTTGAACTAGATATGGCCATGTGTGTAGGAAGCACAGTTCTTATGTTCTGAGCAAGCTCACTGTTCTGGCCCTATAGGAAAGACAGTAGGGTAGAAGAGTGGACTTTTCTTAAAAGCAGAGTGTGTTTCTTGTAAGGGGAGCTCGCGTTTGTTTCCCAGTCCTAAATGGAGTTGAGTCACATGCAGTTTTTGGTCCTACGAGCAAGAGTTGTTTTCTGGTAAGAAGAGTCACTGTTGTGCTCCAAATGCCATATACAGTGCAAATAGCACTCGCGTCTGTTCCCAGCAAGTACAGTGTATCGGACTGAATAGGAGCTACTGTTCTTGTCAGTTTCCTAAGCAGACTTGATATAGGTATGGTCCGTGTGTAGGAAGCACAGTTCTTTTGTTCTGAGCATGCTCACTGTTTGGACCCCATAGGAAACACAGTAGAGTAGAAGAGTGCTCTTTTCTCAAAAGCAGAGTGTGTTTCTTGTAAGGCGAGCTATCGTTTGTTTCCCAGTTCTAAATGGAGTTGAATCACATGGAGTTTCTGGTCCTACAAGCAAGAGATGTTTTCTGGTAAGAACAGTCACTATTGCGCTGCCATTGCCATACACAGAACAAATAGCACTGGCGTCTTTTCCAAGCAAATACAGTGTTTTGGACGAAAGAGGATCTACTGTTCTTGTCAGGTTCCTAATCAGACTTGAAATAGATATGGCCGTGTGTGTAGGAAGCACAGTTTTTTTGTTCTGAGCAAGCTCACTGTTCGGACCCCATAGGGAACACAGTAGAGTAGAAGAGTGCTCTTTTCTCTAAAGCAGAGTGTGTTTCTTGTAAGGCAAGCTCGCGTTTGTTTCCCAGTCCTAAATGGAGTTGAGTCACAGGCAGTTTTTGGTCCTACGAGCAAGAGTTGTTTTCTGGTAAGAAGAGTCACTATTGCGCTCCAAATGCAATACACAGTGCAAAGAGCACTCGCGTCTGTTCCCAGCAAGTACAGTGTATTGGACTGAATAGGAGCTACTGTTCTTGTCAGTTTCCTAATCAGAGTTGAACTAGATATGGCCCGTGTGTAGGAAGCACAGTTCTTTTGTTCTGAGCAAGCTCACTGTTCTGGCCCTATAGGAAACACAGTAGAGTAGAAGAGTGCTCTTTTCTCAAAAGCAGAGTGTGTTTCTTGTAAGGCGAGCTAGCGTTTGTTTCCCCGTCCTAAATGGAGTTGAATCACATGCAGTTTCTGGTCCTACGACCAAGAGTTGTTTTCTGGTAAGAAGAGTCACTATTGCGCTGCCATTGCCATACACAGGACAAATAGCACGGGCGTCTGTTCCCAGCAAGTACAGTGTATCGGATTGAAGAGGATCTACTGTTCTTGTCAGGTTCCTAAGCAGACTTGAAGTAGATATGGCCGTGTTTGTTCGAAGCACAGTTTTTTTGTTATGAGCAAGCTCACTGTTCGGAACACATAGGAAACAGTAGAGTAGAAGAGTGCTCTTTTCTCAAAAGCAGAGTGTGTTTCTTGGAAGGCGAGCTTTTGTTTGTTTCCCAGTACTAAATGGAGTTGAGTCACATGCATTTTTTTGTCCTACGAGCAAGAGTTGTTTTCTGGTAAGACGAGTCACTATTGTGTTCCAATTGCCATACACAGTGCAAATAGCACTCGCGTTGTTCCCAGCAAGTACAGTGTATCGGACTGAATAGGAGCTACTGTTCTTGTCAGTTTCCTAAGCAGACTTGATATAGATATGGTCCGTGTGTAGGAAGCACAGTTCTTTTCTTCTGAGCAAGCTCACTGTTTGGACCCCATAGGAAACACAGTAGAGTAGAAGAGTGCTCTTTTCTCTAAAGCAGAGTGTTTTTCTTGTAAGGTGAGCTCGCGTTTGTTTCCCAGTCCTAAATGGAGTTGAGTCACATGCAGTTTTTGGTCTTACGAGCAAGATTTGTTTTCTAGTAAGAAGAGTCACTGTTGTGCTCCAAATGCCATACACAGTGCAAATAGTACTCGCGTCAGTTCCCTTCAAGTACAGTGTATTGGACGGATTAGGAACTACTGTTCTTGTCAGTTGCCTTAGCAGAGTTGAACTAGATATGGCCGTGTGTGTAGGAAGCACAGTTCTTTTGTTCTGAGCAAGATCACTGTTCTGGCCCTATAGGAAACACAGTAGAGTAGAAGAGTGCTCTTTTCTCAAAAGCAGATTGTGTTTCTTGTAAGGCGAGCTAGCATTTGTTTCCCAGTCCTAAATGGAGTTGAATCACATGCAGTTTCTGGTCCTACGACCAAGAGTTGTTTTCTGGTAAGGAAAGTCACTATTGTGCTCCCATTGCCATACACAGTGCAAATAGCACTCAAGTCTGTTCCCAGCAAGTACAGTGTATCGGACTTAAAAGGAGCTACTGTTCTTGTCAGTTTCCTAAGGAGAGTTGAACGAGATATGTCCCGCGTGTGTAGGAAGCACAGTTCTTTTGTTCTGAGCAAGCTCACTGTTTGGACCCCATAGGAAACACAGTAGAGTAGAAGAGTGCTCTTTTCTCAAAAGCAGAGTGTGTTTCTTGTAGGGCGAGCTAACGTTTGTTTCCCAGTCCTAAATGGAGTTGAATCACATGCAGTTTCTGGTCCTACGAGCAAGAGTTGTTTTCTGGTAAGAAGAGTCACTATTGCGCTGACATTGCCATATACAGGACAAATAGCACTGGCGTCTGTTCCCAGCAAGTACAGTGTATTGGACTGAAGAGGATCTACTGTTCTTGTCAGGTTCCTAAGCAGATTGAACTAGATATGGCCGTTTGTGTAGGAAGCACAGTTTTTTTGTTCTGAGCAAGCTCACTTTTCGGAACACATAGGAAACACAGTAGAGTAGAAGAGTGCTCTTTTCTCAAAAGCAGAGTGTGTTTCTTAAAAGTCGAGCTAGTGTTTGTTTCCCAGTCCTAAATGGAGTTGAGTCACATGCAGTTTTTTGTCCTACGAGCAAGAGTTGTTTTCTGGTAAGACAAGTCATTATTGGGCTCCAATTGCCATACACAGTGCAAATAGCACTCGCGTCTGTTCCCCGCAAGTACATTGTATTGGACGGATTAGGAACTACTGTTCTTGTCAGTTTCCTTAGCAGAGTTGAACTAGATATGGCCGTGTGTGTAGGAAGCACAGTTCTTTTGTTCTGAGCAAGATCACTGTTCTGGCCCTATAGGAAACACAGTAGAGTAGAAGAGTGCTCTTTTCTCAAAAGCAGATTGTGTTTCTTGTAAGGCGAGCTAGTGTTTGTTTCCCAGTCCTAAATGGAGTTGAATCACATGCAGTTTCTGGTCCTACGACCAAGAGTTGTTTTCTGGTAAGGAAAGTCACTATTGTGCTCCCATTGCCATACACAGTGCAAATAGCACTCAAGTCTGTTCCCAGCAAGTACAGTGTATCGGACTTAAAAGGAGCTACTCTTCTTGTCAGTTTCCTAAGCAGAGTTGAACGAGATATGTCCCGCGTGTGTAGGAAGCACAGTTCTTTTGTTCTGAGCAAGCTCACTGTTTGGACCCCATAGGAAACACAGTAGAGTAGAAGAGTGCTCTTTTCTCAAAAGCAGAGTGTGTTTCTTGTAGG
Source organism: Peromyscus eremicus (assembly GCF_949786415.1). Lineage (NCBI taxonomy): Eukaryota > Metazoa > Chordata > Mammalia > Rodentia > Cricetidae > Peromyscus > Peromyscus eremicus. Next base: position 12,831 of record NW_026734372.1, read on the forward strand.
GCGAGCTAACGTTTGTTTCCCAGTCCTAAATGGAGTTGAATCACATGCAGTTTCTGGTCCTATGAGCAAGAGTTGTTTTCTGGTAAGAAGAGTCACTATTGCGCTGCCATTGCCATATACAGGACAAATAGCACTGGCGTCTTTTCCCAGCAAGTACAGTGTATTGGACTGAAGAGGATCTACTGTTCTTGTCAGGTTCCTAATCAGACTTGAACTAGATATGGCCATGTGTGTAGGAAGCACAGTTCTTATGTTCTGAGCAAGCTCACTGTTCTGGCCCTATAGGAAAGACAGTAGGGTAGAAGAGTGGACTTTTCTTAAAAGCAGAGTGTGTTTCTTGTAAGGGGAGCTCGCGTTTGTTTCCCAGTCCTAAATGGAGTTGAGTCACATGCAGTTTTTGGTCCTACGAGCAAGAGTTGTTTTCTGGTAAGAAGAGTCACTGTTGTGCTCCAAATGCCATATACAGTGCAAATAGCACTCGCGTCTGTTCCCAGCAAGTACAGTGTATCGGACTGAATAGGAGCTACTGTTCTTGTCAGTTTCCTAAGCAGACTTGATATAGGTATGGTCCGTGTGTAGGAAGCACAGTTCTTTTGTTCTGAGCAAGCTCACTGTTTGGACCCCATAGGAAACACAGTAGAGTAGAAGAGTGCTCTTTTCTCAAAAGCAGAGTGTGTTTCTTGTAAGGCGAGCTATCGTTTGTTTCCCAGTTCTAAATGGAGTTGAATCACATGGAGTTTCTGGTCCTACAAGCAAGAGATGTTTTCTGGTAAGAACAGTCACTATTGCGCTGCCATTGCCATACACAGAACAAATAGCACTGGCGTCTTTTCCAAGCAAATACAGTGTATTGGACGAAAGAGGATCTACTGTTCTTGTCAGGTTCCTAATCAGACTTGAAATAGATATGGCCGTGTGTGTAGGAAGCACAGTTTTTTTGTTCTGAGCAAGCTCACTGTTCAGACCCCATAGGGAACACAGTAGAGTAGAAGAGTGCTCTTTTCTCTAAAGCAGAGTGTGTTTCTTGTAAGGCAAGCTCGCGTTTGTTTCCCAGTCCTAAATGGAGTTGAGTCACAGGCAGTTTTTGGTCCTACGAGCAAGAGTTGTTTTCTGGTAAGAAGAGTCACTATTGCGCTCCAAATGCAATACACAGTGCAAAGAGCACTCGCGTCTGTTCCCAGCAAGTACAGTGTATTGGACTGAATAGGAGCTACTGTTCTTGTCAGTTTCCTAATCAGAGTTGAACTAGATATGGCCCGTGTGTAGGAAGCACAGTTCTTTTGTTCTGAGCAAGCTCACTGTTCTGGCCCTATAGGAAACACAGTAGAGTAGAAGAGTGCTCTTTTCTCAAAAGCAGAGTGTGTTTCTTGTAAGGCGAGCTAGCGTTTGTTTCCCCGTCCTAAATGGAGTTGAATCACATGCAGTTTCTGGTCCTACGAGCAAGAGTTGTTTTCTGGTAAGAAGAGTCACTATTGCGCTGCCATTGCCATACACAGGACAAATAGCACGGGCGTCTGTTCCCAGCAAGTACAGTGTATTGGATTGAAGAGGATCTACTGTTCTTGTCAGGTTCCTAAGCAGACTTGAAGTAGATATGGCCGTGTTTGTTCGAAGCACAGTTTTTTTGTTATGAGCAAGCTCACTGTTCGGAACACATAGGAAACAGTAGAGTAGAAGAGTGCTCTTTTCTCAAAAGCAGAGTGTGTTTCTTGGAAGGCGAGCTTTTGTTTGTTTCCCAGTACTAAATGGAGTTGAGTCACATGCATTTTTTTGTCCTACGAGCAAGAGTTGTTTTCTGGTAAGACGAGTCACTATTGTGTTCCAATTGCCATACACAGTGCAAATAGCACTCGCGTCTGTTCCCAGCAAGTACAGTGTATTGGACTGAATAGGAGCTACTGTTCTTGTCAGTTTCCTAAGAAGAGTTGAACGAGATATGGCCCGTGTGTGTAGGAAGCACAGTTCTTTTGTTCTGAGCAAGCTCACTGTTTGGACCCCATAGGAAACACAGTAGAGTAGAAGAGTGCTCTTTTCTCTAAAGCAGAGTGTTTTTCTTGTAAGGTGAGCTCGCGTTTGTTTCCCAGTCCTAAATGGAGTTGAGTCACATGCAGTTTTTGGTCTTACGAGCAAGAGTTGTTTTCTGGTAAGAAGAGTCACTATTGTGCTCCAAATGCCATACACAGTGCAAATAGTACTCGCGTCTGTTCCCTTCAAGTACAGTGTATTGGACGGATTAGGAACTACTGTTCTTGTCAGTTTCCTTAGCAGAGTTGAACTAGATATGGCCGTGTGTGTAGGAAGCACAGTTCTTTTGTTCTGAGCAAGATCACTGTTCTGGCCCTATAGGAAACACAGTAGAGTAGAAGAGTGCTCTTTTCTCAAAAGCAGATTGTGTTTCTTGTAAGGCGAGCTAGCGTTTGTTTCCCAGTCCTAAATGGAGTTGAATCACATGCAGTTTCTGGTCCTACGACCAAGAGTTGTTTTCTGGTAAGGAAAGTCACTATTGTGCTCCCATTGCCATACACAGTGCAAATAGCACTCAAGTCTGTTCCCAGCAAGTACAGTGTATCGGACTTAAAAGGAGCTACTGTTCTTGTCAGTTTCCTAAGCAGAGTTGAACGAGATATGTCCCGTGTGTGTAGGAAGCACAGTTCTTTTGTTCTGAGCAAGCTCACTGTTTGGACCCCATAGGAAACACAGTAGAGTAGAAGAGTGCTCTTTTCTCAAAAGCAGAGTGTGTTTCTTGTAGGGCGAGCTAACGTTTGTTTCCCAGTCCTAAATGGAGTTGAATCACATGCAGTTTCTGGTCCTACGAGCAAGAGTTGTTTTCTGGTAAGAAGAGTCACTATTGCGCTGCCATTGCCATACACAGGACAAATAGCACTGGCGTCTTTTCCCAGCAAGTACAGTGTATTGGACTGAAGAGGATCTACTGTTCTTGTCAGGTTCCTAATCAGACTTGAACTAGATATGGCCATGTGTGTAGGAAGCACAGTTCTTATGTTCTGAGCAAGCTCACTGTTCTGGCGCTATAGGAAAGACAGTAGGGTAGAAGAGTGGACTTTTCTTAAAAGCAGAGTGTGTTTCTTGTAAGGGGAGCTCGCGTTTGTTTCCCAGTCCTAAATGGAGTTGAGTCACATGCAGTTTTTGGTCCTACGAGCAAGAGTTGTTTTCTGGTAAGAAGAGTCACTGTTGTGCTCCAAATGCCATATACAGTGCAAATAGCACTCGCGTCTGTTCCCAGCAAGTACAGTGTATCGGACTGAATAGGAGCTACTGTTCGTGTCAGTTTCCTAAGCAGACTTGATATAGGTATGGTCCGTGTGTAGGAAGCACAGTTCTTTTGTTCTGAGCAAGCTCACTGTTTGGACCCCATAGGAAACACAGTAGAGTAGAAGAGTGCTCTTTTCTCAAAAGCAGAGTGTGTTTCTTGTAAGGCGAGCTATCGTTTGTTTCCCAGTTCTAAATGGAGTTGAATCACATGGAGTTTCTGGTCCTACAAGCAAGAGATGTTTTCTGGTAAGAAGAGTCACTATTGCGCTGCCATTGCCATACACAGAACAAATAGCACTGGCTTCTTTTCCAAGCAAATACAGTGTATTGGACGAAAGAGGATCTACTGTTCTTGTCAGGTTCCTAATCAGACTTGAAATAGATATGGCCGTGTGTGTAGGAAGCACAGTTTTTTTGTTCTGAGCAAGCTCACTGTTCGGACCCCATAGGGAACACAGTAGAGTAGAAGAGTGCTCTTTTCTCTAAAGCAGAGTGTGTTTCTTGTAAGGCAAGCTCGCGTTTGTTTCCCAGTCCTAAATGGAGTTGAGTCACAGGTAGTTTTTGGTCCTACGAGCAAGAGTTGTTTTCTGGTAAGAAGAGTCACTATTGCGCTCCAAATGCAATACACAGTGCAAAGAGCACTCGCGTCTGTTCCCAGCAAGTACAGTGTATTGGACTGAATAGGAGCTACTGTTCTTGTCAGTTTCCTAAGCAGAGTTGAACTAGATATGGCCCGTGTGTAGGAAGCACAGTTCTTTTGTTCTGAGCAAGCTCACTGTTCTGGCCCTATAGGAAACACAGTAGAGTAGAAGAGTGCTCTTTTCTCAAAAGCAGAGTGTGTTTCTTGTAAGGCGAGCTAGCGTTTGTTTCCCCGTCCTAAATGGAGTTGAATCACATGCAGTTTCTGGTCCTACGAGCAAGAGTTGTTTTCTGGTAAGAAGAGTCACTATTGCGCTGCCATTGCCATACACAGGACAAATAGCACGGGCGTCTGTTCCCAGCAAGTACAGTGTATCGGATTGAAGAGGATCTACTGTTCTTGTCAGGTTCCTAAGCAGACTTGAACTAGATATGGCCGTGTTTGTTCGAAGCACAGTTTTTTTGTTATGAGCAAGCTCACTGTTCGGAACACATAGGAAACAGTAGAGTAGAAGAGTGCTCTTTTCTCAAAAGCAGAGTGTGTTTCTTGGAAGGCGAGCTTTTGTTTGTTTCCCAGTACTAAATGGAGTTGAGTCACATGCATTTTTTTGTCCTACGAGCAAGAGTTGTTTTCTGGTAAGACGAGTCACTATTGTGTTCCAATTGCCATACACAGTGCAAATAGCACTCGCGTCTGTTCCCAGCAAGTACAGTGTATTGGACTGAATAGGAGCTACTGTTCTTGTCAGTTTCCTAAGAAGAGTTGAACGAGATATGGCCCGTGTGTGTAGGAAGCACAGTTCTTTTGTTCTGAGCAAGCTCACTGTTTGGACCCCATAGGAAACACAGTAGAGTAGAAGAGTGCTCTTTTCTCTAAAGCAGAGTGTTTTTCTTGTAAGGTGAGCTCGCGTTTGTTTCCCAGTCCTAAATGGAGTTGAGTCACATGCAGTTTTTGGTCTTACGAGCAAGAGTTGTTTTCTGGTAAGAAGAGTCACTATTGTGCTCCAAATGCCATACACAGTGCAAATAGTACTCGCGTCTGTTCCCTTCAAGTACAGTGTATTGGACGGATTAGGAACTACTGTTCTTGTCAGTTTCCTTAGCAGAGTTGAACTAGATATGGCCGTGTGTGTAGGAAGCACAGTTCTTTTGTTCTGAGCAAGATCACTGTTCTGGCCCTATAGGAAACACAGTAGAGTAGAAGAGTGCTCTTTTCTCAAAAGCAGATTGTGTTTCTTGTAAGGCGAGCTAGCGTTTGTTTCCCAGTCCTAAATGGAGTTGAATCACATGCAGTTTCTGGTCCTACGACCAAGAGTTGTTTTCTGGTAAGGAAAGTCACTATTGTGCTCCCATTGCCATACACAGTGCAAATAGCACTCAAGTCTGTTCCCAGCAAGTACAGTGTATCGGACTTAAAAGGAGCTACTGTTCTTGTCAGTTTCCTAAGCAGAGTTGAACGAGATATGTCCCGTGTGTGTAGGAAGCACAGTTCTTTTGTTCTGAGCAAGCTCACTGTTTGGACCCCATAGGAAACACAGTAGAGTAGAAGAGTGCTCTTTTCTCAAAAGCAGAGTGTGTTTCTTGTAGGGCGAGCTAACGTTTGTTTCCCAGGCCTAAATGGAGTTGAATCACATGCAGTTTCTGGTCCTACGAGCAAGAGTTGTTTTCTGGTAAGAAGAGTCACTATTGCGCTGCCATTGCCATACACAGGACAAATAGCACTGGCGTCTTTTCCCAGCAAGTACAGTGTATTGGACTGAAGAGGATCTACTGTTCTTGTCAGGTTCCTAATCAGACTTGAACTAGATATGGCCATGTGTGTAGGAAGCACAGTTCTTATGTTCTGAGCAAGCTCACTGTTCTGGCGCTATAGGAAAGACAGTAGGGTAGAAGAGTGGACTTTTCTTAAAAGCAGAGTGTGTTTCTTGTAAGGGGAGCTCGCGTTTGTTTCCCAGTCCTAAATGGAGTTGAGTCACATGCAGTTTTTGGTCCTACGAGCAAGAGTTGTTTTCTGGTAAGAAGAGTCACTGTTGTGCTCCAAATGCCATATACAGTGCAAATAGCACTCGCGTCTGTTCCCAGCAAGTACAGTGTATCGGACTGAATAGGAGCTACTGTTCGTGTCAGTTTCCTAAGCAGACTTGATATAGGTATGGTCCGTGTGTAGGAAGCACAGTTCTTTTGTTCTGAGCAAGCTCACTGTTTGGACCCCATAGGAAACACAGTAGAGTAGAAGAGTGCTCTTTTCTCAAAAGCAGAGTGTGTTTCTTGTAAGGCGAGCTATCGTTTGTTTCCCAGTTCTAAATGGAGTTGAATCACATGGAGTTTCTGGTCCTACAAGCAAGAGATGTTTTCTGGTAAGAACAGTCACTATTGCGCTGCCATTGCCATACACAGAACAAATAGCACTGGCGTCTTTCCCAAGCAAATACAGTGTATTGGACGAAAGAGGATCTACTGTTCTTGTCAGGTTCCTAATCAGACTTGAAATAGATATGGCCGTGTGTGTAGGAAGCACAGTTTTTTTGTTCTGAGCAAGCTCACTGTTCGGACCCCATAGGGAACACAGTAGAGTAGAAGAGTGCTCTTTTCTCTAAAGCAGAGTGTGTTTCTTGTAAGGCAAGCTCACGTTTGTTTCCCAGTCCTAAATGGAGTTGAGTCACAGGCAGTTTTTGGTCCTACGAGCAAGAGTTGTTTTCTGGTAAGAAGAGTCACTATTGCGCTCCAAATGCAATACACAGTGCAAAGAGCACTCGCGTCTGTTCCCAGCAAGTACAGTGTATTGGACTGAATAGGAGCTACTGTTCTTGTCAGTTTCCTAAGCAGAGTTGAACTAGATATGGCCCGTGTGTAGGAAGCACAGTTCTTTTGTTCTGAGCAAGCTCACTGTTCTGGCCCTATAGGAAACACAGCAGAGTAGAAGAGTGCTCTTTTCTCAAAAGCAGAGTGTGTTTCTTGTAAGGCGAGCTAGCGTTTGTTTCCCCGTCCTAAATGGAGTTGAATCACATGCAGTTTCTGGTCCTACGAGCAAGAGTTGTTTTCTGGTAAGAAGAGTCACTATTGCGCTGCCATTGCCATACACAGGACAAATAGCACGGGCGTCTGTTCCCAGCAAGTACAGTGTATCGGATTGAAGAGGATCTACTGTTCTTGTCAGGTTCCTAAGCAGACTTGAACTAGATATGGCCGTGTTTGTTCGAAGCACAGTTTTTTTGTTATGAGCAAGCTCACTGTTCGGAACACATAGGAAACAGTAGAGTAGAAGAGTGCTCTTTTCTCAAAAGCAGAGTGTGTTTCTTGGAAGGCGAGCTTTTGTTTGTTTCCCAGTACTAAATGGAGTTGAGTCACATGCATTTTTTTGTCCTACGAGCAAGAGTTGTTTTCTGGTAAGACGAGTCACTATTGTGTTCCAATTGCCATACACAGTGCAAATAGCACTCGCGTCTGTTCCCAGCAAGTACAGTGTATTGGACTGAATAGGAGCTACTGTTCTTGTCAGTTTCCTAAGAAGAGTTGAACGAGATATGGCCCGTGTGTGTAGGAAGCACAGTTCTTTTGTTCTGAGCAAGCTCACTGTTTGGACCCCATAGGAAACACAGTAGAGTAGAAGAGTGCTCTTTTCTCAAAAGCAGAGTGTGTTTCTTGTAAGGCGAGCTATCGTTTGATTCCCAGTTCTAAATGGAGTTGAATCACATGGAGTTTCTGGTCCTACAAGCAAGAGATGTTTTCTGGTAAGAACAGTCACTATTGCGCTGCCATTGCCATACACAGAACAAATAGCACTGGCGTCTTTTCCAAGCAAATACAGTGTATTGGACGAAAGAGGATCTACTGTTCTTGTCAGGTTCCTAATCAGACTTGAAATAGATATGGCCGTGTGTGTAGGAAGCACAGTTTTTTTGTTCTGAGCAAGCTCACTGTTCGGACCCCATAGGGAACACAGTAGAGTAGAAGAGTGCTCTTTTCTCTAAAGCAGAGTGTGTTTCTTGTAAGGCAAGCTCGCGTTTGTTTCCCAGTCCTAAATGGAGTTGAGTCACAGGCAGTTTTTGGTCCTACGAGCAAGATTTGTTTTCTGGTAAGAAGAGTCACTATTGCGCTCCAAATGCAATACACAGTGCAAAGAGCACTCAAGTCTGTTCCCAGCAAGTACAGTGTATTGGACTGAATAGGAGCTACTGTTCTTGTCAGTTTCCTAAGCAGAGTTGAACTAGATATGGCCCGTGTGTAGGAAGCACAGTTCTTTTGTTCTGAGCAAGCTCACTGTTCTGGCCCTATAGGAAACACAGTAGAGTAGAAGAGTGCTCTTTTCTCAAAAGCAGAGTGTGTTTCTTGTAAGGCGAGCTAGCGTTTGTTTCCCCGTCCTAAATGGAGTTGAATCACATGCAGTTTCTGGTCCTACGAGCAAGAGTTGTTTTCTGGTAAGAAGAGTCACTATTGCGCTGCCATTGCCATACACAGGACAAATAGCACGGGCGTCTGTTCCCAGCAAGTACAGTGTATCGGATTGAAGAGGATCTACTGTTCTTGTCAGGTTCCTAAGCAGACTTGAACTAGATATGGCCGTGTTTGTTCGAAGCACAGTTTTTTTGTTATGAGCAAGCTCACTGTTCGGAACACATAGGAAACAGTAGAGTAGAAGAGTGCTCTTTTCTCAAAAGCAGAGTGTGTTTCTTGGAAGGCGAGCTTTTGTTTGTTTCCCAGTACTAAATGGAGTTGAGTCACATGCATTTTTTTGTCCTACGAGCAAGAGTTGTTTTCTGGTAAGACGAGTCACTATTGTGTTCCAATTGCCATACACAGTGCAAATAGCACTCGCGTCTGTTCCCAGCAAGTACAGTGTATTGGACTGAATAGGAGCTACTGTTCTTGTCAGTATCCTAAGAAGAGTTGAACGAGATATGGCCCGTGTGTGTAAGAAGCACAGTTCTTTTGTTCTGAGCAAGCTCACTGTTTGGACCCCATAGGAAACACAGTAGAGTAGAAGAGTGCTCTTTTCTCTAAAGCAGAGTGTTTTTCTTGTAAGGTGAGCTCGCATTTGTTTCCCAGTCCTAAATGGAGTTGAGTCACATGCAGTTTTTGGTCTTACGAGCAAGAGTTGTTTTCTGGTAAGAAGAGTCACTATTGTGCTCCAAATGCCATACACAGTGCAAATAGTACTCGCGTCTGTTCCCTTCAAGTACAGTGTATTGGACGGATTAGGAACTACTGTTCTTGTCAGTTTCCTTAGCAGAGTTGAACTAGATATGGCCGTGTGTGTAGGAAGCACAGTTCTTTTGTTCTGAGCAAGATCACTGTTCTGGCCCTATAGGAAACACAGTAGAGTAGAAGAGTGCTCTTTTCTCAAAAGCAGATTGTGTTTCTTGTAAGGCGAGCTAGCATTTGTTTCCCAGTCCTAAATGGAGTTGAATCACATGCAGTTTCTGGTCCTACGACCAAGAGTTGTTTTCTGGTAAGGAAAGTCACTATTGTGCTCCCATTGCCATACACAGTGCAAATAGCACTCAAGTCTGTTCCCAGCAAGTACAGTGTATCGGACTGAATAGGAGCTACTGTTCTTGTCAGTTTCCTAAGCAGACTTGATATAGATATGGTCCGTGTGTAGGAAGCACAGTTCTTTTGTTCTGAGCAAGCTCACTGTTTGGACCCCATAGGAAACACAGTAGAGTAGAAGAGTGCTCTTTTCTCAAAAGCAGAGTGTGTTTCTTGTAGGGCGAGCTAACGTTTGTTTCCCAGTCCTAAATGGAGTTGAATCACATGCAGTTTCTGGTCCTACGAGCAAGAGTTGTTTTCTGGTAAGAAGAGTCACTATTGCGCTGCCATTGCCATATACAGGACAAATAGCACTGGCGTCTGTTCCCAGCAAGTACAGTGTATTGGACTGAAGAGGATCAACTGTTCTTGTCAGGTTCCTAAGCAGATTGAACTAGATATGGCCGTTTGTGTAGGAAGCACAGTTTTTTTGTTCTGAGCAAGCTCACTTTTCGGAACACATAGGAAACACAGTAGAGTAGAAGAGTGCTCTTTTCTCAAAAGCAGAGTGTGTTTCTTAAAAGTCGAGCTAGTGTTTGTTTCCCAGTCCTAAATGGAGTTGAGTCACATGCAGTTTTTTGTCCTATGAGCAAGAGTTGTTTTCTGGTAAGACAAGTCATTATTGGGCTCCAATTGCCATACACAGTGCAAATAGCACTCGCGTCTGTTCCCCGCAAGTACATTGTATTGGACGGATTAGGAACTACTGTTCTTGTCAGTTTCCTTAGCAGAGTTGAACTAGATATGGCCGTGTGTGTAGGAAGCACAGTTCTTTTGTTCTGAGCAAGATCACTGTTCTGGCCCTATAGGAAACACAGTAGAGTAGAAGAGTGCTCTTTTCTCAAAAGCAGATTGTGTTTCTTGTAAGGCGAGCTAGCGTTTGTTTCCCAGTCCTAAATGGAGTTGAATCACATGCAGTTTCTGGTCCTACGACCAAGAGTTGTTTTCTGGTAAGGAAAGTCACTATTGTGCTCCCATTGCCATACACAGTGCAAATAGCACTCATGTCTGTTCCCAGCAAGTACAGTGTATCGGACTTAAAAGGAGCTACTGTTCTTGTCAGGTTCCTAAGCAGACTTGAACTAGATATGGCCGTTTGTGTAGGAAGCACAGTTTTTTTGTTCTGAGCAAGCTCACTTTTCTGAACACATAGGAAACACAGTAGAGTAGAAGAGTGCTCTTTTCTCATAAGCAGAGTGTGTTTCTTAGAAGTCGAGCTAGCGTTTGTTTCCCAGTCCTAAATGGAGTTGAGTCACATGCAGTTTTTTGTCCTACGAGCAAGAGTTGTTTTCTGGTAAGACATTCATTATTGGGCTCCAATTGTCATACACAGTGCAAATAGCACTCGCCTCTGTTCCCCGCAAGTACATTGTATTGGACTGAATAGGAGCTACTGTTCTTGTCAGTTTACTAAGCAGAGTTGAACTAGATATGATCCGGGTGTGTAGGAAGCACAGTTCTTTGGTTCTGAGCAAGCTCAATGTTTGGACCCCATAAGAAACACAGTAGAGTAGAAGAGTGCTCTTATATCAAAAGCAGAGTGTGTTTCATGTAAGGCGAGCTAGCATTTGTTTCTCAGTCCTAAATGGAGTTGAATCCCATGCAGTTTCTGGTCCTATGAGCAAGTGTTGTTTTCTGGTAAGGAAAGTCACTATTGCGCTCCCATTGCCATACACAGTGCAAATAGCCCTCGCGTCTGTTCCCAGCAAGTACAGTGTATCGGACTGAATAGGAGCTACTGTTCTTGTCAGTTTCCTAACCAGAGTTGAACTAGATATGGCCCGTGTGTGTAGGAAGCACAGTTCTTTTGTTCTGAGCAAGCTCACTGTTCGTACCCCATAGGAAACACAGTAGAGTAGAAGAGTGCTCTTTTCTCAAAAGCAGACGTGTTTCATGGAAGGCAAGCTAGCGTTTGTTTCCCAGTCCTAAATGGAGTTGAGTCACATGCAGTTTTTTGTCCTATGAGCAAGAGTTGTTTTCTGGTAAGACGAGTCACTATTGTGCTCCAATAGCCATACACAGTGCAAATAGCACTCCCGTGTGTTCCCAGGAAGTACAGTGTATCGGACTGAAGAGGAGCTACTGTTCTTGTCAGTTTCCTAAGCAGAGTTGAACTAGATATGGCCCGAGTGTAGGAAGCACAGTTCTTTTCTTCTGAGCAAGCTCACTGTTCTGGCCATATAGGAAACACAGTAGAGTAGAAGAGTGCTCTTTTCTCTAAAGCAGAGTGTGTTTCTTGTAAGGCGAGCTAGAGTTTGTTTCCCAGTCCTAAATGGTGTGTAATCACATGCAGTTTCTGGTCCTACGAGCAAGAGTTGTTTTATGGTAAGAAGAGTCACTATTGCGCTGCCATTTCCATACACAGGACTAATAGCACTGTTGTCTGTTCCCAGCAGTACAGTGTATTGGAATGAAGAGGATCTACTGTTCTTGTCAGGTTCCTAAGCAGAATTGAACTAGATATGGCCGTGTGTGTAGGAAGCACATTTCTTTTGTTCTGAGCAAGTTCACTGTTCGGACCTCTTAGGAAACACAATAGAGTAGAAGAGTGCTTTTATCTCTAAATCAGAGTGTGTTTCTTGTAAGGCCAGTTAGTGTTTGTTTCCCAGTCCTAAGTGGAGTTGAATCACATGCAGTTTCTGGTCCTATGAGCAAGAGTTGTTTTCTGGTAAGAAGAGTCACTATTGTGCTCACATTGTCATACACAGGGCAAATAGCACATGCGTCTGTTCCCAGCATGTACAGTGTATTGGACTGAAGAGGATCTACTGTTCTTGTCAGGTTCCTAAGCAGAGTTGAACTAGATATGGCCGTGTGTGTAGGAAGCACAGTTCTTTTGTTCTGAGCAAGCTCACTGTTCTGGCCCTATAGGAAACACAGTAGAGAAGAAGAGTGCTCTTTTCTCAAAAGCAGATTGTGTTTCTTGTAAGGGGAGCTAACGTTTGTTTCCTAGTCCTATATGGAGTTGTATCACATGCAGTTTCTATTCCTACGAGCAAGAGTTGTTTTTTGGTAAGGAAAGTCACTATTGCGCTCCCATTGCCATACACAGTGCAAATAGCACTCCCGTCTGTTCCCAGCAAGTACAGTGTATCGGACTGAAGAGGAGCTACTGTTCTTGTCAGTTTCCTAAGCAGAGTTGATCGAGATATGTCCCGCGTGTGTAGGAAGCACAGTTCTTTTGTTCTGAGCAAGCTCACTGTTTGGACCCCATAGGAAACACAGTAGAGTAGAAGAGTGCTCTTTTCTCAAAAGCAGAGTGTGTTTCTTGTAAGGCAAGCTCGCGTTTGTTTCCCAGTCCTAAATCGAGTTGAATCACATGCAGTTTCAGGTCCTACAAGCAAGAGCTGTTTTCTGGTAAGAAGAGTCACTTTTGCGCTGCCATTGCCATACACAGGACAAATAGCACTGGTGTCTATTCCCAGCAAGTACAGTGTATTGGACTGAAGAGGATCTACTGTTCTTGTCAGGTTCCTAATCAGACTTGAACTAGATATGGCCATGTGTGTAGGAAGCACAGTTCTTTTGTTCTGAGCAAGCTCACTGTTCTGGCCCTATAGGAAACACAGTAGAGTAGAAGAGTGCTCTTTTCTCAAAAGCAGAGTGTGTTTCTTGTAAGGCGAGCTAGCGTTTGTTTCCCCGTCCTAAATGGAGTTGAATCACATGCAGTTTCTGGTCCTACGAGCAAGAGTTGTTTTCTGGTAAGAAGAGTCACTATTGCGCTGCCATTGCCATACACAGGACAAATAGCACGGGCGTCTGTTCCCAGCAAGTACAGTGTATCGGATTGAAGAGGATCTACTGTTCTTGTCAGGTTCCTAAGCAGACTTGAACTAGATATGGCCGTGTTGGTTCGAAGCACAGTTTTTTTTGTTATGAGCAAGCTCACTGTTCGGAACACATAGGAAACAGTAGAGTAGAAGAGTGCTCTTTTCTCAAAAGCAGAGTGTGTTTCTTGGAAGGCGAGCTTTTGTTTGTTTCCCAGTACTAAATGGAGTTGAGTCACATGCATTTTTTTGTCCTACGAGCAAGAGTTGTTTTCTGGTAAGACGAGTCACTATTGTGTTCCAATTGCCATACACAGTGCAAATAGCACTCGCGTCTGTTCCCAGCAAGTACAGTGTATCGGACTAAATAGGAGCTACTGTTCGTGTCAGTTTCCTAAGCAGACTTGATATAGATATGGTCCGTGTGTAGGAAGCACAGTTCTTTTGTTCTGAGCAAGCTCACTGTTTGGACCCCATAGGAAACACAGTAGAGTAGAAGAGTGCTCTTTTCTCAAAAGCAGAGTGTGTTTCTTGTAAGGCGAGCTATCGTTTGTTTCCCAGTTCTAAATGGAGTTGAATCACATGGAGTTTCTGGTCCTACAAGCAAGAGATGTTTTCTGGTAAGAACAGTCACTATTGCGCTGCCATTGCCATACACAGAACAAATAGCACTGGCGTCTTTTCCAAGCAAATACAGTGTATTGGACGAAAGAGGATCTACTGTTCTTGTCAGGTTCCTAATCAGACTTGAAATAGATATGGCCGTGTGTGTAGGAAGCACAGTTTTTTTGTTCTGAGCAAGCTCACTGTTCGGACCCCATAGGGAACACAGTAGAGTAGAAGAGTGCTCTTTTCTCTAAAGCAGAGTGTGTTTCTTGTAAGGCAAGCTCGCGTTTGTTTCCCAGTCCTAAATGGAGTTGAGTCACAGGCAGTTTTTGGTCCTACGAGGAAGAGTTGTTTTCTGGTAAGAAGAGTCACTATTGCGCTCCAAATGCAATACACAGTGCAAAGAGCACTCGCGTCTGTTCCCAGCAAGTACAGTGTATTGGACTGAATAGGAGCTACTGTTCTTGTCAGTTTCCTAAGCAGAGTTGAACTAGATATGGCCCGTGTGTAGGAAGCACAGTTCTTTTGTTCTGAGCAAGCTCACTGTTCTGGCCCTATAGGAAACACAGTAGAGTAGAAGAGTGCTCTTTTCTCAAAAGCAGAGTGTGTTTCTTGTAAGGCGAGCTAGCGTTTGTTTCCCCGTCCTAAATGGAGTTGAATCACATGCAGTTTCTGGTCCTACGAGCAAGAGTTGTTTTCTGGTAAGAAGAGTCACTATTGCGCTGCCATTGCCATACACAGGACAAATAGCACGGGCGTCTGTTCCCAGCAAGTACAGTGTATCGGATTGAAGAGGATCTACTGTTCTTGTCAGTTTCCTAAGCAGACTTGAACTAGATATGGCCGTGTTGGTTCGAAGCACAGTTTTTTTGTTATGAGCAAGCTCACTGTTCGGAACACATAGGAAACAGTAGAGAAGAAGAGTGCTCTTTTCTCAAAAGCAGAGTGTGTTTCTTGGAAGGCGAGCTTTTGTTTGTTTCCCAGTACTAAATGGAGTTGAGTCACATGCATTTTTTTGTCCTACGAGCAAGAGTTGTTTTCTGGTAAGACGAGTCACTATTGTGTTCCAATTGCCATACACAGTGCAAATAGCACTCGCGTCTGTTCCCAGCAAGTACAGTGTATTGGACTGAATAGGAGCTACTGTTCTTGTCAGTTTCCTAAGAAGAGTTGAACGAGATATGGCCCGTGTGTGTAGGAAGCACAGTTCTTTTGTTCTGAGCAAGCTCACTGTTTGGACCCCATAGGAAACACAGTAGAGTAGAAGAGTGCTCTTTTCTCTAAAGCAGAGTGTTTTTCTTGTAAGGTGAGCTCGCATTTGTTTCCCAGTCCTAAATGTAGTTGAGTCACATGCAGTTTTTGGTCTTACG
Organism: Peromyscus eremicus; assembly: GCF_949786415.1. Taxonomy (NCBI): domain Eukaryota; kingdom Metazoa; phylum Chordata; class Mammalia; order Rodentia; family Cricetidae; genus Peromyscus; species Peromyscus eremicus. The sequence goes on from NW_026734372.1 coordinate 28,015, forward strand.
AGCAAGAGTTGTTTTCTGGTAAGAAGAGTCACTATTGTGCTCCAAATGCCATACACAGTGCAAATAGTACTCGCGTCTGTTCCCTTCAAGTACAGTGTATTGGACGGATTAGGAACTACTGTTCTTGTCAGTTTCCTTAGCAGAGTTGAACTAGATATGGCCGTGTGTGTAGGAAGCACAGTTCTTTTGTTCTGAGCAAGATCACTGTTCTGGCCCTATAGGAAACACAGTAGAGTAGAAGAGTGCTCTTTTCTCAAAAGCAGATTGTGTTTCTTGTAAGGCGAGCTAGCATTTGTTTCCCAGTCCTAAATGGAGTTGAATCACATGCAGTTTCTGGTCCTACGACCAAGAGTTGTTTTCTGGTAAGGAAAGTCACTATTGTGCTCCCATTGCCATACACAGTGCAAATAGCACTCAAGTCTGTTCCCAGCAAGTACAGTGTATCGGACTTAAAAGGAGCTACTGTTCTTGTCAGTTTCCTAAGCAGAGTTGAACGAGATATGTCCCGCGTGTGTAGGAAGCACAGTTCTTTTGTTCTGAGCAAGCTCACTGTTTGGACCCCATAGGAAACACAGTAGAGTAGAAGAGTGCTCTTTTCTCAAAAGCAGAGTGTGTTTCTTGTAGGGCGAGCTAACGTTTGTTTCCCAGTCCTAAATGGAGTTGAATCACATGCAGTTTCTGGTCCTACGAGCAAGAGTTGTTTTCTGGTAAGAAGAGTCACTATTGCGCTGCCATTGCCATATACAGGACAAATAGCACTGGCGTCTGTTCCCAGCAAGTACAGTGTATTGGACTGAAGAGGATCTACTGTTCTTGTCAGGTTCCTAAGCAGATTGAACTAGATATGGCCGTTTGTGTAGGAAGCACAGTTTTTTTGTTCTGAGCAAGCTCACTTTTCTGAACACATAGGAAACACAGTAGAGTAGAAGAGTGCTCTTTTGTCAAAAGCAGAGTGTGTTTCTTAAAAGTCGAGCTAGTGTTTGTTTCCCAGTCCTAAATGGAGTTGAGTCACATGCAGTTTTTTGTCCTACGAGCAAGAGTTGTTTTCTGGTAAGACAAGTCATTATTGGGCTCCAATTGCCATACACAGTGCAAATAGCACTCGCGTCTGTTCCCCGCAAGTACATTGTATTGGACGGATTAGGAACTACTGTTCTTGTCAGTTTCCTTAGCAGAGTTGAACTAGATATGGCCGTGTGTGTAGGAAGCACAGTTCTTTTGTTCTGAGCAAGATCACTGTTCTGGCCCTATAGGAAACACAGTAGAGTAGAAGAGTGCTCTTTTCTCAAAAGCAGATTGTGTTTCTTGTAAGGCGAGCTAGCGTTTGTTTCCCAGTCCTAAATGGAGTTGAATCACATGCAGTTTCTGGTCCTACGACCAAGAGTTGTTTTCTGGTAAGGAAAGTCACTATAGTGCTCCCATTGCCATACACAGTGCAAATAGCACTCAAGTCTGTTCCCAGCAAGTACAGTGTATCGGACTTAAAAGGAGCTACTGTTCTTGTCAGTTTCCTAAGCAGAGTTGAACGAGATATGTCCCGCGTGTGTAGGAAGCACAGTTCTTTTGTTCTGAGCAAGCTCACTGTTTGGACCCCATAGGAAACACAGTAGAGTAGAAGAGTGCTCTTTTCTCAAAAGCAGAGTGTGTTTCTTGTAGGGCGAGCTAACGTTTGTTTCCCAGTCCTAAATGGAGTTGAATCACATGCAGTTTCTGGTCCTACGACCAAGAGTTGTTTTCTGGTAAGAAGAGTCACTATTGTGCTGCCATTGCCATATACAGGACAAATAGCACTGGCGTCTGTTCCCAGCAAGTACAGTGTATTGGACTGAAGAGGATCTACTGTTCTTGTCAGGTTCCTAAGCAGATTGAACTAGATATGGCCGTTTGTGTAGGAAGCACAGTTTTTTTGTTCTGAGCAAGCTCACTTTTCGGAACACATAGGAAACACAGTAGAGTAGAAGAGTGCTCTTTTCTCAAAAGCAGAGTGTGTTTCTTAAAAGTCGAGCTAGTGTTTGTTTCCCAGTCCTAAATGGAGTTGAGTCACATGCAGTTTTTTGTCCTACGAGCAAGAGTTGTTTTCTGGTAAGACAAGTCATTATTGGGCTCCAATTGCCATACACAGTGCAAATAGCACTCGCGTCTGTTCCCCGCAAGTACATTGTATTGAACTGAATAGGAGCTACTGTTCTTGTCAGTTTACCAAGCAGAGTTGAACTAGATATGATCCGTGTGTGTAGGAAGCACAGTTCTTTGGTTCTGAGCAAGCTCACTGTTTGGACCCCATAAGAAACACAGTAGAGTAGAAGAGTGCTCTTTTCTCAAAAGCAGATTGTGTTTCATGTAAGGCGAGCTAGCATTTGTTTCTCAGTCCTAAATGGAGTTGAATCCCATGCAGTTTCTGGTCCTACGAGCAAGTGTTGTTTTCTGGTAAGGAAAGTCACTATTGCGCTCCCATTGCCATACACAGTGCAAATAGCAAATGCGTCTGTTCCCAGCAAGTTAAGTGTATTGGAATGAAGAGGAGCTACTGTTCTTGTCAGGTTCCTAAGGAGAGTTGAACTCGATATGGCCCGTGTGTGTAGGAAGCACAGTTCTTATGTTCTGAGCAAGCTCACTGTTCTGGCCCTATAGGAAACACAGTAGAGTAGAAGAGTGCTCTTTTCTGTAAAGCAGAGTGTGTTTCTTGTAAGGAGAGCTAGCGTTTGTTTCCTAGTCTTAAATGGAGTTGAGTCACATGCAGTTTCTGGTCCTACGAGCAAGAGTTGTTTTCTGGTAAGGAATGTCACTATTGTGCTCCCATTGCCATACACAGTGCAAATAGCACTCGCGTCTGTTCCCAGCAAGTACAGTGTATCGGACTGAGGGAGGAGCTACTGTTCTTGTCAGTTTCCTAAGCAGAGTTGAACTAGATATGGCCCGTGTGTGTAGGAAGCACAGTTTTTTTTTCTGAGCAAGCTCACTGTTCTGGCCATATAGGAAACACAGTAGAGTAGAAGAGTGCTCTTTTCTCAAAAGCAGAGTGTGTTTCTTATAAGGAGAGCTATCGTTTGTTTCCCAGTCCTAAATGGAGTTGAATCACATGTAGTTTCTGGTCCTACCAGCAAGAGTTGTTTTCTGGTAAGAAGAGTCACTATTGCGCTGCCATTGCCATATACAGGAGAAATAGCACTGGCGTCTGTTCCCAGCAAGTACAGTGTATGGGACTGAAAAGGAGCTACTGTTCTTGTCAGTTTCCTAAGGAGAGTTGAAGTAGATATGGCCCGGCTGTAGGAAGCACAGTTCTTATGTTCTGAGCAAGCTCACTGTTCTGGCCCTATAGGAAACACAGTAGAGTAGAAGAGTGCTCTTTTCTCTAAAGCAGAGTGTGTTTCTTGTAAGGCGAGCTAGCGTTTGTTTCCTAGTCCTAAATGGAGTTGAATCACATGCAGTTTCAGGTCCTACGAACAAGAGTTCTTTTCTGGTAAGGAAAGTCACTATTGTGCTCCCATTGCCATACACAGTGCAAATAACACCCGCGTCTGTTCCCAGCAAGTACAGTGTATTGGACTGGATAGGTGCTACTGTTCTTGTCAGTTTCCTAAGCAGAGTTGAACTAGATATGGCCGTGAGTGTAGGAAGCACAGTTTTTCTGTTCTGAGCAAGCTCACTGTTCGGACCCCATAGGAAACACAGTAGAGTAGAAGAGTGCTTTTTTCTCAAAAGCAGAGTGTGTTTCTTTTAAGGCGAGCTAGCGTTTGTTTCCCATTCCTAAATGGAGTTGAGTCACATGCAGTTTTTTGTTCTAGGAGCAAGAGTTGTTTTCTGGTAAGACGAGTCACTATTGTGCTCCAATTGCCATACACAGTGCAAATAGCACTCACGTCTCTTCCCCCCAAGTACAGTGTATTGGACTGAATAGGAGCTACTGTTCTTGTCAGTTTACTAAGCAGAGTTGAACTAGATATGGTCCGTGTGTGTAGGAAGCACAGTTCTTTTGTTCTGAGCAAGCTCACTGTTTGGACCACATAGGAAACACAGTAGAGTAGAAGAGTGCTCTTTTCTCTAAAGCAGAGTGTGTTTCTTGTAAGGCGAGCTAGCGTTTGTTTCCCAGTCCTAAATGGAGTGGAATCACATGCAGTTTCTGGTCCTACGAGCAAGAGTTGTTTTCTGGTAAACAAAGTCACTATTACGCTCCCATTGCCATACACATTGCAAATAGCCCTCGCGTCTGTTCCCAGCAAGTACAGTGTATTGGACTGAAGAGGAGCTACTGTTCTTCTCAGTTTCCTAAGAAGAGTTGAACTAGGTATGGCCCGTGTGTGTAGGAAGCACAGTTCTTTTGTTCTGAGCAAGCTCACTGTTCTGGCCCTATAGGAAGCACAGTAGAGTAGAAGAGTGCTCTTTTCTCAAAAGCAGAGTGTGTTTCTTGGAAGTCGAGCTAGCGTTTGTTTCCCAGTCCTAAATGGAGTTGAGTCCCATGTAGTTTTTGGTCCTACGATCAAGAGTTGTTTTCTGGTAAGACGAGTCACTATTGTGCTCCAATTGCCATACACAGTGCAAATAGCACTCGCGTCTGTTCCCCGGAAGTAAAGTGTATTGGACTGAAGAGGAGCTACTGTTCTTGTCAGTTTCCTAAGCAGAGTTGAACTAGATATGGCACGTGTGTGTAGGAAGCATAGTTCTTTTGTTCTGAGCAAGGTCACTCTTCGGACCCCATAGGAAACACAGTAGAGTAGAAGAGTGCTCTTTTCTCAAAAGCAGAGTGTGTTTCATGTAAGGCGAGCTAGCATTTGTTTCCCAGACCTAAATGGAGTTGAATCACATGGAGTTTCTGGTCCTACGAGCAAGAGTTGTCTTATGGTAAGGAAAGTAACTATTGTGCTCCCATTGCCCTACACAAGGCAAATAGCACTCGCGTCTTTTCCCAGCAAGTACAGTGTATTGGACTGAATAGGAGCTACTGTTCTTGTCAGTTTACTAAGCAGAGTTGAACTAGATATGGTCCGTGTGTGTAGGAAGCACAGTTCTTTTGTTCTGAGCAAGCTCACTGTTTGGACCACATAGGAAACACAGTAGAGTAGAAGAGTGCTCTTTTCTCTAAAGCAGAGTGTGTTTCTTGTAAGGCGAGCTACCGTTTGTTTCCCAGTCCTAAATGGAGTGGAATCACATGCAGTTTCTGGTCCTACGAGCAAGAGTTGTTTTCTGGTAAACAAAGTCACTATTACGCTCCCATTGCCATACACATTGCAAATAGCCCTCGCGTCTGTTCCCAGCAAGTACAGTGTATTGGACTGAAGAGGAGCTACTGTTCTTCTCAGTTTCCTAAGAAGAGTTGAACTAGGTATGGCCCGTGTGTGTAGGATGCACAGTTCTTTTTTTCTGAGCAAGCTCACTGTTCTGGCCCTATAGGAAGCACAGTAGAGTAGAAGAGTGCTCTTTTCTCAAAAGCAGAGTGTGTTTCTTGGAAGTCGAGCTAGCGTTTGTTTCCCAGTCCTAAATGGAGTTGAGTCCCATGTAGTTTTTGGTCCTACGATCAAGAGTTGTTTTCTGGTAAGACGAGTCACTATTGTGCTCCAATTGCCATACACAGTGCAAATAGCACTCGCGTCTGTTCCCCGGAAGTAAAGTGTATTGGACTGAAGAGGAGCTACTGTTCTTGTCAGTTTCCTAAGCAGAGTTGAACTAGATATGGCACGTGTGTGTAGGAAGCATAGTTCTTTTGTTCTGAGCAAGGTCACTCTTCGGACCCCATAGGAAACACAGTAGAGTAGAAGAGTGCTCTTTTCTCAAAAGCAGAGTGTGTTTCATGTAAGGCGAGCTAGCATTTGTTTCCCAGACCTAAATGGAGTTGAATCACATGGAGTTTGTGGTCCTACGAGCAAGAGTTGTCTTATGGTAAGGAAAGTAACTATTGTGCTCCCATTGCCCTACACAAGGCAAATAGCACTCGCGTCTTTTCCCAGCAAGTACAGTGTATTGGACTGAATAGGAGCTACTGTTCTTGTCAGTTTACTAAGCAGAGTTGAACTAGATATGGTCCGTGTGTGTAGGAAGCACAGTTCTTTTGTTCTCAGCAAGCTCACTGTTTGGACCACATAGGAAACACAGTAGAGTAGAAGAGTGCTCTTTTCTCTAAAGCAGAGTGTGTTTCTTGTAAGGCGAGCTACCGTTTGTTTCCCAGTCCTAAATGGAGTGGAATCACATGCAGTTTCTGGTCCTACGAGCAAGAGTTGTTTTCTGGTAAACAAAGTCACTATTACGCTCCCATTGCCATACACATTGCAAATAGCCCTCGCGTCTGTTCCCAGCAAGTACAGTGTATTGGACTGAAGAGGAGCTACTGTTCTTCTCAGTTTCCTAAGAAGAGTTGAACTAGGTATGGCCCGTGTGTGTAGGATGCACAGTTCTTTTTTTCTGAGCAAGCTCACTGTTCTGGCCCTATAGGAAGCACAGTAGAGTAGAAGAGTGCTCTTTTCTCAAAAGCAGAGTGTGTTTCTTGGAAGTCGAGCTAGCGTTTGTTTCCCAGTCCTAAATGGAGTTGAGTCCCATGTAGTTTTTGGTCCTACGATCAAGAGTTGTTTTCTGGTAAGACGAGTCACTATTGTGCTCCAATTGCCATACACAGTGCAAATAGCACTCGCGTCTGTTCCCCGGAAGTAAAGTGTATTGGACTGAAGAGGAGCTACTGTTCTTGTCAGTTTCCTAAGCAGAGTTGAACTAGATATGGCACGTGTGTGTAGGAAGCATAGTTCTTTTGTTCTGAGCAAGGTCACTCTTCGGATCCCATAGGAAACACAGTAGAGTAGAAGAGTGCTCTTTTCTCAAAAGCAGAGTGTGTTTCATGTAAGGCGAGCTAGCATTTGTTTCTCAGTCCTAAATGGAGTTGAATCACATGGAGATTCTGGTCCTACGAGCAAGAGTTTTTTTCTGGTAAGGAAAGTCACTATTGTGCTCCCATTGCTATACACAGTGCAAATAACACTCGCGTCTGTTCCCAGAAAGTACAGTGTATCGGACTGAAGAGGAGCTACTGTTCTTGTCAGTTTCCTAAGCAGAGTTGAACTAGATATGGCCCATGTGTAGGAAGCACAGTTCTTTTGTTCTGAGCAAGCTCACTGTTCTGGCCCTTTAGGAAACACAGTAGAGTAGAAGAGTGCTCTTTTCTCTAATGCAGAGTGTGTTTCTTGTAAGGCGAGCTAGTGTTTGTTTCCCAGTCCTAAATGGAGTTGAATCACATGCAGTTTCTGTTCCCACGAGCAAGAGTTGTTTTATGGTAAGAAGAGTCACTATTGTGCTGCCATTGCCAAACACAGGACAAATAGCACATGCGTCTGTTCCCAGCAAGTACAGTGTATTGGACTGAAGAGGAGCTACTGTTCTTCTCAGTTTCCTAAGCAGACTTGAACTAGATATGGCCATGTGTCTAGGAAGCACAGTTCATTTGTTCTGAGCAAGCTAACTGTTCTGGCCCTATAGGAAACACAGTAGAGTAGAAGAGTGCTCTTTTCTCAAAAGCAGAGTGTATTTCTTGTAAGGTGAGCTAGAGTTTGTTTCCCAGTCCTAAATGGAGTTGAGTCACGTGCAGTTTTTGGTCCTATGAGCAAGAGTTGTTTTCTGGTAAGACGAGTCACTATTGTGCTCCAATTGCCATACACAGTGCACATAGCACTCGCATCTATTCTCAGCAAGTACAGTGTATCGGTCAGAAGAGGAGCTGCTGTTCTTGTCAGTTTCCTAAGCAGAGTTGAAATAGATATGGCCCGTGTGTTTAGGAAGCACAGTTATTATGTTCTGAGCAAGCTCACTGTTCTGGTCCTACAGGAAACACAGTAGAGTAGAAGAGTGCTCTTTTCTCTAAAGCAGAGTGTGTTTCTTGTAAGGCGAGCTCGCGTTTGTTTCCCAGTCCTAAATGGAGTTGAATCACAGACAGTTTCTGGTCCTACGAGCAAGAATTGTTTTCTGGTAAGGAAAGTCATTATTGTGCTCCCATTGCCATTCACAGTGCAAATAGCACTGGAGTCTGTTCCCAGCAAGTACAGTGTATTGGACTGAAGAGGAGCTACTGTTCTTGTCAGTTTCCTAAGCAGAGTTGAACTGGATATGGCCCGTGTGTGTAGGAAGCACACTTCTTCTGTTCTGAGCAAGCTCACTGCTCGGATCCCATAGGAAACACAGTAGAGTAGAAGAGAGCTCTTTTCTCAAAAGCAGAGTGTGTTTCTTGTAAGGCGAGCTAGCGTTTGTTTCCCAGTCCTAAATGGAGTTGAATCCCATGCAGTTTTTGGTCCTACGAGCAAGAGTTGTTTTCTGGAAAGAAGAGTCACTATTGCGCTCCCATTGCTATACACAGGGCAAATAGCACTGGCGTCTGTTCCCAGCATGTGCAGTGTATTGGACTGAAGAGGATCTACTGTTCTTGTCAGTTTCCTAAGCAGAGTTGAACTAAATATAGTCGGTGTGTGTAGGAAGCACAGTTCTTTTGTTCTGAGCAAGCTCACTCTTCTGGCCCTATAGGAAACACATTAGAGTAGAAGAGTGCTCTTTTCTCAAAAGCAGAGTGTGTTTCTTGTAATGCGAGCTAGTGTTTGTTTCCCAGTCCTAAATGGAGTTTAATCACATGCAGTTTCTGGTCCTAGGAGCAAGAGTTGTTTTCTGGTAAGAAGAGTCACTATTGCACTCCCATTGTCATACACAAGGCAAAAAGCACTGGCGTCTATTCCCAGCATGTACAGTGTATTGGACTGAAGAGGATCTACTGTTCTTGTCATTTTCCTAAGCAGAATTGAACCAGATATGGCTGTGTGTGTAGGAAACACAGTTCTTTTGTTCTGAGCAAGCTCACTGTTCTGGCTCTATAGGAAACACAATAGATTAGAAGAGTGCTCTTTTCTCAAAAGCAGATTGTGTTTCTTGTAAGGCAAGCTACCATTTGTTTCCCAGTCCCAAATGGAGTTGAATCACATGCAGTTTTGGGTCCCATGAGCAAGAGTTGTTTTCTGGAAAGAAGAGTCACTATTGCGCTCCCATTGCCATACACAGTGCAAATAGCACTGGCGTCTGTTCCCAGCAAGTACAGTTTATTGGACTGAAGAGGATGTACTATTCTTGTCAGTTTCTTAAGCAGAATTGAACTAGATATGGCCGTGTGTGTAGGAAGCACAGTTCTTTTTTTCTGAGCAAGCTCACTGTTTTGGCTCTATAGGAAACACAGTAGAGTAGAAGAGTGCTCTTTTCTCAAAAGCACAGTGTGTTTCTGGTAAGGCGATCTAGCATTTGTTTCCCAGTCCTAAATGGAGTTGAATCACATGCACTTTTTGGTCCCATGAGCAAGAGTTGTTTTCTGGAAAGAAGAGTCACTATTGCGCTCACATTGCCATACACAGTGCAAATAGCACTGGCGTCTGTTCCCAGCAAGTACAGTGTATTGGACTGAAGAGGAGCTACTGTTCTTGTCAGTTTCCTAAGCAGAGTTGAACTAGATATGGCCCGTGTGTGTAGGAAGCACGGTTCTTTTGTTCGGAGCAAGCTCACTGTTCGGACCCCGTAGGAAACACAGTAGACTAGAAAAGCTCTCTTTTCTCAAAAGCAGAGTGTGTTTATTGTAAGGTGAGCTAGCGTTTGTTTCCCAGTTCTAAATGGAGTTGAATCACATGCAGTTTCTGGTCCTACGAGCAGGAGTTGTTTTCTGGTAAGAAGAGTCACTATTGTGCTCCCATTGTCATACACAGGGCAAATAGCACTGGCGTCTATTCCCAGCATGTACAGTGTATTGGACTGAAGAGGATCTACTTTTCTTGTCAGTTTCCTAAGCAGAATTGAACTAGATATGGACGTTTGTGTAGGAAGCACAGTTTTTTAGTTCTGAGCAAGCTCACTGTTTTGGCCCTATAGGAAACACAGTAGAGTAGAAGAGTGCCCTTTTCTCAAAGGCAGAGTGTGTTTCTTGGAAGGCCAGCTGGCGTTTGTTTCCAGTCCTGAATGGAGTTGAATCACATGCAGTTTTTGGTACTATGAGCAAGAGTTGTTTTCTGGTAAGAAGAGTCACTATTGCGCTCCCATTTCCATACACAGTGTAAATAGCATTCGCGTTGTTCCCAACAAGTACAGTGTTTTGGACTGAAGAGGAGCTACTGTTCTTGTCAGTTTCCTAAGCAGAGTTGAACTAGATATGGCCCGTGTGTATAGGAAGCACAGTTCTTTTGTTCTGAGCAAACTCACTGTTCGCACCCCATAGGAAACACAGTAGAGTAGATGAGTGGCCTTTTCTCAGAAGCAGAATGTGTTTCTTGTAAGGCGAGCTAGCGTTTGTTTCCCAGTCCTAAATGGAGTTGAATCACATGCAGTTTCTCGTCCTACCAGCAAGAGTTGTTTTCTGGTAGGAAGAGTCACTATTGCGTTCCCATTGTCATACACAGGGCAAATAGCACTGGCGTCTATTCCCAGCATGTACTGTGTATTGGACTGAAGAGGATCTACTGTTCTTGTCAGTTTCCTAAGCAGAATTGAACTAGATATGGTTGTGTGTGTAGGAATCACAGTTCTTTTGTTCTGAGCAAGCTCATTGTTTTGGCCCTATAGGAAAGGCATTAGAGTAGAAGAGTGCTCTTTTCTCAAAAGCAGATTGTGTTTCTTTTAAGGCGAGCTAGCGTTTGTTTCCCAGTCCTAAATGGAGTTTAATCACATGCAGTTTCTGGTCCTACGAGCAAGAGTTGTTTTCTGGTAAGAAGAGTCACTATTGCACTCCCATTGTCATACACAAGGCAAAAAGCACTGGCGTCTATTCCCAGCATGTACAGTGTATTGGACTGAAAAGGATCTACTGTTCTTGTCATTTTCCTAAGCAGAATTGAACCAGATATGGCTGTGTGTGTAGGAAGCACAGTTCTTTTGTTCTGAGCAAGCTCACTCTTCTGGCTCTATAGGAAACACAATAGATTAGAAGAGTGCTCTTTTCTCAAAAGCAGATTGTGTTTCTTGTAAGGCAAGCTACCATTTGTTTCCCAGTCCCAAATGGAGTTGAATCACATGCAGTTTTGGGTCCCATGAGCAAGAGTTGTTTTCTGGAAAGAAGAGTCACTATTGCGCTCCCATTGCCATACACAGTGCAAATAGCACTGGCGTCTGTTCCCAGCAAGTACAGTTTATTGGACTGAAGAGGATGTACTATTCTTGTCAGTTTCTTAAGCAGAATTGAACTAGATATGGCCGTGTGTGTAGGAAGCACAGTTCTTTTTTTCTGAGCAAGCTCACTGTTTTGGCTCTATAGGAAACACAGTAGAGTAGAAGAGTGCTCTTTTCTCAAAAGCACAGTGTGCTTCTTGTAAGGCGATCTAGCATTTGTTTCCCAGTCCTAAATGGAGTTGAATCACATGCACTTTTTGGTCCCATGAGCAAGAGTTGTTTTCTGGAAAGAAGAGTCACTATTGCGCTCACATTGCCATACACAGTGCAAATAGCACTGGCGTCTGTTCCCAGCAAGTACAGTGTATTGGACTGAAGAGGAGCTACTGTTCTTGTCAGTTTCCTAAGCAGAGTTGAACTAGATATGGCCCGTGTGTGTAGGAAGCACGGTTCTTTTGTTCGGAGCAAGCTCACTGTTCGGACCCCGTAGGAAACACAGTAGACTAGAAAAGCTCTCTTTTCTCAAAAGCAGAGTGTGTTTATTGTAAGGTGAGCTAGCGTTTGTTTCCCAGTTCTAAATGGAGTTGAATCACATGCAGTTTCTGGTCCTACGAGCAGGAGTTGTTTTCTGGTAAGAAGAGTCACTATTGTGCTCCCATTGTCATACACAGGGCAAATAGCACTGGCGTCTATTCCCAGCATGTACAGTGTATTGGACTGAAGAGGATCTACTGTTCTTGTCAGTTTCCTAAGCAGAATTGAACTAGATATGGACGTTTGTGTAGGAAGCACAGTTTTTTATTTCTGAGCAAGCTCACTGTTTTGGCCCTATAGGAAACACAGTAGAGTAGAAGAGTGCCCTTTTCTCAAAGGCAGAGTGTGTTTCTTGGAAGGCCAGCTGGCGTTTGTTTCCAGTCCTGAATGGAGTTGAATCACATGCAGTTTTTGGTACTATGAGCAAGAGTTGTTTTCTGGTAAGAAGAGTCACTATTGCGCTCCCATTTCCATACACAGTGTAAATAGCATTCGCGTTGTTCCCAACAAGTACAGTGTTTTGGACTGAAGAGGAGCTACTGTTCTTGTCAGTTTCCTAAGCAGAGTTGAACTAGATATGGCCCGTGTGTATAGGAAGCACAGTTCTTTTGTTCTGAGCAAACTCACTGTTCGCACCCCATAGGAAACACAGTAGAGTAGATGAGTGGCCTTTTCTCAGAAGCAGAATGTGTTTCTTGTAAGGCGAGCTAGCGTTTGTTTCCCAGTCCTAAATGGAGTTGAATCACATGCAGTTTCTCGTCCTACCAGCAAGAGTTGTTTTCTGGTAGGAAGAGTCACTATTGCGTTCCCATTGTCATACACAGGGCAAATAGCACTGGCGTCTATTCCCAGCATGTACTGTGTATTGGACTGAAGAGGATCTACTGTTCTTGTCAGTTTCCTAAGCAGAATTGAACTAGATATGGTCGTGTGTGTAGGAAGCACAGTTCTTTTGTTCTGAGCAAGCTCACTCTTCTGGCCCTATAGGAAACACATTAGAGTAGAAGAGTGCTCTTTTCTCAAAAGCAGAGTGTGTTTCTTGTAATGCGAGCTAGTGTTTGTTTCCCAGTCCTAAATGGAGTTTAATCACATGCAGTTTCTGGTCCTAGGAGCAAGAGTTGTTTTCTGGTAAGAAGAGTCACTATTGCACTCCCATTGTCATACACAAGGCAAAAAGCACTGGCGTCTATTCCCAGCATGTACAGTGTATTGGACTGAAGAGGATCTACTGTTCTTGTCATTTTCCTAAGCAGAATTGAACCAGATATGGCTGTGTGTGTAGGAAACACAGTTCTTTTGTTCTGAGCAAGCTCACTGTTCTGGCTCTATAGGAAACACAATAGATTAGAAGAGTGCTCTTTTCTCAAAAGCAGATTGTGTTTCTTGTAAGGCAAGCTACCATTTGTTTCCCAGTCCCAAATGGAGTTGAATCACATGCAGTTTTGGGTCCCATGAGCAAGAGTTGTTTTCTGGAAAGAAGAGTCACTATTGCGCTCCCATTGCCATACACAGTGCAAATAGCACTGGCGTCTGTTCCCAGCAAGTACAGTTTATTGGACTGAAGAGGATGTACTATTCTTGTCAGTTTCTTAAGCAGAATTGAACTAGATATGGCCGTGTGTGTAGGAAGCACAGTTCTTTTTTTCTGAGCAAGCTCACTGTTTTGGCTCTATAGGAAACACAGTAGAGTAGAAGAGTGCTCTTTTCTCAAAAGCACAGTGTGTTTCTGGTAAGGCGATCTAGCATTTGTTTCCCAGTCCTAAATGGAGTTGAATCACATGCACTTTTTGGTCCCATGAGCAAGAGTTGTTTTCTGGAAAGAAGAGTCACTATTGCGCTCACATTGCCATACACAGTGCAAATAGCACTGGCGTCTGTTCCCAGCAAGTACAGTGTATTGGACTGAAGAGGAGCTACTGTTCTTGTCAGTTTCCTAAGCAGAGTTGAACTAGATATGGCCCGTGTGTGTAGGAAGCACGGTTCTTTTGTTCAGAGCAAGCTCACTGTTCGGACCCCGTAGGAAACACAGTAGACTAGAAAAGCTCTCTTTTCTCAAAAGCAGAGTGTGTTTATTGTAAGGTGAGCTAGCGTTTGTTTCCCAGTTCTAAATGGAGTTGAATCACATGCAGTTTCTGGTCCTACGAGCAGGAGTTGTTTTCTGGTAAGAAGAGTCACTATTGTGCTCCCATTGTCATACACAGGGCAAATAGCACTGGCGTCTATTCCCAGCATGTACAGTGTATTGGACTGAAGAGGATCTACTGTTCTTGTCAGTTTCCTAAGCAGAATTGAACTAGATATGGACGTTTGTGTAGGAAGCACAGTTTTTTATTTCTGAGCAAGCTCACTGTTTTGGCCCTATAGGAAACACAGTAGAGTAGAAGAGTGCCCTTTTCTCAAAGGCAGAGTGTGTTTCTTGGAAGGCCAGCTGGCGTTTGTTTCCAGTCCTGAATGGAGTTGAATCACATGCAGTTTTTGGTACTATGAGCAAGAGTTGTTTTCTGGTAAGAGGAGTCACTATTGCGCTCCCATTTCCATACACAGTGTAAATAGCATTCGCGTTGTTCCCAACAAGTACAGTGTTTTGGACTGAAGAGGAGCTACTGTTCTTGTCAGTTTCCTAAGCAGAGTTGAACTAGATATGGCCCGTGTGTATAGGAAGCACAGTTCTTTTGTTCTGAGCAAACTCACTGTTCGCACCCCATAGGAAACACAGTAGAGTAGATGAGTGGCCTTTTCTCAGAAGCAGAATGTGTTTCTTGTAAGGCGAGCTAGCGTTTGTTTCCCAGTCCTAAATGGAGTTGAATCACATGCAGTTTCTCGTCCTACCAGCAAGAGTTGTTTTCTGGTAGGAAGAGTCACTATTGCGTTCCCATTGTCATACACAGGGCAAATAGCACTGGCGTCTATTCCCAGCATGTACTGTGTATTGGACTGAAGAGGATCTACTGTTCTTGTCAGTTTCCTAAGCAGAATTGAACTAGATATGGTCGTGTGTGTAGGAAGCACAGTTCTTTTGTTCTGAGCAAGCTCATTGTTTTGGCCCTATAGGAAACGCATTAGAGTAGAAGAGTGCTCTTTTCTCAAAAGCAGATTGTGTTTCTTGTAAGGCGAGCTAGCGTTTGTTTCCCAGTCCTAAATGGAGTTTAATCACATGCAGTTTTTGGTCCTACGAGCAAGAGTTGTTTTCTGGTAAGAACAGTCACTATTGAACTCCCATTGTCATACACAAGGCAAAAAGCACTGGCGTCTATTCCCAGCATGTACAGTGTATTGCACTGAAGAGGATCTACTGTTCTTGTCATTTTCCTAAGCAGAATTGAACCAGATATGGCTGTGTGTGTAGGAAGCACAGTTCTTTTGTTCTGAGCAAGCTCACTGTTCTGGCTCTATAGGAAACACAATAGATTAGAAGAGTGCTCTTTTCTCAAAAGCAGATTGTGTTTCTTGTAAGGCAAGCTAGCATTTGTTTCCCAGTCCTAAATGGAGTTGAATCACATGCAGTTTTGGGTCCCATGAGCAAGAGTTGTTTTCTGGAAAGAAAAGTCACTATTGCGCTCCCATTGCCATACACAGTGCAAATAGCACTGGCGTCTGTTCCCAGCAAGTACAGTGTATTGGACTGAAGAGGAGCTACTGTTCTTGTCAGTTTCCTAAGCAGAGTTGAACTAGATATGGCCCGTGTGTGTAGGAAGTACGGTTCTTTTGTTCGGAGCAAGCTCACTGTTCGGACCCCGTAGGAAAAACAGTAGACTAGAAAAGCTCTCTTTTCTCAAAAGCAGAGTGTGTTTATTGTAAGGTGAGCTAGCGTTTGTTTCCCAGTTCTAAATGGAGTTGAATCACATGCAGTTTTTGGTCCTACGAGCAAGAGTTGTTTTCTGGAAAGAAGAGTCACTATTGTGCTCCCATTGCTATACACAGGGCAAATAGCACTGGCGTCTGTTCCCAGCATGTGCAGTGTATTGGACTGAAGAGTATCTACTGTTCTTGTCAGTTTCCTAAGTAGAGTTGAACTAAATACAGTCGATGTGTGTAGGAAGCACAGTGCTTTTGTTCTGAGCAAGCTCACTCTTCTAGCCCTATAGGAATCACATTAGAGTAGAAGAGTGCTCTTTTCTCAAAAGTAGAGTGTGTTTCTTGTAAGGCAAGCTAGCGTTTGTTTCCAAGTCCTAAATGGAGTAAAATCACATGCAGTTTCTGGTCCTATGAGCAAGAGTTGTTCTCTGGTAAGAAGAGTCACTATTGCGCTCCCATTGCCATACACAGTGCAAATAGCACTGGCGTATGTTCCCAGCAAGTACAGTGTATTGGACTGAAGAGGAGCTACTGTTCTTGTCAGTTTCCTAAGCAGAGATGAACTAGATATGGCCCGTGTGTGTAGGAAGCACGGTTCTTTTGATCGGAGCAAGCTCACTGTTCGGACCCCATAGGAAACACAGTAGAGTAGAAGAGTGCTCTTTTCTCAAAAGCAGAGTGTTTTTAATGTAAGGCGAGCTAGCATTTGCTTTCCAGTTCTAAATGGAGTTGAATCACATGCAGTTTCTGGTTCTACGAGCAAGAGTTGTTTTCTGGTAAGAAGAGTGACTATTGCGCTCCCATTGCCATACACAGGGCAAATAGCACTGGCATCTGTTCCCAGCATGTACATTGTATTGGAATGAAGAGGAGCTACTGTTCTTGTATGTTTCCTAAGAAGAGTTGAACTAGATATGCCCCGTGTGTGTGTAGGAAGCAGAGTTCTTTTGTTCTGAGCAAGCTCACTGTTTTGGCTCTATAGAAAACACAGTAGAGCAGAAGAGTGCTCTTTTCTCAAAAGCAGAGTGTGTCTCTTGTAAGGCGAGCTAGCGTTTGTTTCCCAGTCCTAAATGGAGTTGAATCACATGCAGTTTATGGTCCCATGAGCAAGAGTAGTTTTCTGGTAAGGAAAGTCACTGTTGCGCTCCCATTCCCCTACACTGTGCAAATAACACTCGCGTCTGTTCCCAGCAAGTACAGTGTATTGGACTGAAGAGGATCTACTGTCCTTGTCAGTTTCCTAAGCAGACTTGATCTAGATTTGGCCCGTATGTGTAGGAAGCATGGTTCTTTTGTTCTGAGCAAGCTCACTGTTCTGGCCCTATAGGAAACACATTAGAGTAGAAGAGTGCCCTTTCCTAAAAGCAGAGTGTGTTTCTTGTAAGGTGAGCTAGCGTTTGTTTCCCAGTCCTAAATGGAGTTGAGTCACATGCAGTTTCTGGTTTTTACGAGCAAGAGTTGTTTTCTGGTAAGAAGAGTCACTATTGCGCTCCCATTGTCATACATAGGGCAAATAGCACTCGCGTCTGTTCCCAGCAACTTCAGTGTATTGGACTGAAGAGGATCTACTGTTCTTGTCAGTTTCCTAAGCAGAGTTGAACTAAATATTGTCGGTGTGTGTTGGACGCACAGTTCTTTTGTTCTGAGCAAGCTCACTCTTCTGGCCCTATAGGAAACACAATAGAGTAAAAGAGTGCCCTTTCCTAATAGCAGAGTGTGTTTCTTGTAAGGCGAGCTAGCGTTTGTTTCCCAGTCCTAAATGGAGTTGAATCACATGCAGTTTTTGGTCCTACAAACAAGATTTCTTTTCTGGTAAGGAAAGTCACTATTGTGCTCCCATTGCCATACACACTGCAAATAGCACTCGCATCTGTTCCCATTAAGTACAGTGTATTGGACTGAAGAGGAGATACTGTTCTTTCAGTTTCATAAGTAGAGTTGAACTACATATGGCCCGTGTGTGTAAGAAGCACAGTTCTTTTCTTCTGAGAAAGCTCACTGTTCTGGCCCTATAGGAAACACAGTAGAGTAGAAGAGTGCTCTTTTCTCTAAAGCAGAGTGTGTTTCTTGTAAGGCGAGCTAGAGTTTGTTTCCCAGTCCTAAATGGTGTGTAATCACATGCAGTTTCTGGTCCTACGAGCAAGAGTTGTTTTATGGTAAGAAGAGTCACTATTGTGCTGCCATTGCCATACACAGGACTAATAGCACTGTTGTCTGTTCCCAGCAGTACAGTGTATTGGACAGAAGAGGAGCTACTGTTCTTGTCAGGTTCCTAAGCAGAATTGAACTAGATATGGCCGTGTGTGTAGGAAGCACAGTTCTTTTGTTCTGAGCAAGTTCACTGTTCGGACCTCTCAGGAAACACAATAGAGTAGAAGAGTGCTTTTTTCTCTAAATCAGAGTGTGTTTCTTGTAAGGCGAGTTAGTGTTTGTTTCCCAGTCCTAAGTGGAGTTGAATCACATGCAGTTTCTGGTCCTATGAGCAAGAGTTGTTTTCTGGTAAGAAGAGTCACTATTGTGCTCACATTGTCATACACAGGGCAAATAGCACATGTGTCTGTTCCCAGAATGTACAGTGTATAGGACTGAAGAGGATCTACTGTTCTTGTCAGGTTCCTAAGCAGAGTTGAACTAGATATTGCCGTGTGTGTAGGAAGCACAGTTCTTTTGTTCTGAGCAAGCTCACTGTTTTGGCCCTATAGGAAACACAGTAGAGTAGAAGAGTGCTCTTTTCTCAAAAGCAGATTGTGTTTCTTGTAAGGGGAGCTAACGTTTGTTTCCCAGTCCTATATGGAGTTGAATAACATGCAGATTCTGGTGCTACGAGCAAGAGTTGTTTTTTGGTAAGGAAAGTCACTATTGCGCTCCCATTGCCATACACATTGCAAATAGCACTCCCGTCTGTTCCCAGCAAGTACAGTGTATCAGACTGAAGAGGAGCTACTGTTCTTGTCAGTTTCCTAAGCCGAGTTGATCGAGATATGTCCCGCATGTGTAGGAAGCACAGTTCTTTTGTTCTGAGCAAGCTCACTGTTTGGACCCCATAGTAAACACAGTAGGGTAGAAGAGTGCTCTTTTCTCAAAAGCAGAGTGTGTTTCTTGTAAGGCGAGCTAGTGTTTGTTTCCCAGTCCTAAATGGAGTTGAATCACATGCAGTTTCAGGTCCTACAAGCAAGAGCTGTTTTCTGGTAAGAAGTGTCACTATTGCGCTGCCATTGCCATACACAGGACAAATAGCACTGGCGTCTTTTCCCAGCAAGTACAGTGTATTGGACTGAAGAGGATCTACTGTTCTTGTAAGGTTCCTAATCAGACTTGAAATAGATATGGCCGTATGTGTAGGAAGCACAGTTTTTTTGTTCTGAACAAGCTCACTCTTCTGGCCCTATAGGAATCACATTAGAGTAGAAGAGTGCTCTTTTCTCAAAAGCAGACTGTGTTTCTTGTAAGGCAAGCTAGCGTTTGTTTCCCAGTCCTAAATTGAGTAAAATCTCATGCAGTTTCTGGTCCTATGAGCAAGAGTTGTTCTCTGGTAAGAAGAGTCACTATTGCGCTCCCATTGCCATACACAGTGCAAATAGCACTGGCGTCTGTTCCCAGCAAGTACAGTGTATTGGACTGAAGAGGAGCTACTGTTCTTGTCAGTTTCCTAAGCAGAATTGAACTAGATGTGGCCCGTGTGTGTAGGAAGCACGGTTCTTTTGTTCGGAGCAAGCTCACTGTTCGGACCCCATAGGAAACACAGTAGAGTAGATGAGTTGTCTTTTCTCAAAAGCAGAGTGTGTTTATTGTAAGGCAAGCTAGCGTTTGTTTCCCAGTTCTAAATGGAGTTGAATCACATGCAGTTTCTGGTCTTTCGAGCAAGAGTTGTTTTCTGGTAAGGAAAGTCACTATTGCGCTCCCATTGCCACACACAGTGCAAATAGCACTCACGTCTGTTTCCATCAAGTACAGTGTATTGGACTGAAGAGGATCTACTGTTCTTGGCAGTTTCCTAAGAAGAGTTGGAATAGATATGGCCCGTGTGTGTAGGAAGCACAGTTCGTTTGTTCTGAGCAAGCTCACTGTTCTGGCCCTATAGGAAACACAGTAGAGTAGAAGAGTGCTCTTTTCTCAAAAGCAGAGTGTGTTTCTTGTAAGGCGAGCTAGCGTTTGTTTCCCAGTCCTAAATGGAGTTGAATCCCATGCAGTTTCTGGTCCTACGAGCAAGAGTTGTTTTCTGGTAAGAAGAGTCACTATTGCGCTGCCATTGCCATACACAGGACAAATAGCACGGGCGTCTGTTCCCAGCAAGTACAGTGTACTGGACTGAAGAGGATCTACTGTTCTTGTCAGGTTCCTAAGCAGAACTGAACTAGATATGGCCATGTGTGTAGGAAGCACAGTTCTTTTGTTCTGAGCAAGCTCTCTGTTCGGACCCCATAGGAAACACAGTAGAGTAGAATTGTGCTCTTTTCTCAAAAGCAGAGTGTGTTTCTTGTAAGGCAAGCTAGCGTTTGTTTCCCAGTCCTAAATGGAGTTGAATCCCATGCAGTTTCTGTTCCGACGAGCAAGAGTTGTTTTCTGGTAAGGAAAGTAACTATTGAGCTCCCATTGTCATACACAGTGCAAATAGCACTCGCGTCTGTTCCCAGCAAATACAGTGTATGGGACTGAAGTGGAGCTACTGTTCTTGTCAGTTTCCTAAGCAGAGTTGAACTAGATATGTTCGGTGTGTGTAGGAAGCACAGTTCTTTTGTTCTGAGCAAGCTCACTGTTCTGGCCCTATAGGAAACACAGTAGAGTAGAAGAGTGCTCTTTTCTCTAAAGCAGAGTGTGTTTCTTGTAAGGAGAGCTAGCGTTTGTTTCCCAGTCCTAAATGGAGTTGAATCACATGCAGTTTCTAGTCCTACGATCAAGAGTTGTTTTATGGTAAGAAGAGTCACTATGGCGCTGCCATTGCCATACACAGGACAAATAGCACTGTTGTCTGTTCCCAGGAGCACAGTGTATTGGACTGAAGAGGATCTACTGTTCTTGTCAGGTTCCTAAGCAGACTTGAACTAGATGTGGCAATGTTTGTAGGAAGCACAGTTTTTTTGTTCTGAGCAAGCTCACTGTTCGGAACACATAGGAAACACAGTAGAGTAGAAGAGTGTTCTTTTCTCAAAAGCACAGTGTGTTTTTGGAAGGCGAACTCGCGTTGGTTTCCCAGTCCTAAATGGAGTTGAGTCACATGCAGTTTTTTGTCCTACGAGCAAGAGTTGTTTTCTGGTAAGAAGAGTCACTGTTGCGCTCCAAATGCCATATACAGTGCAAATAGCACTCGCGTCTGTTCCCAGCCAATACAGTGTATCAGACTGAATAGGAGCTGCTGTTCTTGTCAGTTTCCTAAGCAGACTTGAACTAGATATTGCCGTGTGTGTAGGAAGCACAGTTTTTTTGTTCTGAGCAAGCTCACTGTTCGGAACACATAGGAAACACAGTAGAGTAGAAGAGTGCTCTTTTCTTAAAAGCAGAGTGTGTTTTTAGAAGGCGAGCTAGCGTTTGTTTCCCAGTCCTAAATGGAGTTGAGTCACATGCAGTTTTTTGTCCTACGAGCAAGAGTTGTTTTCTGGTAAGACGAGTCACTATTGTGCTCCAATTGTCATACACAGTGCAAATAGGACTAGCGTGTGTTCCGAGCAAGTACAGTGTATTGGACTGAAGAAGAGCTACTGTTCTTGTCAGTTTCCTAAGCAGAGTTGAACTAGATATGGCCCGTGTGTGTAGGAAGCACAGTTCTTTTGTTCTGAGCAAGATCACTGTTTGGACCCCATAGGAAACACAGTAGAGTAGAAGAGTGCTCTTTTCTCAAAAGCAGAGTGTGTTTCATGTAAGGCGAGCTAGCATTTGTTTCCCAGTCCTAAATGGAGTTGAATCACATGCAGTTTCTGGTCCTACGAACAAGAGTTGTTTTCTGGTAAGGAAAGTCACTATTGCGCTCCCATTGCCATACACAGTGCAAATAGCCCTCCTGTCTGTTCCCAACAAGTACAGTGTATCGGACTGAAGAGGATCTACTGTTCTTGTCAGGTTCCTAAGCAGACTTGAACTAGATGTGGCAATGTTTGTAGGGAGCACAGTTTTTTTGTTCTGAGCAAGCTCACTGTTCGGAACACATAGGAAACAGTAGATTAGAAGAGTGCTCTTTTCTCTAAAGCAGAGTGTGTTTCTTGTAAGGTGAGCTCGCGTTTGTTTCCCAGTCCTAAATGGAGTGGAATCACATGCAGTTTCTGTTCCTATGAGCAAGAGTTGTTTTCTGGTAAGGAAAGTCACTATTGCGCTCCCATTGCCATACACAGTGCAAATAGCACATGCGTCTGTTCCCAGCAAGTACAGTGTATCAGACTGAAGAGGAGCTACTGTTCTTGTCAGTTTCCTAAGCAGAGTTGAACTAGATATGGCCCGTGTGTGTAGGAAGCACAGTTCTTATGTTCTGAGCAAGCTCACTGTTCTGGCCCTATAGGAAACACAGTAGAGTAGAAGAGTGCACTTTTTTTAAAAGCAGAGTGTGTTTCTTGTAAGGCGAGCTCGCGTTTGTTTCCCAGTCCTAAATGGAGTTGAGTCACATGCAGTTTTTTGTCCTACGAGCAAGAGTTGTTTTCTGGTAAGAAGAGACACTGTTGCGCTCCAAATGCCATATACAGTGCAAATAGCACTCGCGTCTGTTCCCAGCAAGTACAGTGTATCAGACTGAATAGGAGCTACTGTTCTTGTCAGTTTCCTAAGCAGACTTGAGCTAGATATGGCCGTGTGTGTAGGAAGCACAGTTTTTTTGTTCTGAGCAAGCTCACAGTTCGGAACACATAGGAAACACAGTAGAGTAGAAGAGTGCTCTTTTCTCAAAAGCAGAGTGTGTTTTTGGAAGGCGAGCTAGCGTTTGTTTCCCAGTCCTAAATGGAGTTGAGTCACATGCAGTTTTTTGTCCTACGAGCAAGAGTTGTTTTCTGGTAAGACGAGTCACTATTGTGCTCCAATTGCCATACACAGTGCAAATAGCACTCGCGTCTGTTCTGAGCAAGTACAGTGTATTGGACTGAAGAGGAGCTACTGTTCTTGTCAGTTTCCTAAGCAGAGTTGAACTAGATATGGCCCGTGTGTGTAGGAAGCACAGTTCTTTTGTTCTGAGCAAGCTCACTGTTTAGACCCCAAAGGAAACACAGTAGAGTAGAAGAGTGCTCTTTTCTCAAAAGCAGAGTGTGTTTCATGTAAGGCGAGCTAGCATTTGTTTCCCAGTCCTAAATGGTGTTGAATCACATGCAGTTTCTGGTCCTACGAGCAAGAGTTGTTTTCTGGTAAGGAAAGTCACTATTGCGCTCCCATTGCCATACACAGTGCAAATAGCACATGCGTCTGTTCCCAGCAAGTACAGTGTACCGGATTGAAGAGGATCTACTGTTCTTGTCAGGATCCTAAGCAGACTTGAACTAGATATGGCCGTGTTTTTTTGAAGCACAGTTTTTTTGTTATGAGCAAGCTCACTGTTCGGAACACATAGGAAACAGTAGAGTAGAAGAGTGCTCTTTTCTCAAAAGCAGAGTGTGTTTCTTGGAAGGCGAGCTAGTGTTTGTTTCCCAGTACTAAATGGAGTTGAGTCACATGCAGTTTTTTGGACTACGAGCAAGAGTTGTTTTCTGGTAAGACGAGTCACTATTGTGTTCCAATTGCCATACACAGTGCAAATAGCACTCGCGTCTGTTCCCAGCAAGTACAGTGTATTGGACTGAATAGGAGCTACTGTTCTTGTCAGTTTCCTAAGAAGAGTTGAACGAGATATGGCCCGTGTGTGTAGGAAGCACAGTTCTTTTGTTCTGAGCAAGCTCACTGTTTGGACCCCATAGGAAACACAGTAGAGTAGAAAAGTGCTCTTTTCTCTAAAGCAGAGTGTTTTTCTTGTAAGGTGAGCTCGCTTTTGTTTCCCAGTCCTAAATGGAGTTGAGTCACATGCAGTTTTTGGTCCTACGAGCAAGAGTTGTTTTCTGGTAAGAAGAGTCACTATTGCGCTCAAAATGCCATACACAGTGCAAATAGTACTCGCTTCTGTTCCCTTCAAGTACATTGTATTGGACGGATTAGGAACTACTGTTCTTGTCAGTTTCCTCAGCAGATTTGAACTAGATATGTCCGTGTGTGTAGGAAGCACAGTTCTTTTGTTCTGAGCAAGCTCACTGTTCTGGCCCTATAAGAAACACAGTAGAGTAGAAGAGTGCTCTTTTCTCAAAAGCAGATTGTGTTTCTTGTAAAGCGAGCTAGCGTTTGTTTCCCAGTCCTAAATGGAGTTGAATCACATGCAGTTTCTGGTCCTACGACCAAGAGTTGTTTTTTGGTAAGGAAAGTCACTATTGTGCTCCCATTGCCATGCACAGTGCAAATAGCACTCACGTCTGTTCCCAGCAAGTACAGTGTATCGGACTGAAGAGGAGCTACTGTTCTTGTCAGTTTCCTAAGCAGAGTAGAACGAGATATGTCCCGCCTGTGTAGGAAGCGCAGTTCTTTTGTTCTGAGCAAGCTCACTGTTTGGACCCCATAGGAAACACAGTAGAGTAGAAGAGTGCTCTTTTCTCAAAAGCAGAGTGTGTTTCTTGTAGGGCGAGCTAGCGTTTGTTTCCCAGTCCTAAATGGAGGTGAATCACATGCAGTTTCTGGTCCACGAGCAAGAATTGTTTTCTGGTAAGAAGAGTCACTATTGCGCTGCCATTGCCATGCACAGGACAAATAGCACTGGCGTCTGTTCCCAGCAAATACAGTGTATTGGACTGAAGAGGATCTACTGTTCTTGTCAGGTTCCTAAGCAGACTTGAACTAGATATGGCCATTTGTGTAGGAAGAACAGTTTTTTTGTTCTGAGCAAGCTCACTTTTCGGAACACATAGGAAACACAGTAGAGTAGAAGAGTGCTCTTTTCTCAAAAGCAGAGTGTGTTTCTTAAAAGTCGAGCTAGCGTTTGTTTCCCAGTCCTAAATGGAGTTGAGTCACATGCAGTTTTTTGTCCTACGAGCAAGAGTTGTTTTCTGGTAAGACATTCATTATTGGGCTCCAATTGTCATACACAGTGCAAATAGCACTCGCGTCTGTTCCCCGCAAGTACATTGTATTGGACTGAATAGGAGCTACTGTTCTTTTCAGTTTACTAAGCAGAGTTGAACTAGATATGATCCGTGTGTGTAGGAAGCACAGTTCTTTGGTTCTGAGCAAGCTCACTGTTTGGACCCCATAAGAAACACAGTAGAGCAGAAGAGTGCTCTTTTCTCAAAAGCAGAGTGTGTTTCATGTAAGGCGAGATAGCATTTGTTTCTCAGTCCTAAATGGAGTTGAATCCCATGCATTTTCTGGTCCTACGAGCAAGTGTTGTTTTCTGGTAAGGAAAGTCACTATTGCGCTCCCATTGCCATACACAGTGCAAATAGCCCTCGCGTCTGTTCCCAGCAAGTACAGTGTATCGGACTGAATAGGAGCTACTGTTCTTGTCAGTTTCCTAACCAGAGTTGAACTAGATATGGCCCGTGTGTGTAGGAAGCACAGTTCTTTTGTTCTGAGCAAGCTCACTGTTCATACCCCATAGGAAACACAGTAGAGTAGAAGAGTGCTCTTTTCTCAAAAGCAGAGGGTGTTTCATGGAAGGCAAGCTAGCGTTTGTTTCCCAGTCCTAAATGGAGTTGAGTCACATGCAGTTTTTTGTCCTACGAGCAAGAGTTGTTTTCTGGTAAGACGAGTCACTATTGTGCTCCAATAGCCATACACAGTGCAAATAGCACTCCCGTGTGTTCCCAGGAAGTACAGTGTATCGGACTGAAGAGGAGCTACTGTTCTTGTCAGTTTCCTAAGCAGAGTTGAACTAGATATGGCCCGAGTGTAGGAAGCACAGTTCTTTTCTTCTGAGCAAGCTCACTGTTCTGGCCATATAGGAAACACAGTAGAGTAGAAGAGTGCTCTTTTCTCTAAACAGAGTGTGTTTCTTGTAAGGCGAGCTAGAGTTTGTTTCCCAGTCCTAAATGGAGTTGAATCACATGCAGTTTCTGGTCCTACGAGCAAGAGTTGTTTTCTGGTAAGGAAAGTCACTATTGCGCTCCCATTGCCATACACAGTGCAAATAGCACATGCGTCTGTTCCCAGCAAGTACAGTGTATCGGATTGAAGAGGATCTACTGTTCTTGTCAGGATCCTAAGCAGACTTGAACTAGATATGGCCGTGTTTGTTCGAAGCACAGTTTTTTTGTTATGAGCAAGCTCACTGTTCGGAACACATATTAAACAGTAGAGTAGAAGAGTGCTCTTTTCTCAAAAGCAGAGTGTGTTTCCTGGAAGGCGAGCTAGTGTTTGTTTCCCAGTACTAAATGGAGTTGAGTCACATGCAGTTTTTTGTCCTACGAGCAAGAGTTGTTTTCTGGTAAGACGAGTCACTATTGTGTTCCAATTGCCATACACAGTGCAAAAAACACTCGCGTCTGTTCCCAGCAAGTACAGTGTATTGGACTGAATAGGAGCTACTGTTCTTGTCAGTTTCCTAAGAAGAGTTGAACGAGATATGGACCGTGTGTGTAGGAAGCACAGTTCTTTTGTTCTGAGCAAGCTCACTGTGTGGACCCCATAGGAAACACAGTAGAGTAGAAGAGTGCTCTTTTCTCAAAAGCAGAGTGTGTTTCTTGTAGGGCGAGCTAGCGTTGGTTTCCCAGTCCTAAATGGAGTTGAATCACATGCAGTTTCTGGTCCACGAGTAAGAGTTGTTTTCTGGTAAGAAGAGTCACTATTGCGCTGCCATTGCCATGCACAGGACAAATAGCACTGGCGTCTGTTCCCAGCAAATACTGTGTATTGGACTGAAGAGGATCTACTGTTCTTGTCAGGTACCTAAGCAGACTTGAACTAGATATGGCCGTTTGTGTAGGAAGCACAGTTTTTTTGTTCTGAGCAAGCTCACTTTTCGGAACACATAGGAAACACAGTAGAGTAGAAGAGTGCTCTTTTCTCAAAAGCAGAGTGTGTTTCATGTAAGGCGAGCTAGCATTTGTTTCTCAGTCCTAAATGGAGTTGAATCCCATGCAGTTTCTGGTCCTACGAGCAAGTGTTGTTTTCTGGTAAGGAAAGTCACTATTGCGCTCCCATTGCCATACACAGTGCAAATAGCCCTCGCGTCTGTTCCCAGCAAGTACAGTGTATCGGACTGAATAGGAGCTACTGTTCTTGTCAGTTTCCTAACCAGAGTTGAACTAGATATGGCCCGTGTGTGTAGGAAGCACAGTTCTTTTTTTCTGAGCAAGCTCACTGTTCGTACCCCATAGGAAACACAGTAGAGTAGAAGAGTGCTCTTTTCTCAAAAGCAGAGGGTGTTTCATGGAAGGCAAGCTAGCGTTTGTTTCCCAGTCCTAAATGGAGTTGAGTCACATGCAGTTTTTTCTCCTACGAGCAAGAGTTGTTTTCTGGTAAGACGAGTCACTATTGTGCTCCAATAGCCATACACAGTGCAAATAACACTCCCGTGTGTTCCCAGGAAGTACAGTGTATCGGACTGAAGAGGAGCTACTGTTCTTGTCAGTTTCCTAAGCAGAGTTGAACTAGATATGGCCCGATTGTAGGAAGCACAGTTCTTTTCTTCTGAGCAAGCTCACTGTTCTGGCCATATAGGAAACACAGTAGAGTAGAAGAGTGCTCTTTTCTCAAAAGCAGAGTGTGTTTCTTGTAAGGCGAGCTAGAGTTTGTTTCCCAGTCCTAAATTGTGTGTAATCACATGCAGTTTCTGGTCCTACGAGCAAGAGTTGTTTTATGGTAAGAAGAGTCACTATTGCGCTGCCATTTCCATACACAGGACTAATAGCACTGTTGTCTGTTCCCAGCAGTACAGTGTATTGGACTGAAGAGGATCTACTGTTCTTGTCAGGTTCCTAAGCCGAATTGAACTAGATATGGCCGTGTGTGTAGGATGCACAGTTCTTTTGTTCTGAGCAAGTTCACTGTTCGGACCTCTTAGGAAACACAATAGAGTAGAAGAGTGCTTTTATCTCTAAATCAGAGTGTGTTTCTTGTAAGGCCAGTTAGTGTTTGTTTCCCAGTCCTATGTGGAGTTGAATCACATGCAGTTTCTGGTCCTACGAGCAAGAGTTGTTTTCTGGTAAGAAGAGTCACTATTGTGCTCACATTGTCATACACAGGGCAAATAGCACATGCGTCTGTTCCCAGCATGTACATTGTATTGGACTGAAGAGGATCTACTGTTCTTGTCAGGTTCCTAAGCAGAGTTGCACTAGATATGGCCGTGTGTGTAGGAAGCACAGTTCTTTTGTTCTGAGCAAGCTCACTGTTCTGGCCCTATAGGAAACACAGTAGAGAAGAAGAGTGCTCTTTTCTCAAAAGCAGATTGTGTTTCTTGTAAGGCGAGCTAGCGTTTGTTTCCCCGTCCTAAATGGAGTTGAATCACATGCAGTTTCTGGTCCTACGAGCAAGAGTTGTTTTCTGGTAAGAAGAGTCACTATTGCGCTGCCATTGCCATACACAGGACAAATAGCACGGGCGTCTGTTCCCAGCAAGTACAGTGTATCGGATTGAAGAGGATCTACTGTTCTTGTCAGGTTCCTAAGCAGACTTGAACTAGATATGGCCGTGTTTGTTCGAAGCACAGTTTTTTTGTTATGAGCAAGCTCACTGTTCGGAACACATAGGAAACAGTAGAGTAGAAGAGTGCTCTTTTCTCAAAAGCAGAGTGTGTTTCTTGGAAGGCGAGCTTTTGTTTGTTTCCCAGTACTAAATGGAGTTGAGTCACATGCATTTTTTTGTCCTACGAGCAAGAGTTGTTTTCTGGTAAGACGAGTCACTATTGTGTTCCAATTGCCATACACAGTGCAAATAGCACTCGCATCTGTTCCCAGCAAGTACAGTGTATTGTACTGAATAGGAGCTACTGTTCTTGTCAGTTTCCTAAGAAGAGTTGAACGAGATATGGCCCGTGTGTGTAGGAAGCACAGTTCTTTTGTTCTGAGCAAGCTCACTGTTTGGACCACATAGGAAACACAGTAGAGTAGAAGAGTGCTCTTTTCTCTAAAGCAGAGTGTTTTTCTTGTAAGGTGAGCTTGCGTTTGTTTCCCAGTCCTAAATGGAGTTGAGTCACATGCAGTTTTTGGTCCTACGAGCAAGAGTTGTTTTCTGGTAAGAAGAGTCACTATTGTGCTCCAAATGCCATACACAGTGCAAATAGTACTCGCGTCTGTTCCCTTCAAGTACAGTGTATTGGACGGATTAGGAACTACTGTTCTTGTCAGTTTCCTTAGCAGAGTTGAACTAGATATGGTCGTGTGTGTAGGAAGCACATTTCTTTTGTTCTGAGCAAGATCACTGTTCTGGCCCTATAGGAAACACAGTAGAGTAGAAGAGTGCTCTTTTCTCAAAAGCAGATTGTGTTTCTTGTAAGGCGAGCTAGCATTTGTTTCCCAGTCCTAAAGGGAGTTGAGTCACATGCATTTTCTGGTCCTACGACCAAGAGTTGTTTTCTGGTAAGGAAAGTCACTATTGTGCTCCCATTGCCATACACAGTGCAAATAGCACTCAAGTCTGTTCCCAGCAAGTACAGTGTATCGGACTTAAAAGGAGCTACTGTTCTTGTCAGTTTCCTAAGCAGAGTTGAATGAGATATGTCCCGCGTGTGTAGGAAGCACAGTTCTTTTGTTCTGAGCATGCTCACTGTTTGGACCCCATAGGAAACACAGTAGAGTAGAAGAGTGCTCTTTTCTCAAAAGCAGAGTGTGTTTCTTGTAGGGCGAGCTAACGTTTGTTTCCCAGTCCTAAATGGAGTTGAATCACATGCAGTTTCTGGTCCTACGACCAAGAGTTGTTTTCTGGTAAGAAGAGTCACTATTGTGCTGCCATTGCCATGTACAGGACAAATAGCACTGGCGTCTGTTCCCAGCAAGTACAGTGTATTGGACTGAAGAGGATCTACTGTTCTTGTCAGGTTCCTAAGCAGATTGAACTAGATATGGCCGTTTGTGTAGGAAGCACAGTTTTTTTGTTCTGAGCAAGCTCACTTTTCGGAACACATAGGAAACACAGTAGAGTAGAAGAGTGCTCTTTTCTCAAAAGCAGAGTGTGTTTCTTAAAAGTCGAGCTAGTGTTTGTTTCCCAGTCCTAAATGGAGTTGAGTCACATGCAGTTTTTTGTCCTACGAGCAAGAGTTGTTTTCTGGTAAGACAAGTCATTATTGGGCTCCAATTGCCATACACAGTGCAAATAGCACTCGCGTCTGTTCCCCGCAAGTACATTGTATTGGACGGATTAGGAACTACTGTTCTTGTCAGTTTCCTTAGCAGAGTTGAACTAGATATGGCCGTGTGTGTAGGAAGCACAGTTCTTTTGTTCTGAGCAAGATCACTGTTCTGGCCCTATAGGAAACACAGTAGAGTAGAAGAATTCTCTTTTCTCAAAAGCAGATTGTGTTTCTTGTAAGGCGAGCTAGCGTTTGTTTCCCAGTCCTAAATGGAGTTGAATCACATGCAGTTTCTGGTCCTACGACCAAGAGTTGTTTTCTGGTAAGGAAAGTCACTATTGTGCTCCCATTGCCATACACAGTGCAAATAGCACTCAAGTCTGTTCCCAGCAAGTACAGTGTATCGGACTTAAAAGGAGCTACTGTTCTTGTCAGTTTCCTAAGCAGAGTTGAACGAGATATGTCCCGCGTGTGTAGGAAGCACAATTCTTTTGTTCTGAGCAAGCTCACTGTTTGGACCCCATAGGAAACATAGTAGAGTAGAAGAGTGCTCTTTTCTCAAAAGCAGAGTGTGTTTCTTAAAAGTCGAGCTAGTGTTTGTTTCCCAGTCCTAAATGGAGTTGAGTCACATGCAGTTTTTTGTCCTTCGAGCAAGAGTTGTTTTCTGGTAAGACAAGTCATTATTGGGCTCCAATTGCCATACACAGTGCAAATAGCACTCGCGTCTGTTCCCCGCAAGAACATTGTATTGGACTGAATAGGAGCTACTGTTCTTGTCAGTTTACCAAGCAGAGTTGAACTAGATATGATCTGTGTGTGTAGGAAGCACAGTTCTTTGGTTCTGAGCAAGCTCACTGTTTGGACCCCATAAGAAACACAGTAGAGTAGAAGAGTGCTCTTTTCTCAAAAGCAGAGTGTGTTTCATGTAAGGCGAGCAAGCATTTGTTTCTCAGTCCTAAATGGAGTTGAATCCCATGCAGTTTCTGGTCCTACGAGCAAGTGTTGTTTTCTGGTAAGGAAGGTCACTATTGCGCTCCCATTGCCATACACAGTGCAAATAGCACATGCGTCTGTTCCCAGCAAGTACAGTGTATTGGAATGAAGAGGAGCTACTGTTCTTGTCAGGTTCGTAAGGAGAGTTGAACTCGATATGGCCCGTGTGTGTAGGAAGCACAGTTCTTATGTTCTGAGCAAGCTCACTGTTCTGGCCCTATAGGAAACACAGTAGAGTAGAAGAGTGCTCTTTTCTGTAAAGCAGAGTGTGTTTCTTGTAAGGCGAGCTAGCGTTTGTTTCCTAGTCTTAAATGGAGTTGAGTCACATGCAGTTTCTGGTCCTACGAGCAAGAGTTGTTTTCTGGTAAGGAATGTCACTATTGTGCTCCCATTGCCATACACAGTGCAAATAGCACTCGCGTCTGTTCCCAGCAAGTACAGTGTATCGGACTGAGGGAGGAGCTACTGTTCTTGTCAGTTTCCTAAGCAGAGTTGAACTAGATATGGCCCGTGTGTGTAGGAAGCACAGTTTTTTTTTCTGAGCAAGCTCACTGTTCTGGCCCTATAGGAAACACAGTAGAGTAGAAGAGTGCTCTTTTCTCAAAAGCAGAGTGTGTTTCTTGTAAGGCGAGCTATCGTTTCTTTCCCAGTCCTAAATGGAGTTGAATCACATGTAGTTTCTGGTCCTACCAGCAAGAGTTGTTTTCTGGTAAGAAGAGTCACTATTGCGCTGCCATTGCCATATACAGGAGAAATAGCACTGGCGTCTGTTCCCAGCAAGTACAGTGTATGGGACTGAAAAGGAGCTACTGTTCTTGTCAGTTTCCTAAGCAGAGTTGAAGTAGATATGGCCCGTGTGTAGGAAGCACAGTTCTTATGTTCTGAGCAAGCTCACTGTTCTGGCCCTATAGGAAACACAGTAGAGTAGAAGAGTGCTCTTTTCTCTAAAGCAGAGTGTGTTTCTTGTAAGGCGAGCTAGCGTTTGTTTCCTAGTCCTAAATGGAGTTGAATCACATGCAGTTTCAGGTCCTACGAACAAGAGTTCTTTTCTGGTAAGGAAAGTCACATTGCGCTCCCATTGCCATACACAGTGCAAATAACACCCGCGTCTGTTCCCAGCAAGTACAGTGTATTGGACTGGATAGGTGCTACTGTTCTTGTCAGTTTCCTAAGCAGAGTTGAACTAGATATGATCCATGTTTGTAGGAAGCACAGTTCTTTTGTTCTTTGCAAGCTCACTGTTTGGACCCCATAGGAAACACAGTAGAGCAGAAGAGTGCTCTTTTCTCTAATGCAGAGTGTGTTTCTTGTAAGGCGAGCTAGTGTTTGTTTCCCAGTCCTAAATGGAGTTGAATCACATGCAGTTTCTGTTCCCACGAGCAAGAGTGGTTTTATGGTAAGAAGAGTCACTATTGTGCTGCCATTGCCATACACAGGACAAATAGCACTGGCATCTGTTCCCAGCAAGTACAGTGTATTGGACTGAAGAGGATCTACTGTTCTTGTCAGGTTCCTAAGCAGACTTGAACTAGATATGGCTGTGTGTGTAGGAAGCACAGTTCGTTTGTTCTGAGCAAGCTCACTGTTCGGACACCATAGGAAACACAGTAGAGTAGATGAGTGCTCTTTTCTCAAAAGCAGAGTGTGTTTCTTGTAAGGTGAGCTAGTGTTTGTTTCCCAGTCCTAAATGGAGTTGAATCACATGCAGTTTCTGGTCCTACGACCAAGAGTTGTTTTCTGGTAAGGAAAGTCACTATTGTGCTCCCATTGCCATACACAGTGTAAATAGCACTCGCGTCTGTTCCCAGCAAGTACAGTGTATTGGACTGAAGAGGAGCTACTGTTCTTCTCAGTTTCCTAAGCGGAGTTGAACTAGATATGGCCCGTGTGTCTAGGAAGCACAGTTCATTTGTTCTGAGCAAGCTAACTGTTCTGGCCCTATAGGAAACACAGTAGAGTAGAAGAGTGCTCTTTTCTCAAAAGCAGAGTGTATTTCTTGTAAGATGAGCTAGAGTTTGTTTCCCAGTCCTAAATGGAGTTGAGTCACATGCAGTTTTTGGTCCTATGAGCAAGAGTTGTTTTCTGGTAAGACGAGTCACTATTGTGCTCCAATTGCCATACACAGTGCACATAGCACTCGCGTCTATTCTCATCAAGTACAGTGTATCGGCCTGAAGAGGAGCTGCTGTTCTTGTCAGTTTCCTAAGCAGAGTTGAAATAGATATGGCCCGTGTGTTTAGGAAGCACAGTTATTATGTTCTGAGCAAGCTCACTGTTCTGGTCCTACAGGAAACACAGTAGAGTAGAAGAGTGCTCTTTTCTCTAAAGCAGAGTGTGTTTCTTGTAAGGCGAGCTCGCGTTTGTTTCCCAGTCCTAAATGGAGTTGAATCACAGACAGTTTCTGGTCCTACGAGCAATAATGTTTTCTGGTAAGGAAAGTCATTATTGTGCTCCCATTGCCATACACAGTGCAAATAGCACATGCGTCTGTTCCCAGCAAGTACAGTGTATTGGACTGAAGAGGAGCTACTGTTCTTCTCAGTTTCCTAAGAAGAGTTGAACTAGGTATGGCCCGTGTGTGTAGGATGCACAGTTCTTTTTTTCTGAGCAAGCTCACTGTTCTGGCCCTATAGGAAGCACAGTAGAGTAGAAGAGTGCTCTTTTCTCAAAAGCAGAGTGTGTTTCTTGAAGTCGAGCTAGCGTTTGTTTCCCAGTCCTAAATGGAGTTGAGTCCCATGTAGTTTTTGGTCCTACGAGCAAGAGTTGTTTTCTGGTAAGACGAGTCACTATTGTGCTCCAATTGCCATACACAGTGCAAATAGCACTCGTGTCTGTTCCCCGGAAGTAAAGTGTATTGGACTGAAAAGGAGCTACTGTTCTTGTCAGTTTCCTAAGTAGAGTTGAAGTAGATATGGCCCGGCTGTAGGAAGCACAGTTCTTTTGTTCTGAGCAAGCTCACTGTTCGTACCCCATAGGAAACACAGTAGAGTAGAAGAGTGCTCTTTTCTCAAAAGCAGAGGGTGTTTCATGGAAGGCAAGCTAGCGTTTGTTTCCCAGTCCTAAATGGAGTTGAGTCACATGCAGTTTTTTGTCCTACGAGCAAGAGTTGTTTTCTGGTAAGACGAGTCACTATTGTGCTCCAATAGCCATACACAGTGCAAATAGCACTCCCGTGTGTTCCCAGGAAGTACAGTGTATCGGACTGAAGAGGAGCTACTGTTCTTGTCAGTTTCCTAAGCAGAGTTGAACTAGATATGGCCCGAGTGTAGGAAGCACAGTTCTTTTCTTCTGAGCAAGCTCACTGTTCTGGCCATATAGGAAACACAGTAGAGTAGAAGAGTGCTCTTTTCTCTAAAGCAGAGTGTGTTTCTTGTAAGGCGAGCTAGAGTTTGTTTCCCAGTCCTAAATGGTGTGTAATCAATTGAAGTTTCTGGTCCTACGAGCAAGAGTTGTTTTATGGTAAGAAGAGTCACTATTGTGCTGCCATTTCCATACACAGGACTAATAGCACTGTTGTCTGTTCCCAGCAGTACAGTGTATTGGACTGAAGAGGATCTACTGTTCTTGTCAGGTTCCTAAGCAGAATTGAACTAGATATGGCCATGTGTGTAGGATGCACAGTTCTTTTGTTCTGAGCAAGTTCACTGTTCGGACCTCTTAGGAAACACAATAGAGTAGAAGAGTGCTTTTATCTCTAAATCAGAGTGTGTTTCTTGTAAGGCCAGTTAGTGTTTGTTTCCCAGTCCTATGTGGAGTTGAATCACATGCAGTTTCTGGTCCTACGAGCAAGAGTTGTTTTCTGGTAAGAAGAGTCACTATTGTGCTCACATTGTCATACACAGGGCAAATAGCACATGCGTCTGTTCCCAGCATGTACATTGTATTGGACTGAAGAGGATCTACTGTTCTTGTCAAGTTCCTAAGCAGAGTTGCACTAGATATGGCCGTGTGTGTAGGAAGCACAGTTCTTTTGTTCTGAGCAAGCTCACTGTTCTGGCCCTATAGGAAACACAGTAGAGAAGAAGAGTGCTCTTTTCTCAAAAGCAGATTGTGTTTCTTGTAAGGCGAGCTAGCGTTTGTTTCCCCGTCCTAAATGGAGTTGAATCACATGCAGTTTCTGGTCCTACGAGCAAGAGTTGTTTTCTGGTAAGAAGAGTCACTATTGCGCTGCCATTGCCATACACAGGACAAATAGCACGGGCGTCTGTTCCCAGCAAGTACAGTGTATCGGATTGAAGAGGATCTACTGTTCTTGTCAGGTTCCTAAGCAGACTTGAACTAGATATGGCCGTGTTTGTTCGAAGCACAGTTTTTTTGTTATGAGCAAGCTCACTGTTCGGAACACATAGGAAACAGTAGAGTAGAAGAGTGCTCTTTTCTCAAAAGCAGAGTGTGTTTCTTGGAAGGCGAGCTTTTGTTTGTTTCCCAGTACTAAATGGAGTTGAGTCACATGCATTTTTTTGTCCTACGAGCAAGAGTTGTTTTCTGGTAAGACGAGTCACTATTGTGTTCCAATTGCCATACACAGTGCAAATAGCACTCGCATCTGTTCCCAGCAAGTACAGTGTATTGTACTGAATAGGAGCTACTGTTCTTGTCAGTTTCCTAAGAAGAGTTGAACGAGATATGGCCCGTGTGTGTAGGAAGCACAGTTCTTTTGTTCTGAGCAAGCTCACTGTTTGGACCACATAGGAAACACAGTAGAGTAGAAGAGTGCTCTTTTCTCTAAAGCAGAGTGTTTTTCTTGTAAGGTGAGCTCGCGTTTGTTTCCCAGTCCTAAATGGAGTTGAGTCACATGCAGTTTTTGGTCCTACGAGCAAGAGTTGTTTTCTGGTAAGAAGAGTCACTATTGTGCTCCAAATGCCATACACAGTGCAAATAGTACTCGCGTCTGTTCCCTTCAAGTACAGTGTATTGGACGGATTAGGAACTACTGTTCTTGTCAGTTTCCTTAGCAGAGTTGAACTAGATATGGCCGTGTGTGTAGGAAGCACATTTCTTTTGTTCTGAGCAAGATCACTGTTCTGGCCCTATAGGAAACACAGTAGAGTAGAAGAGTGCTCTTTTCTCAAAAGCAGATTGTGTTTCTTGTAAGGCGAGCTAGCATTTGTTTCCCAGTCCTAAATGGAGTTGAATCACATGCAGTTTCTGGTCCTACGACCAAGAGTTGTTTTCTGGTAAGGAAAGTCACTATTGTGCTCCCATTGCCATACACAGTGCAAATAGCACTCAAGTCTGTTCCCAGCAAGTACAGTGTATCGGACTTAAAAGGAGCTACTGTTCTTCTCAGTTTCCTAAGCAGAGTTGAATGAGATATGTCCCGCGTGTGTAGGAAGCACAGTTCTTTTGTTCTGAGCATGCTCACTGTTTGGACCCCATAGGAAACACAGTAGAGTAGAAGAGTGCTCTTTTCTCAAAAGCAGAGTGTGTTTCTTGTAGGGCGAGCTAACGTTTGTTTCCCAGTCCTAAATGGAGTTGAATCACATGCAGTTTCTGGTCCTACGACCAAGAGTTGTTTTCTGGTAAGAAGAGTCACTATTGCGCTGCCATTGCCATATACAGGACAAATAGCACTGGCGTCTGTTCCCAGCAAGTACAGTGTATTGGACTGAAGAGGATCTACTGTTCTTGTCAGGTTCCTAAGCAGATTGAACTAGATATGGCCGTTTGTGTAGGAAGCACAGTTTTTTTGTTCTGAGCAAGCTCACTTTTCGGAACACATAGGAAACACAGTAGAGTAGAAGAGTGCTCTTTTCTCAAAAGCAGAGTGTGTTTCTTAAAAGTCGAGCTAGTGTTTGTTTCCCAGTCCTAAATGGAGTTGAGTCACATGCAGTTTTTTGTCCTACGAGCAAGAGTTGTTTTCTGGTAAGACAAGTCATTATTGGGCTCCAATTGCCATACACAGTGCAAATAGCACTCGCGTCTGTTCCCCGCAAGTACATTGTATTGGACGGATTAGGAACTACTGTTCTTGTCAGTTTCCTTAGCAGAGTTGAACTAGATATGGCCGTGTGTGTAGGAAGCACAGTTCTTTTGTTCTGAGCAAGATCACTGTTCTGGCCCTATAGGAAACACAGTAGAGTAGAAGAATTCTCTTTTCTCAAAAGCAGATTGTGTTTCTTGTTAGGCGAGCTAGCGTTTGTTTCCCAGTCCTAAATGGAGTTGAATCACATGCAGTTTCTGGTCCTACGACCAAGAGTTGTTTTCTGGTAAGGAAAGTCACTATTGTGCTCCCATTGCCATACACAGTGCAAATAGCACTCGCGTCTGTTCCCAGCAAGTACAGTGTATCGGACTGAAAAGGAGCTACTGTTCTTCTCAGTTTCCTAAGCAGAATTGAACTAAATATGGCCGTGTGTGAAGGAAGCACAGTTCTTTTGTTCTGAGCAAGCTCACTGTTCTGGCCATATAGGAAACACAGTAGAGTAGAAGAGTGCTCTTTTCTCTAAAGCAGAGTGTGTTTCTTGTAAGGCGAGCTAGCGTTTGTTTTCCAGTCCTAAATGGAGTTGAATCACATGCAGTTTCTAGTCCTACGAGCAAGAGTTGTTTTATGGTTAGAAGAGTCACTTTTGCGCTGCCATTGCCATACACAGGACAAATAGCACTGGCGTCTGTTCCCAGCAAGTACAGTGTATTGGACTGAAGAGGATCTACTGTTCTTGTCAGGTTCCTAAGCAGAATTGAACTAGATATGGCCGTGTGTGTAGGAAGCACAGTTCTTTTGTTCTGAGCAAGTTCAGTGTTTGGACTCCATAGGAAACACCGTAGAGTAGAAGAGTGCTCTTTTCTCAAAAGCAGAGTGTGTTTCTTGTAAGGCGAGCTAGCGTTTGTTTCCCAGTCCTAAATGGAGTTGAGTCACATGCAGTTTTTTGTCCTAGGAGCAAGAGTTGTTTTCTGGTAAGACGAGTCACTATTGTGCTCCAATTGCCATACACAGTGCAAATAGCACTCACGTCTCTTCCCCCCAAGTACAGTGTATTGGACTGAAGAGGAGCTACTGTTCTTGTCAGTTTCCTAAGCAGAGTTGAACTAGATATGGCCCTTGTGTGTAGGAAGCACAGTTCTTTTGTTCTGAGCAAGCTCACTGTTCGGAACCATAGGAAACACAGTAGAGAAGAAGAGTGCTCTTTTCTCAAAAGCAGAGTGTGTTTCATGTAAGGCGAGCTAGCATTTGTTTCCCAGACCTAAATGGAGTTGAATCACATGGAGTTTCTGGTCCTACGAGCAAGAGTTGTTTTATGGTAAGGAAAGTAACTATTGTGCTCCCATTGCCCTACACAAGGCAAATAGCACTCGCGTCTTTTCCCAGCAAGTACAGTGTATTGGACTGAATAGGAGCTACTGTTCTTGTCAGTTTACTAAGCAGAGTTGAACTAGATATGGTCCGTGTGTGTAGGAAGCACAGTTCTTTTGTTCTGAGCAAGCTCACTGTTTGGACCACATAGGAAACACAGTAGAGTAGAAGAGTGCTCTTTTTTCTAAAGCAGAGTGTGTTTCTTGTAAGGCGAGCTACCGTTTGTTTCCCAGTCCTAAATGGAGTGGAATCACATGCAGTTTCTGGTCCTACGAGCAAGAGTTGTTTTCTGGTAAACAAAGTCACTATTGTGCTCCCATTGCTATACACAGTGCAAATAGCACTCGCGTCTGTTCCCAGCAAGTACAGTGTATTGGACTGAAGAGGAGCTACTGTTCTTCTCAGTTTCCTAAGCAGAGTTGAAGTAGATATGGCCCATGTGTTGGAAGCACAGTTCTTATGTTCTGAGCAAGCTCACTGTACTGGCCCTATAAGAAACACAGTAGAGTAGAAGTGTGCTCTTTTCTCTAAAGCAGAGTGTTTTTCTTGTAAGGCGAGCTAGTGTTTGTTTCCCAGTCCTAAATGGAGTTGAGTCACATGCAGTTTTTTGTCCTACGAGCAAAAGTTGTGT
Organism: Peromyscus eremicus; assembly: GCF_949786415.1. Taxonomy (NCBI): domain Eukaryota; kingdom Metazoa; phylum Chordata; class Mammalia; order Rodentia; family Cricetidae; genus Peromyscus; species Peromyscus eremicus. Next base: position 66,571 of record NW_026734372.1, read on the forward strand.
TCTGATAAGAAGAGTCACTATTGTGCTCCAATTGCCATACACAGTGAAAAATGTCACTCGGTTCTGTTCCCCGCAAGTAAAGTGTATTGGACTGAAGAGGAGCTACTGTTCTTGTCAGTTTCCTAATCAGAGTTGAACTAGATATATCCCGTGTGTGTAGTAAGCACAGTTCTTTTGTTCTGAGCAAGCTCACTGTTCAGACCCCATAGGAAACACAGTAGAGTAGAAGAGTGCTCTTTTCTCAAAAGCAGAGTGTGTTTCTCTTAAGGCGAGCTAGTGTTTGTTTCCCAGTCCTAAATGGAGTTGAATCACATGCAGTTTCTGGTCTTATGAGCAAGAGTTGTTTTCTGGTAAGGAAAGTCACTATTGTGCTCCCATTGCCATACACAGTGCAAATAGCACATGCGTCTGTTCCCAGCAAGTACAGTGTATTGGACTGAAGAGGAGCTACTGTTCTTCTCAGTTTCTTAGGCAGAGTTAAACTAGATATGGCCCGTGTGTCTAGGAAGCACAGTTCATTTGTTCTGAGCAAGCTAACTGTTCTGGCCCTATAGGAAACACAGTAGAGTAGAAGAGTGCTCTTTTCTCAAAAGCAGAATGTATTTCTTCTAAGGTGAGCTAGAGTTTGTTTCCCAGTCCTAAATGGAGTTGAGTCACATGCAGTTTTTGGTCCTATGAGCAAGAGTTGTTTTCTGGTAAGACGAGTCACTATTGTGCTCCAATTGCCATACACAGTGCACATAGCACTCGCGTCTATTCTCAGCAAGTACAGTGTATCTGCCTGAAGAGGAGCTGCTGTTCTTGTCAGTTTCCTAAGCAGAGTTGAAATAGATATGGCCCGTGTGTTTAGGAAGCACAGTTATTATGTTCTGAGCAAGCTCACTGTTCTGGTCCTACAGGAAACACAGTAGAGTAGAAGAGTGCTCTTTTCTCTAAAGCAGAGTGTGTTTCTTGTAAGGTGAGCTCGCGTTTGTTTCCCAGTCCTAAATGGAGTTGAATCACAGACAGTTTCTGGTCCTACGAGCAAGAAATGTTTTCTGGTAAGGAAAGTCATTATTGTGCTCCCATTGCCATACACAGTGCAAATAGCACATGCGTCTGTTCCCAGCAAGTACAGTGTATTGGACTGAAGAGGAGCTACTGTTCTTGTCAGGTTCCTAAGCCGAGTTGAACTAGATATGGCCCGTGTGTGTAGAAAGCACAGTTCTTATGTTCTGAGCAAGCTCACTGTACTGGCCCTATAGGAAACAAAGTAGAGTAGAAGTGTGCTCTTTTCTCTAAAGAAGAGTGTGTTTCTTGTAAGGCGAGCTAGCGTTTGTTTCCCAGTCCTAAATGGAGTTGAGTCACATGCAGTTTTTTGTCCTACGAGCAAAAGTTGTTTTCTGTTAAGACAAATCACTATTGTGCTCCAATTGCCATATACAGTGAAAAATGTCACTCGCGTCTGTTCCCCGCAAGTAAAGTGTATTGGACTGAAGAGGAGCTACTGTTCTTGTCAGTTTCCTAATCAGAGTTGAACTAGATATATCCCGTGTGTGTAGTAAGCACAGTTCTTTTCTTCTGAGCAAGCTCACTGTTCAGACCGCATAGGAAACACAGTAGAGTAGAAGAGTGCTCTTTTCTCAAAAGCAGAGTGTGTTTCATGTAAGGCGAGCTAGCATTTGTTTCCCAGTCCTAAATGAGGTTGAATCACATGCAGTTTCTGGTCCTAAGAGCAAGAGTTGTTTTATGGTAAGAAGAGTCACTATTGCGCTGCCATTGCCATACACAGGACAAATAGCACTGGAGTCTGTTCCCAGCAAGTACAGTGTATTGAACTGAATAGGATCTACTGTTCTTGTCAGGTTCCTAAGCAGACTTGAACTAGATATGGCCGTGTGTGTAGGAAGCACAGTTCGTTTGTTCTGAGCAAGCTCATTGTTCGGACCCATTGGAAACACAGTAGAGTAGAAGAGTGCTCTTTTCTCAAAAGCAGAGTGTGTTTCTTGTAAGGCGAGCTAGCATTTGTTTCCCATTCCTAAATGGAGTTGAATCACATGCAGTTTCTGGTCCTACGAGCAAGAGTTGTTTTCTGGTAAGGAAAGTCACTATTGCGCTCCCATTGCCATACACAGTGCAAATAGCACTCGCGTGTATTCCCAGCAAGTACAGTGTATCGGACTGAAGAGGAGCTACTGTTCTTGTCAGTTTTCTAAGCAGAGTTGAACTAGATATGGCCCGTGTGTGTAGGAAGCACAGTTCTTATGTTCTGAGCAAGCTCACTGTTCTGGCCCTATAGGAAACACAGTAGAGTAGAAGAGTGCTCTTTTCTCAAAAGCAGAGTGTGTTTCTTGTAAGGCAAGCTAGCGTTTGTTTCCTAGTCCTAAATGGAGTTGAATCACATGCAGTTTCAAGTCCTACGACCAAGAGTTGTTTTCTGGTAAGGAAAGTCACCTTGCGCTCCCATTGCCATATACTGTGCAAATAGCACTCGCATCTGTTCCCAGCAAGTACAGTGTATTGGACTGAAGAGGATCTACTGTTCTTGTCAGGTTCCTAAGCAGACTTGAACTAGATATGGCCGTGTGGGTAGGAAGCACAGTTTTTTTGTTCTGAGCAAGCTCACTGTTCGGACCCCATAGAAAACACAGTAGAGTAGAAGAGTGCTTTTTTCTCAAACGTAGAATGTGTTTCTTTTAAGGCGAGCTAGCTTTTGTTTCCCAGTGCTAAATGGAGTTGAGTCACATGCAGTTTCTGGTCGTACGAGCAAGAGTTGTTTTCTGGTAAGACGAGTCACTATTGTGCTCCAATTGCCATACACAGCGCAAATAGCACTCGCGTCTGTTCTCAGCAAGTACAGTGTATCGGACTGAAGAGGAGCTGCTGTTCTTGTCAGTTTCCTAAGCAGAGTTGAACTAGATATGGCCCGTGTGTTTAGGAAGCACAGTTATTATGTTCTGAGCAAGCTCACTGTTCTGGTCCTACAGGAAACACAGTAGAGAAGAAGAGTGCTCTTTTCTCTAAAGCAGAGTGTGTTTCTTGTAAGGCGAGCTCGCGTTTGTTTCCCAGTCCTAAATGGAGTTGAATCACAGACAGTTTCTGGTCCTACGAGCAAGAAATGTTTTCTGGTAAGGAAAGTCATTATTGTGCTCCCATTGCCATACACAGTGCAAATAGCACATGCGTCTGTTCCCAGCAAGTACAGTGTATTGGACTGAAGAGGAGCTACTGTTCTTCTCAGTTTCCTAAGAAGAGTTGAACTAGGTATGGCCCGTGTGTGTAGGATGCACAGTTCTTTTTTTCTGAGCAAGCTCACTGTTCTGGCCCTATAGGAAGCACAGTAGAGTAGAAGAGTGCTCTTTTCTCAAAAGCAGAGTGTGTTTCTTGAAGTCGAGCTAGCGTTTGTTTCCCAGTCCTAAATGGAGTTGAGTCCCATGTAGTTTTTGGTCCTACGAGCAAGAGTTGTTTTCTGGTAAGACGAGTCACTATTGTGCTCCAATTGCCATACGCAGTGCAAATAGCACTCGCGTCTGTTCCCCGGAAGTAAAGTGTATTGGACTGAAGAGGAGCTACTGTTCTTGTCAGTTTCCTAAGCAGAGTTGAACTAGATATGGCACGTGTGTGTAGGAAGCATAGTTCTTTTGTTCTCAGCAAGCTCACTGTTCGGACCCCATAGGAAACACAGTAGAGTAGAAGAGTGCTCTTTTCTCTAAAGCAGAGTGTGTTTCTTGTAAGGCGAACTAGCATTTGTTTCCCATTCCTAAATGGAGTGGAATCACATGCAGTTTATGGTCCTACGAGCAAGAATTATTTTCTGGTAAAGAAAGTCACTATTGCGCTCCCATTGCCATACACAGTGCAAATAGCCCTCGCGTCTGTTCCCAGCAAGTACAGTGTATTGGACTGAAGAGGAGCTACTGTTCTTCTCAGTTTCCTAAGAAGAATTGAACTAGATATGGCCCGTGTGTAGGAAGCACAGTTCTTTTTTTCTGAGCAAGCTCACTCTTCTGGCCATATAGGAAACACAGTAGAGTAGAAGAGTGCTCTTTTCTCAAAAGCAGAGTGTGTTTCTTGTAAAGCGAGTTAGAGTTTGTTTCCCAGGCCTAAATGGAGTTGAATCACATGCAGTTTCTGGTACTACGAGCAAGAGTTGTTTTCTGGTAAGAAGAGTCACTTTTGCGCTGCCATTGCCATACACAGGACAAAAATCACTGGAGTCTGTTCCCAGCAAGTACAGTGTATTGGACTGAAGAGGATCTACTGTTCTTGTCAGGTTCCTAAACAGAATTGAACTAGATATGGTCGTGTGTACGAAGCACAGTTCTTTTGTTCTGAGCAAGCTCACTGTTCGGACCCCATAGGGAGCACAGTAGAGTAGAAGACTGCTCTTTTCTCAAAAGCAGTGTGTGTTTCTTGTAAGGCGAGCTTGCGTTTGTTTCCAGTCCTAAATGGAGTGGAATCACATGCAGTTTCTGGTCCTACGAGCAAGAGTTGTTTTCTGGTAAGGAAAGTCACTATTGTGCTCCCATTGCCATACAAAGTGCAAATAGCACATGCGTCTGTTCCCAGCAAGTACAGTGTATTGGAATGAAGAGGAGCTACTGTTCTTGTCAGGTTCCTAAGCAGAGTTGAACTCAATATGGCCCGTGTGTGTAGGAAGCACAGTTCTTATGTTCTGAGCAAGCACACTGTTCTGGCCCTATAGGAAACACAGTAGAGTAGAAGAGTGCTCTTTTCTCTAAAGCAGAGTGTGTTTCTTGTAAGGCGAGCTGGCGTTTGTTTCCCAGTCTTAAAAGAAGTTGAGTTACATGCAGTTTCTGGTCCTACGAGCAAGAGTTGTTTTCTGGTAAGGAATGTCACTATTGTGCTCCCATTGCCATACACAGTGCAAATAGCACTCGCGTCTGTTCCCAGCAAGTACAGTGTATCGGACTGAGGGAGGAGCTACTGTTCTTGTCAGTTTCCTAAGCAGAGTTGAACTAGATATGGCCCGTGTGTGTAGGAAGCACAGTTTTTTTTTCTGAGCAAGCTCACTGTTCTGGCCCAATAGGAAACACAGTAGAGTAGAAGAGTGCTCTTTTCTCAAAAGCAGAGTGTGTTTCTTGTAATGCGAGCTATCATTTGTTTCCCAGTCCTAAATGGAGTTGAATCACATGTAGTTTCTGGTCCTACCAGCAAGAGTTGTTTTCTGGTAAGAAGAGTCACTATTGCGCTGCCATTGCCATATACAGGAGAAATAGCACTGGCGTCTGTTCCCAGCAAGTACAGTGTATGGGACTGAAAAGGAGCTACTGTTCTTGTCAGTTTCCTAAGCAGAGTTGAAGTAGATATGGCCCGTGTGTAGGAAGCACAGTTCTTATGTTCTGAGCAAGCTCACTGTTCTGGCCCTATAGGAAACACAGTAGAGTAGAAGAGTGCTCTTTTCTCTAAAGCAGAGTGTGTTTCTTGGAAGGCGAGCTAGCGTTTGTTTCCTAGTCCTAAATGGAGTTGAATCACATGCAGTTTCAGGTCCTACGAACAAGAGTTCTTTTCTGGTAAGGAAAGTCACATTGCGCTCCCATTGCCATACACAGTGCAAATAACACCCGCGTCTGTTCCCAGCAAGTACAGTGTATTGGACTGGATAAGTACTACTGTTCTTGTCAGTTTCCTAAGCAGAGTTGAACTAGATATGATCCATGCTTGTAGGAAGCACAGTTCTTTTGTTCTTTGCAAGCTCACTGTTTGGACCCCATAGGAAACACAGTAGAGCAGAAGAGTGCTCTTTTCTCTAAAGCAGAGTGTGTTACTTATAAGGCGAGCTAGCGTTTGTTCCGCAGTCCTAAATGGAGTTGAATCCCATGCAGTTTCTGGTACTACGAGCAAGAGTTGTTTTCTGGTAAAAAGAGTCACTATTGCGCTGCCATTGCCATACACAGGACAAATAGCACTGGCGTCTGTTCGCAGCAAGTACAGTGTATTGGGCTGAAGAGGATCTATTGTTCTTGTCAGGTTCCTAAGCAGACTTGAACTAGATATGGCCGTGAGTGTAGGAAGCACAGTTTTTCTGTTCTGAGCAAGCTCACTGTTCAGACCCCATAGGAAACACAGTAGAGTAGAAGAGTGCTTTTTTCTCAAAAGCAGAGTGTGTTTCTTTTAAGGGGAGCTAGCGTTTGTTTCCCATTCCTAAATGGAGTGGAATCACATGCAGTTTGTGTTCCTACGAGCAAGAGTTGTTTTCTGGTAAGGAAAGTCACTATTGCGCTCCCATTGCCATACACAGTGCAAATAGCCCTCCTATCTGTTCCCAGCAAGTACAGTGTATTGGACTGAAAAGGAGCTACTGTTCTTCTCAGTTTCCTAAGCAGAATTGAACTAAATATGGCCGTGTGTGAAGGAAGCACAGTTCTTTTGTTCTGAGCAAGCTCACTGTTCTGGCCATATAGGAAACACAGTAGAGTAGAAGAGTGCTCTTTTCTCTAAAGCAGAGTGTGTTTCTTGTAAGGCGAGCTAGCGTTTGTTTTCCAGTCCTAAATGGAGTTGAATCACATGCAGTTTCAGGTCCTACGAACAAGAGTTCTTTTCTGGTAAGGAAAGTCACATTGCGCTCCCATTGCCATACACAGTGCAAATAACACCCGCGTCTGTTCCCAGCAAGTACAGTGTATTGGACTGGATAAGTACTACTGTTCTTGTCAGTTTCCTAAGCAGAGTTGAACTAGATATGGCCCGTGTGTGTAGGAAGCACAGAACTTTTGTTCTGAGCAAGCTCACTGTTCGGACCCCATAGAAAACACAGTAGAATAGAAGAGTGCTCTTTTCTCAAAAGCAGAGTGTGTTTCTTGTCAAGCGAGCTAGTGTTTGTTTCCCAGTCCTAAATGGAGTTGAATCCCATGCAGTTTCTGGTCCTACGAGCAAGAGTTGTTTTCTGGTAAGAAGAGTCACTATTTCGCTCCCTTTGCCATACACAGTGCAAATAGCACTCGCGTCTGCTCCCAGCAAGTACAGTGTATTGGACTGAAGAGGAGCTACTGTTCTTGTCAGTTTCCTAAGCAGAGTTGAACTAGATATAGCCCGTGTTAGTAGGAAGCACAGTTCGTTTGTTCTGAGCAAGCTCACTGTTCGGACCCCATAGGAAACACAGTAGAGTAGAAGAGTGCTCTTTTCTCAAAAGCAGAGTGTGTTTCTTGTAAGGCAAGCTAGCGTTTGTTTCCCAGTCCTAAATGGAGTTGAATCACATGCATTTTCTGATGCTAGGAGCAAGAGTTGTTTTCTGGTAGAAGAGTCACTATTGCGCTCCCATTGTCATACACAGGGCAAATAGCACTGGCGTCTGTTCCCAGCATGTAAAGTGTATTGGACTGAAGAGGATCTTCTGTTCTTGTCAGTTTCCTAAGCAGAGTTGAACTAGATATGGCCCATGTGTGTAGGAAGCAGAGTTCTTTTGTTCTGAGCAAGCTCACTCTTCTGACCTATAGGAAACACAGTAGAGTAGAAGAGTGCTCTTTTCTCAAAAGCAGAGTGTGTTTCTTGTAAGGCGAGCTTGCGTTTGTTTCCCAGTCCTAAATGGAGTTGAATCACATGCAGTTTCTGGTCCTACAAGCAAGAGTTGTTTTCTGGGTAGGAAAGTCACTATTGTGTTCCCTTTGCCATACACAGTGCAAATAGCCCGAGCGTCTGTTCCCAGCAATTACAGTGCATTGGACTGAAGAGGAGCTACTGCTCTTGTCAGTTTCCAAAGCAGAGTTGAACTAGATATAGCCCGTGTGTGTAGGAAGAACAGTTCTTTTGTTCTGAGCAAGCTCAATTTTCAGACACCATAGTAAACACTGTAGAATAGAAGTGTGCTCTTTTCTCATAAGCATAGTGTGTTTATTGTAAGGTGAGCTAGCGTTTTTTTCCCAGTTTTAAATGGAGTTGAATTACATGCAGTTTCTTGTCCTATGAGCAAGAGTTGTTTTCGGGTAAGAAGAGTCACTATTGCGCTCCTATTGCCATACACAGTGCAAACAACACTCGCTACTGTTCTTTGCAAGTACAGTGTATTGGACAGAAGAGGAGCTACTGTTCTTGTCAGTTTCCTAAGCAGAGTTGAACTAGATATGGCCCGTGTGTGTAGGAAGCACAGTTCTTTTGTTCTGAGCAAGGTCACTGTTTGGACCCCATAGGAAACACAGTAGAGTAGAAGAGTGCTCTTTTCTCAAAAGCAGAGTGTGTTTCTTGTAAGGCGAGCTAGCGTTTGTTTCCCAGTCCTAAATGTAGTTGAATCACATGCAGTTTCTGATCCTAGGAGAAGAGTTGTTTTCTGGTAAGAAGAGTCACTATTGCGCTCCCATTGACATACACAGGGCAAATAGCACTGGCGTCTATTCCCAGCATGTACAGTGTATTGGACTGAAGAGGATCTACTGTTCTTGTCAGTTTCCTAAGCAGAGTTGAACTAGATATGGCCCGTGTGTGTAGGAAGCACAGTTCTTTTGTTCTGAGCAAGCTCACTGTTTTGGCCCTATAGGAAACACAATAGAGTAGAGGAGTGCTCTTTTCTCAAAAGCAGAGTGTGTTTCTTATAAGGCGAGCTAGCGTTTGTTTCCCAGTCCTAAATGTAGTTGAATCACATGCAGTTTCTGGTCCTAGAAGCAAGAGTTGTTTTCTAGTAAGAAGAGTCACTATTGTGCTCCCATTGCCATACACGGGGCAAAAAGGACTCGTGTCTGTTCCCAGGATGTACAGTGTATTGGACTGAAGAGGATCTACTGTTCTTGTCAGTTTCCTAAGCAAAGTTGAACTAGATATGGCCCGTGTGTGTTAGAAGTACACTTCTTTTGTTCTGAGGAACCGCACTCTTCTGGCCCTATAGGAAACACAGTAGAGTAGAAGAGTGCTCTTTTCTCAAAAGCAGAATATGTTTCTTGTAAGGCGAGCTAGAGTTTGTTTAACAGTCCTAAATGGAGTTGAATCACATCCAGTTTCTGGTCCTACGAGCAAGAGTTGTTTTCTGGTAAGAAGAGTCACTGTTGCCCTCCCATTGTCATACACAGGGCAAATAGCACTGGCGTCTGTTCCCAGCATGTACAGTGTATTGGACTGAAGATGATCTACTGTTCTTGTCAGTTTCCTAAGCAGAGTTGAACTAGATATGGCCCGTGTGTGTAGGAAGCACAGTTCTTTTGTTCTGAGCAAGCTCACTGTTCGGACCCCATAGGAAACACAGTAGAGTAGAAGAGTGCTCTTTTCTCAAAAGCAGAGTGTGTTTCTTGTAAGGCGAGCTAGCGTTTGTTTCCCATTCCTAAATGGAGTTGAATCACATGCAGTTTCTGGTCCTAAGAGCAAGGGATGTTTTCTGGTAAGGAAAGTCACTATTGTGCTCCCTTTGCCATAAACAGTGCAAATAGCACTCACGTCTGTTCCCAGCAAGTACAGTGTATTGGACTGAAGAGGAGCTACTGTTCTTGTCAGTTTTTTAAGCAGAGTTGAATGAGATATGGCCCGTTGGTGTAGGAAGCACAGTTCTTTTGTTCTGAGCAAGCTCACTGTTTTGGTCCTACAGGAAACACAGAAGAGTAGAAGAGTGCTCTTTTCTCAAAAGCAGAGTGTGTTTCTGGTAAGGCGAGCTAGCGTTTGTTTCCCAGTCCTAAATGGAGTTGAATTACATGCAGTTTCGTGTCCTATGAGCAAGAGTTGTTTTCTGGTAAGAAGAGTCACTATTGCGATCCTATTGCCATACACAGTACAAAAAACACTCGCTACTGTTCTTTCAAGTACAGTGTATTGGACAGAAGAGGAGCTACTTTTCTTGTCAGTTTCCTAAGCAGAGTTGAACTAGATATGGCCCGTGTGTGTAGGAAGCACATTTCTTTTGTTCTGAACAAGCTCACTGTTTTGGCCCTATAGGAAACACAGTAGAGTAGAAGAGTGCTCTTTTCTCAAAAGCAGAGTGTGTTTCTTGTAAGGCAAGCTAGCGTTTGTTTCCCAGTCCTAAATGTAGTTGAATCACATGCAGTTTTTGGTCCTACCAGCAAGACTTGTTTTCTAGAAGAAGAATAACTATTGTGCTCCCTTTGCCATACAAAGGGCAAATAGGACTCGCGTCTGTTCCCAGGATGTACAGTGTATTGGACTGAAGAGGATCTACTGTTCTTGTCAGTTTCCTAAGCAGAGTTGAACTAGATATGGCCCGTGTGTGTTAGAAGTACACTTCTTTTGTTCCGAGCAACCTCACTCTTCTGGCCCTATAGGAAACACAGTAGAGTAGAAGAGTGCACTTTTCTCAAAAGCAGAATGTGTTTCTTGTAAGGCGAGCTAGCGTTTGTTTCCCAGTCCTAAATGGAGTTCAATCACATGCAGTTTCTGGTCCTACGAGCAAGAGTTGTTTTATGGTAAGTAGAGTCACTATTGCGCTCCCATTGTCATACACAGGGCAAATAGCACTGGCGTCTGTTCCCAGCATGTAAAGTGTATTGGACTGAAGAGGATCTACTGTTCTTGTCAGTTTCCTAAGCAGAGTTTAACTAGATATGGCCCGTGTGTGTAGGAAGCACAGTTCTTTTGTTCTGAGCAAGCTCACTCTTCTGGCCTATAGGAAACACAGTAGAGTAGAAGAGTGCTCTTTTCTCAAAAGCAGAGTGTGTTTCTTGTAAGGCGAGCTTGTGTTTGTTTCCCAGTCCTAAATGGAGGGGAATCAAATGCAGTTTTTGGTCCTACGAGCAAGAGTTGTTTTCTGGCAAGAAGAGTCACTATTGTGCTCCCATTGCCATACACACTAAAAATAGCACTGGCGTTTATTCCCAGCATGTACAGTGTATTGGACTGAAGAGGATCTACTGCTCTTGTCAGTTTACTAAGCAGAATTGAACGAGATATGGCCGTGTGTAAGAAGCACAGTTCTTTTGTTCTGAGCAAGCTCACTGTTCTGGCGCTACAGGAAACACAGTAGAGTAGAAGAGTGCTGTTTTCTCAAAAGCAGAGTGTGTTTCTTGTAAGGCGAGCTAGCATTTGTTTCCAAGTCCTAAATGGAGTTGAATCACATGCAGTTTCTGGTCCTACACGCAAGAATTGTTTTCTGGTAAGGAAAGTCACTATTGCGCTCCCATTGACATACACAGTGCAAATAGCACTGGCATCTGTTCCCAGCAAGTACAGTGTATTGGACTGAAGAGGAGCTACTGTTCTTGTCAGTTTCCTAAGCAGAGTTAAACTATATATGGCCCGTGTGTGTAGGAAGCACTGTTCTTTTGTTCTGAGCAAGTTCACTGTTCTGGCCATATAGGAAACACACTAGAGTAGAAGAGTGCTCTTTTCTCAAAACAGAGTGTGTTTCTTGTAAGGTGAGCTAGCTTTTGTTTCCCAGTCCTAAATGGGAGTTGAATCACATGCATTTTCTGGTCCTATGAGCAACAGTTGTTTTCTGGTAAGAAGAGTCACTATATCGCTCCCTTTGCCATACACAGTGCAAATAGCACTCGCGTCTGCTCCCAGCAAGTACAGTGTATTGGACTGAAGAGGAGCTACTGTTGTTGTCAGTTTCCTAAGCAGAGTTGAACTAGATATGCCCGTGTGTGTAGGAAGCACAGTTCGTTTGTTCTGAGGAAGCTCACTGTTCGGACCCCATAGGAAACACAGTAGAGTAGAAGAGTGCTCTTTTCTCAAAAGCAGAGTGTGTTTCTTGTAAGGCGAGCTAGCGTTTGTTTCCCAGTCCTAAATGGAGTTGAATCACATGCATTTTCTGATGCTAGGAGCAAGAGTTGTTTTCTGGTAAGAAGAGTCACTATTGCGCTCCCATTGTCATACACAGGGAAAATAGCACTGGCGACTGTTCCCAGCATGTACAGTGTATTGGACTGAAGAGGATCTACTGTTCTTGTCAGTTTCCTAAGCAGAATTGAACTAGATATGGCCGGTGTGTGTAGGAAGCACAGTTCTTTTGTTCTGAGCAAGCTCACTGTTTTGGCCCTATAGGAAACACAATAGAGTAGAAGAGTGCTCTTTTCTCAAAAGCAGAGTGTGTTTCTTGTAAGGCGAGCTAGTGTTTGTTTCCCAGTCCTAAATGGAGTTCAATCACATGCATTTTCTGATGCTAGGAACAAGAGTTGTTTTCTGGTAAGAAGAGTCACTATTGCGCTCCCATTGTCATACACAGGGCAAATAGCACTGGCGTCTGTTCCCAGCATGTACAGTGTATTGGACTGAAGAGGATCTACTGTTCTTGTCAGTTTCCTAAGCAGAGTTGAACTAGATATGGCCGGTGTGTGTAGGAAGCACAGTTCTTTTGTTCTGACAAGCTCACTGTTTTGGCCCTATAGGAAACACAATAGAGTAGAAGAGTGCTCTTTTCTCAAAAGCAGAGTGTGTTTCTTGTAAGGCGAGCTAGCGTTTGTTTCCCAGTCCTAAATGTAGTTGAATCACATGCAGTTTCTGGTCCTAGAAGCAAGAGTTGTTTTCTAGTAAGAAGAGTCACTATTGTGCTCGAATTGCGATATACGGGGCAAAAAGGACTCATGTCTGTTCCCAGGATGTACAGTGTATTGGACTGAAGAGGATCTACTGTTCTTGTCAGTTTCCTAAGCAAAGTTGAACTAGATATGGCCCGTGTGTGTTAGAAGTACACTTCTTTTGTTCTGAGGAACCTCACTCTTCTGGCCCTATAGGAAACACAGTAGAGTAGAAGAGTGCTCTTTTCTCAAAAGCAGAATATGTTTCTTGTAAGGCGAGCTATTGTTTGTTTCCCAGTCCTAAATGGAGTTGAATCACATGCAGTTTCTGGTCCTACGAGCAAGGGATGTTTTCTGGTAAGGAAAGTCACTATTGTGCTCCCTTTGCCATAAACAGTGCAAATAGCACTCACGTCTATTCCCAGCAAGTACAGTGTATTGGACTGAAGAGGAGCTACTGTTCTTGTCAGTTTTTTAAGCAGAGTTGAATGAGATATGGCCCGTGGGCGTAGGAAGCACAGTTCTTTTGTTCTGAGCAAGCTCACTGTTTTGGTCCTATAGGAAACACAGAAGAGTAGAAGAGTGCTCTTTTCTCAAAAGCAGAGTGTGTTTCTGGTAAGGTGAGCTAGCGTTTGTTTCCCAGTCCTAAATGGAGTTGAATTACATGCAGTTTCTTGTCCTATGAGCAAGAGTTGTTTTCTGGTAAGAAGTGTCACTATTGCGATCCTATTGCCATACACAGTACAATAAACACTCGCTATTGTTCTTTGCAAGTACAGTGTATTGGACAGAAGAGGAGCTACTTTTCTTGTCAGTTTCCTAAGCAGGGTTGAACTAGATATGGCCCGTGTGTGTAGGAAGCACAGTTCTTTTGTTCTGAGCAAGCTCACTTTTCGGACCCCATAGGAAACACAGTAGAGTAGAAGAGTGCTCCTTTCGCAAAAGCAGTGTGTGTTTCTTGTAAGGCGAGCTAGCGTTTGTTTCCCACTCCTAAATGGAATTGAATCATATGCAGTTTCTGATCCTAGGAGCAAGAGTTGTTTTCTGGTAAGAAGAGTCACTATTGAGCTCCCATTGTCATACACAGGGCAAATAGCACTGGCGTCTGTTCCCAGCAAGTACAGTGTATTGGACTGAAGAGGATCTACTGTTCTTGTCAGTTTCCTAAGCAGCGTTGAACTAGATATGGCCCGTGTGTGTAGGAAGCACATTTCTTTTGTTCTGAGCAAGCTCACTGTTTTGGCCCTATAGGAAACACAGTAGAGTAGAAGAGTGCTCTTTTCCCAAAAGCAGAGTGTGTTTCTTGTAAGGCGAGCTAGCGTTTGTTTCCCAGTCCTAAATGGAGTTGAATCATATGCAGTTTGCGGTCCTACGAGCAAGAGTTCTTTTCTGGTAGGAAGAGTCACTATTGTGCTCCCATTGCCATACACAGTGCAAATAGCACTCGCGTCTGTTCCCAGCAAGTACAGTGTATTGGACTGAAGAGGAGTTACTGTTCTTGTCAGTTTCCTAAGCAGAGTTGAACTAGGTATGGCCCGTGTGTGTAGGAAGCAAAGTTTTTTTGTTCTGAGCAAGCTCACTGTTCGGACCCCATAGGAAACACAGTAGAGTACAAGAGTGCTCTTTTCTCAAAAGGAGAGTGTGTTTCTTGTAAGGTGAGCTAGCGTTTGTTTCCCAGTCCTAAATGGCGTTGAATCCCATGCAATTTATGGTCCTACGAGCAAGAGTTGTTTTCTGGTAAAAAGAGTCACTATTTTGTTCCCATTGCCATACACAGTGCAAAAAGAACTCGCGTCTGTTCCCAGCAAGTACAGTGTATTGGACTGAAGAGGAGCTACTGTTCTTGTCAGTTTCCTAAGCAGAGTTGAACTAGATATGGCTCGTGTGTGTAGGAAGCACAGTTCTTTTGTTCTGAGCAAGCTTTCTGTTCTGGCCCTATAGGAAACACAGTAGAGTAAAAGAGTGCTCTTCTCTCAAAAGAAGAGTGTGTTTCTTGTAAGGCGAGCTAGCGTTTGTTTCCCAGTCCTAAATGGAGTTGAATCACATGCAGGTTTTGGTGCTACGAGCAAGAGTTGTTTTCTGGTAAGGAAAGTCACTATTGCGCTCCCTTTGCCATACACAGTGCAAATAGCACTCGCGTCTGTTTCCAGCAAATACAGTGTATTGTACTGAAGAGGATCTACTGTTCTTGTCAGTTTCCTAAGCAGAGTTGAACTAGATATGGCTCGTGTGTGTAAGAAGCACAGTTCTTTTGTTCTGAGCAAGCTCACTGATCAGACCCCATAGGAATCACAGTAGAGTAGAAGAGTGCTCTTTTCTCAAAAGAGGAGTGTGTTTCTTGTAAGGCGAGCTAGCGTTTGGTTCCCAGTCCTAAATGGAGTTGAATCACATGCAGTTTCTGGTCCTAGGAGCAAGAGTTGTTTTCTGGTAAGAAGAGTCACTATTGCGCTCCCATTGTCATACTCAGGGCAAATATGCTGGCGTCTGTTACCAGCATGTACAGTGTATTGGACTGAAGAGCTTCTATTATTCTTGTCAGTTTCCTAAGCAGAATTAAACTAGATATGGCTCATGTGTGCAGGAACACAGTTTTTCTGTTCTGATCAAGCTCACTGTTCTGGCCCTATAGGAAGCACAGTAGAGTAGAAGAGTGCTCTTTTCTCAAAGCAGAGTGTGCTTCTTATAAGGCGAGCTAGCGTTTGTGTCCCAGGCCTAAATGGAGTTGAGTAACATTCAGTTTTTGGTCCTACGAGCAAGACCTGCTTTCTAGTAAGAAGAGTCACTATTGCGCTCCCATTGCCATACACAGTACAGATAGCACTCGCGTCTATTCCCAGCAAGTACAGTGTATTGGACTGAAGAGGATCTACTGTTCTTGTCAGTTTCCTAAGCAGAGTTGAACTAGATATGGCCCGTGTTTGTAGGAAGCACAGTTCTTTTGTTCTGAGCAAGCTCATTGTTCGGACCCCATAGGAAACACAGTAGAGTAGAAGAGTGCTCTTTTCTCAAAAGCAGAGTGTGTTTCTTGTAAGGCAAGCTAGGATTTGTTTTCCAGTCCTAAATGGAGTTGAATCACATTCAGGTTCTGGTCCTAAGAGCAAGAGTTTTTTTCTGGTAAAAAGAGTCACTATTGTGCTCACATTGTCATACACAGGGCAAATAGCACTGGCGTCGGTTCCCATCAAGTACAGTGTATTGGACTGAAGAGGATCTACTGTTCTTGTCAGTTTCCTAAGCAGAATTGAACAGATATGGCCCGTGTGTGTAGGAAGCACAGTTCTTTTGTTCTGAGCAAGCTGACTGTTCGGACCCCATAGGAAACACAGTAGAGTAGAAGAGTGCTCTTTTCTCAAAAGCAGAATGTGTTTCTTGTAAGGCGAGCTAGCGTTTGTTTCGCAGTCCTAAATGGAGTTGAATCATATGCAGTTTTTGGTCCTACGAGCAAGATTTGTTTTCTGGTAAGGAAAGTCACTATTGTGCTCCCTTTGCCATACACAGTGCAAATAGCACTCCCCTCTGTTCCCAGCAAGTACAGTGTATTGGACTGAAGAGGATCTACTGTTCTTGTAAGTTTCCTAAGCAGAGTTGAACTAGACATGGCCCGTGTGTGTAGGAAGCACAGTTCTTTTGTTCTGAGCAAGATCACTGTTTTGGCACTATAGGAAACACAGTAGAGTAGAAGAGTGCTCTTTTCTCAAAAGCAGAGTGTGTTTTTTGTAAGGCGAGCTAGCGTTTGTTTCCCAGTCCTATATGGAGTTGAATCACATGCAGTTTCTGGTCCTACGAGCAAGAGTTGTTTTCTGTTAAGAAGAGTCACTATTGTGCTCCCATTGCCATACACAGTACAAATAGCACTCGCGTCTGTTCCCAGGAAGTACAGTGTATTGGAATGAGGAGGAGCTACTGTTCTTGTCAGTTTCCCAAGCAGAGTTGAATTAGATATGGCTCATGTGTGTAGGAAGCACACTTCTTTTGTTCTGAGCAAGCTCACTTTTCGGACCCCATAGGAAACACAGTTGGGTAGAAGACTGCTCTTTTCTCAATAGCAGAGTGTGTTTCTTGTAAGGCGAGCTAGTGTTTGTTTCCCAGTCCTAAATGGAGTTGAATCACATGCAGATTCTGGTTCTACGAGCAAGAGTTGTTTTCTGGTAAGAAGAGTCACTATTGAGCTCCCATTGTCATACACAGGGCAAATAGCACTGGCGTATATTCCCAGCAAGTACAGTGTATTGGACTGAAGAGGAGCTACTGTTCTTGTCAGTTTACAAAGCAGAGTTGAACTAGATATAGCCCGTGTGTATAGGAAGCACAGTTCTTTTGTTCTGAGCAAGGTCACTATTCTGGCCCTATAGGAAACACAGCAGAGTAGAAGAGTGCTCTTTTCTCAAAAGCAGAGTGTGTTTCTTGTAAGGCGACCTAGCGTTTGTTTCCCAGTCTTAAAAGGAGTTGAGTCACATGCAGTTTCTGGTCCTACGAGCAAGAGTTGTTTTCTGGTAGGGAAAGTCACTATTGTGCTCCCATTGTCATTCACAGGGCAAATAGCACTGGCGTCTGTTCCTAGCAAGTACAGTGTATTGGACTGAAGAGGAGCTACTGTTCTTGTCAGTTTCCTAAGCAGAGTTGAACTAGATATAACCCGTGTGTGTAGGAAGCACAGTTCTTTTGTTCTGAGCAAGCTCACTATTCTGGCCCTAAAATAATCACAGTAGAGTAGAAGAGTGCTCTTTTCTCAAATCAGAGTGTGTTTCTTGTAATGCGAGCTAGCATTTGTTTCCCAGTCCTACATGTAGTTGAATAACATGCAGTTTTTGATCCTATGAGCAAGAGTTGTTTTCTGGTAAGGAAAGTCACTATTGTGCTCCCATTGCCATACACAGTGCAAATAGCACTGGCGTCTGTTCCCAGCATGTACAGTGTATTGGCCTCAAAAGGAGCTACTGTTCTTGTCTGTTTCCTAAGCAGAATTGAACTAGTTATGGCCGTGTGTGTAGGAAGCACAGTTCTTTTGTTCTGAGCAAGCTCACTGTTTTGGCCCTGTAGGAAACACAGTAGAGTAGAAGAGTGCTCTATTCTCAAAAGCAGAGTGTGTTTCTTGTAAGGCGAGCTAGCGTTTGTTTCCCAGTCCTAAATGGAGTTGAATCACATGCAGTTTTTGGTCCTACGAGCTAGAGTTGTTTTCTGGTAAGGAAAGTCACTATTGAGCTCCCATTGCCATACATAGTGCAAATAGCACTCGTGTCTCTTCCAAGCAAGAACACTGTATTGGACTGAAGATAAGCTACTGTTCTTCTTAGTTTCCTAAGCAGAGTTGAACTAGATATAGCCCGTGTGTGTAGGAAGCACAGTTCTTTTGTTCTGAGCAAGCTCACTATTCTGTCCCTATAGGAAACACAGTACAGTAGAAGACTGCTCTTTTCTCAAAAGCAGAGTGTTTTTCTTGTAAAGCGAGCTAGCGTTTGTTTCCCAGTCCTAAATGGAGTTGAATCACATGCAGTTTCTGGTCCTACGAGCAAGAGTTGTTTTCTGGTAAGAAGAGTCACTATTGCGCTCCCATTGTCATACACAGGGCAAATAGCACTGGTGTCTGTTCCCAGCAAGTACAGTGTATGGGTCGGAAGAGGATCTACTGTTCTTGTCAGTTTCCTAAGTAGAGTTGAACTAGATATGGCCGGTGTGTGTAGGAAGCACAGTTCTTTTGTTCTGAGCAAGATCACTGTTCGGACCCCATAGGAAACACAGTAGAGTAGAAGAGTGCTCTTTTCTCAAAAGCAGAGTGTGTTTCTTGTAAGGCGAGCTGGCATTTGTTTCGCAGTCCTAAATGGAGTGTAATCACATGCAGTTTCTGGTCCTAGGAGCAAGAGTTTTTTTCTGGTAAGAAGAGTTACTATTGAGCTCCCATTGTCATACACAGGGCAAATAGCACGGGCGTCTGTTCCCACCAAGTACAGTGTATTGGACTGAAGAGGAGCTACTGTTCTTGTCAGTTTCCTAAGCAGAGTTGAACTAGATATGGCCCGTGTGTGTAGGAAGCACAGTTCTTTGTACTGTAAGCTCACTGATCGAACCCATAGGAAACACATTAGAGTAGAAGAGTGCCCTTTTCTCAAAAGCAGAGTGTTTTTCTTGTAAGGCAAGGTAGCGTTTGTTGCACAGTCCTAAATGGAGTTGAATCACATGCAGTTTCTGGTCCTACGTTCAAGAGTTTTTTTTTCTGGTAAGAAGAGTCACTATTGAACTCCCATTGTCATACACAGGGCAATTAGCGCTGGCATCTGTTCCCAGCAAGTACAGTGTATTGGACTGAAGAGGAGCTACTGTTCTTGTCAGTTTCCTAAGTAGAGTTGAACTAGATATAGCCCATGTATGTAGGAAGCACAGTTCTTTTGTTCTGAGCAAGCTCACTGTTTGGACCTCAAAGGAAACACAGTAGAGTAGAAAAGTGATCTTTTCTCAAAAGCAGAGTGTGTTTCTTGAAGGCGAGCTAGCGTTTGTTTCGCAGTCCTAAATGGAGTTGAATCACATGTAGTTTTTGATCCTAAGAGCAAGAGTTGTTTTGTGGTAAGTAAAGTCACTATTGCGCTCCCATTGCCACACACAGTGCAAAGAGGACTCGCGTCTGTTCCCATCAAGTACAGTGTATTGGACATAAGAGGAGCTACTGTTCTTGTCAGTTTGCTAAGCAGAGTTGAACTAGATATGGTCCCTGTGTGTAGGAAGCACAGTTCTATTGTTCTGAGCAAGCTGACTGTTCGGACCCCATAGGAAACACAGTAGAGTAGAAGAGTGCTCTTTTCTCAAAAGCAGAGTGTGTTTCTTGTAAGGCGAGCTTGTGTTTGTTTCCCAGTCTGAAATGGAGTTGAATCCCATGCAGTTTCTGGTCCTACGAGCAAGAGATGTTTTCTGGTAAGAAGAGTCACTATTGTGCTCCCATTGCCATATACAGTGCAAATAGCTCTCGTGTCTGTGCCCAGCAAGTACAGTGTATTGGACTGAAGAGGAGCTACTGTTCTTGTCAGTTTCCTAAGCAGAGTTGAACTAGATATGGCTCGTGTGTGTAGGAAGCACAGTTCTTTTGTTCTGAGCAAGCTTTCTGTTCTGGCCCTATAGGAAACACAGTAGAGTAAAAGAGTGCTCTTCTCTCAAAAGAAGAGTGTGTTTCTTGTAAGGCGAGCTAGCGTTTGTTTCCCAGTCCTAAATGGAGTTGAATCACATGCAGGTTTTGGTGCTACGAGCAAGAGTTGTTTTCTGGTAAGGAAAGTCACTATTGCGCTCCCTTTGCCATACACAGTGCAAATAGCACTCGCGTCTGTTTCCAGCAAATACAGTGTATTGTACTGAAGAGGATCTACTGTTCTTGTCAGTTTCCTAAGCAGAGTTGAACTAGATATGGCTCGTGTGTGTAAGAAGCAGAGTTCTTTTGTTCTGAGCAAGCTCACTGATCAGACCCCATAGGAATCACAGTAGAGTAGAAGAGTGCTCTTTTCTCAAAAGAGGAGTGTGTTTCTTGTAAGGCGAGCTAGCGTTTGGTTCCCAGTCCTAAATGGAGTTGAATCACATGCAGTTTCTGGTCCTAGGAGCAAGAGTTGTTTTCTGGTAAGAAGAGTCACTATTGCGCTCCCATTGTCATACTCAGGGCAAATATGCTGGCGTCTGTTACCAGCATGTACAGTGTATTGGACTGAAGAGGTTCTATTATTCTTGTCAGTTTCCTAAGCAGAATTAAACTAGATATGGCTCATGTGTGCAGGAACACAGTTTTTTTGTTCTGATCAAGCTCACTGTTCTGGCCCTATAGGAAGCACAGTAGAGTAGAAGAGTGCTCTTTTCTCAAAGCAGAGTGTGCTTCTTATAAGGCGAGCTAGCGTTTGTGTCCCAGGCCTAAATGGAGTTGAGTAACATTCAGTTTTTGGTCCTACGAGCAAGACCTGCTTTCTAGTAAGAAGAGTCACTATTGCGCTCCCATTGCCATACACAGTACAGATAGCACTCGCGTCTATTCCCAGCAAGTACAGTGTATTGGACTGAAGAGGATCTACTGTTCTTGTCAGTTTCCTAAGCAGAGTTGAACTAGATATGGCCCGTGTTTGTAGGAAGCACAGTTCTTTTGTTCTGAGCAAGCTCATTGTTCGGACCCCATAGGAAACACAGTAGAGTAGAAGAGTGCTCTTTTCTCAAAAGCAGAGTGTGTTTCTTGTAAGGCAAGCTAGGATTTGTTTTCCAGTCCTAAATGGAGTTGAATCACATTCAGGTTCTGGTCCTAAGAGCAAGAGTTGTTTTCTGGTAAAAAGAGTCACTATTGTGCTCACATTGTCATACACAGGGCAAATAGCACTGGCGTCGGTTCCCATCAAGTACAGTGTATTGGACTGAAGAGGATCTACTGTTCTTGTCAGTTTCCTAAGCAGAATTGAACAGATATGGCCCGTGTGTGTAGGAAGCACAGTTCTTTTGTTCTGAGCAAGCTGACTGTTCGGACCCCATAGGAAACACAGTAGAGTAGAAGAGTGCTCTTTTCTCAAAAGCAGAATGTGTTTCTTGTAAGGCGAGCTAGCGTTTGTTTCGCAGTCCTAAATGGAGTTGAATCATATGCAGTTTTTGGTCCTACGAGCAAGATTTGTTTTCTGGTAAGGAAAGTCACTATTGTGCTCCCTTTGCCATACACAGTGCAAATAGCACTCCCCTCTGTTCCCAGCAAGTACAGTGTATTGGACTGAAGAGGATCTACTGTTCTTGTAAGTTTCCTAAGCAGAGTTGAACTAGACATGGCCCGTGTGTGTAGGAAGCACAGTTCTTTTGTTCTGAGCAAGATCACTGTTTTGGCACTATAGGAAACACAGTAGAGTAGAAGAGTGCTCTTTTCTCAAAAGCAGAGTGTGTTTTTTGTAAGGCGAGCTAGCGTTTGTTTCCCAGTCCTATATGGAGTTGAATCACATGCAGTTTCTGGTCCTACGAGCAAGAGTTGTTTTCTGTTAAGAAGAGTCACTATTGTGCTCCCATTGCCATACACAGTACAAATAGCACTCGCGTCTGTTCCCAGGAAGTACAGTGTATTGGACTGAAGAGGAGCTACTGTTCTTGTCAGTTTCCTAAGTAGAGTTGAACTAGATATAGCCCATGTATGTAGGAAGCACAGTTCTTTTGTTCTGAGCAAGCTCACTGTTTGGACCTCAAAGGAAACACAGTAGAGTAGAAAAGTGATCTTTTCTCAAAAGCAGAGTGTGTTTCTTGAAGGCGAGCTAGCGTTTGTTTCGCAGTCCTAAATGGAGTTGAATCACATGTAGTTTTTGATCCTAAGAGCAAGAGTTGTTTTGTGGTAAGTAAAGTCACTATTGCGCTCCCATTGCCACACACAGTGCAAAGAGGACTCGCGTCTGTTCCCATCAAGTACAGTGTATTGGACATAAGAGGAGCTACTGTTCTTGTCAGTTTGCTAAGCAGAGTTGAACTAGATATGGTCCCTGTGTGTAGGAAGCACAGTTCTATTGTTCTGAGCAAGCTGACTGTTCGGACCCCATAGGAAACACAGTAGAGTAGAAGAGTGCTCTTTTCTCAAAAGCAGAGTGTGTTTCTTGTAAGGCGAGCTAGTGTTTGTTTCCCAGTCTGAAATGGAGTTGAATCCCATGCAGTTTCTGGTCCTACGAGCAAGAGATGTTTTCTGGTAAGAAGAGTCACTATTGTGCTCCCATTGCCATATACAGTGCAAATAGCTCTCGTGTCTGTGCCCAGCAAGTACAGTGTATTGGACTGAAGAGGAGCTACTGTTCTTGTCAGTTTCCTAAGCAGAGTTGAACTAGATATGGCTCGTGTGTGTAGGAAGCACAGTTCTTTTGTTCTGAGCAAGCTTTCTGTTCTGGCCCTATAGGAAACACAGTAGAGTAAAAGAGTGCTCTTCTCTCAAAAGAAGAGTGTGTTTCTTGTAAGGCGAGCTAGCGTTTGTTTCCCAGTCCTAAATGGAGTTGAATCACATGCAGGTTTTGGTGCTACGAGCAAGAGTTGTTTTCTGGTAAGGAAAGTCACTATTGCGCTCCCTTTGCCATACACAGTGCAAATAGCACTCGCGTCTGTTTCCAGCAAATACAGTGTATTGTACTGAAGAGGATCTACTGTTCTTGTCAGTTTCCTAAGCAGAGTTGAACTAGATATGGCTCGTGTGTGTAAGAAGCACAGTTCTTTTGTTCTGAGCAAGCTCACTGATCAGACCCCATAGGAATCACAGTAGAGTAGAAGAGTGCTCTTTTCTCAAAAGAGGAGTGTGTTTCTTGTAAGGCGAGCTAGCGTTTGGTTCCCAGTCCTAAATGGAGTTGAATCACATGCAGTTTCTGGTCCTAGGAGCAAGAGTTGTTTTCTGGTAAGAAGAGTCACTATTGCGCTCCCATTGTCATACTCAGGGCAAATATGCTGGCGTCTGTTACCAGCATGTACAGTGTATTGGACTGAAGAGCTTCTATTATTCTTGTCAGTTTCCTAAGCAGAATTAAACTAGATATGGCTCATGTGTGCAGGAACACAGTTTTTTTGTTCTGATCAAGCTCACTGTTCTGGCCCTATAGGAAGCACAGTAGAGTAGAAGAGTGCTCTTTTCTCAAAGCAGAGTGTGCTTCTTATAAGGCGAGCTAGCGTTTGTGTCCCAGGCCTAAATGGAGTTGAGTAACATTCAGTTTTTGGTCCTACGAGCAAGACCTGCTTTCTAGTAAGAAGAGTCACTATTGCGCTCCCATTGCCATACACAGTACAGATAGCACTCGCGTCTATTCCCAGCAAGTACAGTGTATTGGACTGAAGAGGATCTACTGTTCTTGTCAGTTTCCTAAGCAGAGTTGAACTAGATATGGCCCGTGTTTGTAGGAAGCACAGTTCTTTTGTTCTGAGCAAGCTCATTGTTCGGACCCCATAGGAAACACAGTAGAGTAGAAGAGTGCTCTTTTCTCAAAAGCAGAGTGTGTTTCTTGTAAGGCAAGCTAGGATTTGTTTTCCAGTCCTAAATGGAGTTGAATCACATTCAGGTTCTGGTCCTAAGAGCAAGAGTTGTTTTCTGGTAAAAAGAGTCACTATTGTGCTCACATTGTCATACACAGGGCAAATAGCACTGGCGTCGGTTCCCATCAAGTACAGTGTATTGGACTGAAGAGGATCTACTGTTCTTGTCAGTTTCCTAAGCAGAATTGAACAGATATGGCCCGTGTGTGTAGGAAGCACAGTTCTTTTGTTCTGAGCAAGCTGACTGTTCGGACCCCATAGGAAACACAGTAGAGTAGAAGAGTGCTCTTTTCTCAAAAGCAGAATGTGTTTCTTGTAAGGCGAGCTAGCGTTTGTTTCGCAGTCCTAAATGGAGTTGAATCATATGCAGTTTTTGGTCCTACGAGCAAGATTTGTTTTCTGGTAAGGAAAGTCACTATTGTGCTCCCTTTGCCATACACAGTGCAAATAGCACTCCCCTCTGTTCCCAGCAAGTACAGTGTATTGGACTGAAGAGGATCTACTGTTCTTGTAAGTTTCCTAAGCAGAGTTGAACTAGACATGGCCCGTGTGTGTAGGAAGCACAGTTCTTTTGTTCTGAGCAAGATCACTGTTTTGGCACTATAGGAAACACAGTAGAGTAGAAGAGTGCTCTTTTCTCAAAAGCAGAGTGTGTTTTTTGTAAGGCGAGCTAGCGTTTGTTTCCCAGTCCTATATGGAGTTGAATCACATGCAGTTTCTGGTCCTACGAGCAAGAGTTGTTTTCTGTTAAGAAGAGTCACTATTGTGCTCCCATTGCCATACACAGTACAAATAGCACTCGCGTCTGTTCCCAGGAAGTACAGTGTATTGGAATGAGGAGGAGCTACTGTTCTTGTCAGTTTCCCAAGCAGAGTTGAATTAGATATGGCTCATGTGTGTAGGAAGCACACTTCTTTTGTTCTGAGCAAGCTCACTTTTCGGACCCCATAGGAAACACAGTTGGGTAGAAGACTGCTCTTTTCTCAATAGCAGAGTGTGTTTCTTGTAAGGCGAGCTAGTGTTTGTTTCCCAGTCTTAAAAGGAGTTGAGTCACATGCAGTTTCTGGTCCTACGAGCAAGAGTTGTTTTCTGGTAGGGAAAGTCACTATTGTGCTCCCATTGTCATTCACAGGGCAAATAGCACTGGCGTCTGTTCCTAGCAAGTACAGTGTATTGGACTGAAGAGGAGCTACTGTTCTTGTCAGTTTCCTAAGCAGAGTTGAACTAGATATAACCCGTGTGTGTAGGAAGCACAGTTCTTTTGTTCTGAGCAAGCTCACTATTCTGGCCCTAAAATAATCACAGTAGAGTAGAAGAGTGCTCTTTTCTCAAATCAGAGTGTGTTTCTTGTAATGCGAGCTAGCATTTGTTTCCCAGTCCTACATGTAGTTGAATCACATGCAGTTTTTGATCCTATGAGCAAGAGTTGTTTTCTGGTAAGGAAAGTCACTATTGTGCTCCCATTGCCATACACAGTGCAAATAGCACTGGCGTCTGTTCCCAGCATGTACAGTGTATTGGCCTCAAAAGGAGCTACTGTTCTTGTCTGTTTCCTAAGCAGAATTGAACTAGTTATGGCCGTGTGTGTAGGAAGCACAGTTCTTTTGTTCTGAGCAAGCTCACTGTTTTGGCCCTGTAGGAAACACAGTAGAGTAGAAGAGTGCTCTATTCTCAAAAGCAGAGTGTGTTTCTTGTAAGGCGAGCTAGCGTTTGTTTCCCAGTCCTAAATGGAGTTGAATCACATGCAGTTTTTGGTCCTACGAGCTAGAGTTGTTTTCTGGTAAGGAAAGTCACTATTGAGCTCCCATTGCCATACATAGTGCAAATAGCACTCGTGTCTCTTCCAAGCAAGAACACTGTATTGGACTGAAGATAAGCTACTGTTCTTCTTAGTTTCCTAAGCAGAGTTGAACTAGATATAGCCCGTGTGTGTAGGAAGCACAGTTCTTTTGTTCTGAGCAAGCTCACTATTCTGTCCCTATAGGAAACACAGTACAGTAGAAGACTGCTCTTTTCTCAAAAGCAGAGTGTTTTTCTTGTAAAGCGAGCTAGCGTTTGTTTCCCAGTCCTAAATGGAGTTGAATCACATGCAGTTTCTGGTCCTATGAGCAAGAGTTGTTTTCTGGTAAGAAGAGTCACTATTGTGCCATTGTCATACACAGGACAAATAGCACTGGCGTCTATTCCCAGCACATACAGTGTATTGGACTGAAGAGGATCTACTGTTCTTGTCAGGTTCCTAAGCAGAATTGAACTAGATATGGCCATGTGTGTAGGATGCACAGTTCTTTTGTTCTGAGCAAGCTCACTGTTTGGACCCCATAGGAAACACAGTAGAGTAGAAGAGTGCTATTTTCTCTAAAACAGAGTGTGTTTCTTGTAAGTCGAGCTAGCATTTGTTTCCCCGTCCTAAATGGAGTGGAATCACATAGTTTCTAGTCCTATGAGCAAGAGTTGTTTTCTGATAAGGAAAGTCACTATTGCGCTCCCATTGCCATACACAGTGCAAATAGCACATGTGCCTGTTGCCAGCAAGTACAGTGTATTGGACTGAAGAGGAGCTACTGTTCTTGTCAGTTTCCTAAGCAGATTTGAACTAGATAAGGCCCGTGTGTGTAGGAAGCACAGTTCTTTTGTTCTGAGCAAGCTCACTGTTCGGACCTCATAGGAAACACAGTAGAGTAGAAGAGTGCTCTTTAATCAAAAGCAGAGTGTGTTTCATGTAAGGCGAGCTAGCATTTGTTTCCCAGTCCTAAATGGAGTTGAATCACATGCAGTTTCTGGTCCTACGAGCAAGAGCTGTTTTCTGGTAAGGAAAGTCACTGTTTTGCTCCCATTGCCATCCACAGTGCAAATAGCCCTCCCGTCTGTTCCCAGCAAGTACAGTGTATTGGACGGAAGAGGAGCTACTGTTCTTGTCAGTTTCCTAAGCAGAGTTGAACTAGTTATGGCCCTGTGTTGGAAGCACAGTTCTTTTGTTCTGAGCAAGCTCACTGTTCTGGCCCTATAGGAAACACAGTAGAGTAGAAGAGTGCTCTTTTCTCTAAAGCAGAGTGTGTTTCTTGTAAGGCGAGCTAGCGTTTGTTTCCCAGTCCTAAATGGATTTGAATCACATGCTGTTTCTCGTCTTACGAGCAAGAGTTGTTTCATGGTAACAAGAGTCACTATTGCTTTGCCATTGCCATACACAGGACAAATAGCACTGGCGTCTGTTCCCAGCAAGTACAGTGTAATGGACTGAAGAGGATCTACTGTTCTCGTCAGGTTCCTAAGCAGAATTGAACTAGATATGGCCGTGTGTGTAGGAAGCACAGTTTTTTTGTTCTGAGGAAGCTCACTGTTCGGAACACATAGGAAACACAGTAGAGTAGAAGAGTGCTCTTTTCTCAAAAGCAGAGTGTGTTTCTTGGAAGTCGAGCTAGCGTTTGTTTCCCAGTCCTAAATGGAGTTGAGTCACATGCAGTTTTTTGTCCTACGAGCAAGAGTTGTTTTCTGGTAAGACAAGTCACCATTGTGCTCCAATTGCCATACACAGTGCAAATAGCACTCGCGTTTGTTCCCCGAAAGTACAGTGTATCGGACTGAAGAGGAGCTACTGTTCTTGTCAGTTCCCTAAGCAGAGTTGAACTAGATATGGCTCGAGTGTAGGAAGCACAGTTCTTTGTTCTGAGCATTCTCACTGTTCTGGCCCTATAGGAAACACAGTAGAGTAGAAGAGTGCTCTTATCTGTAAAGCAAAGTGTGTTTCTGTAAGTTGAGCTAGCTTTTGTTTCCCAGGCCTAAATGGAGTTGAATCACATGCAGTTTCTGGTCCTACGAGCAAGAGTTGTTTTATGGTAAGAAGAGTCACTATTGTGCTGCCTTTGCCATACACAGGACAAATAGCACTGGCGTCTATTCCCAGCACATACAGTGTATTGGACTGAAGAGGATCTACTGTTCTTGTCAGGTTCCTAAGCAGAATTGAACTAGATATGGCCATGTTTGTAGGATGCACAGTTCTTTTGTTCTGAGCAAGCTCACTGTTTGGACCCCATAGGAAACACAGTAGAGTAGAAGAGTGCTATTTTCTCTAAAGCAGAGTGTGTTTCTTGTAAGGCGAGCTAGCATTTGTTTCCCCGTCCTAAATGGAGTGGAATCACATACAGTTTCTAGTCCTATGAGCAAGAGTTGTTTTCTGGTAAGGAAAGTCACTATTGCGCTCCCATTGCCATACAGAGTGCAAATAGCACATGTGCCTGTTGCCAGCAAGTACAGTGTATTGGACTGAAGAGGAGCTACTGTTCTTGTCAGTTTCCTAAGCAGAGTTGAACTAGATATGGCCCGTGTGTGTAGGAAGCACAGTTCTTTTGTTCTGAGCAAGCTCACTGTTCGGACCTCATAGGAAACATAGTAGAGTAGAAGAGTGCTCTTTAATCAAAAGCAGAGTGTGTTTCATGTAAGGCGAGCTAGCATTTGTTTCCCAATCCTAAATGGAGTTGAATCACATGCAGTTTCTTGTCCTACGAGCAAGAGCTGTTTTCTGGTAAGGAAAGTCACTATTTTGTTCCCATTGCCATCCACAGTGCAAATAGTCCTCCCGTCTGTTCCCAGCAAGTACAGTGTATTGGACGGAAGAGGAGCTACTGTTCTTGTCAGTTCCCTAAGCAGAGTTGAACTAGATATGGCTCGAGTGTAGGAAGCACAGTTCTTTGTTCTGAGCATTCTCACTGTTCTGGCCCTATAGGAAACACAGTAGAGTAGAAGAGTGCTCTTATCTGTAAAGCAGAGTGTGTTTCTGTAAGTTGAGCTAGCTTTTGTTTCCCAGGCCTAAATGGAGTTGAATCACATGCAGTTTCTGGTCCTACGATCAAGAGTTGTTTTATGGTAAGAAGAGTCACTATTGTGCTGCCTTTGCCATACACAGGACAAATAGCACTGGCGTCTATTCCCAGCACATACAGTGTATTGGACTGAAGAGGATCTACTGTTCTTGTCAGGTTCCTAAGCAGAATTGAACTAGATATGGCCATGTTTGTAGGATGCACAGTTCTTTTGTTCTGAGCAAGCTCACTGTTTGGACCCCATAGGAAACACAGTAGAGTAGAAGAGTGCTCTTTTCTCTAAAGCAGAGTGTGTTTCTTGTAAGGCGAGCTAGCATTTGTTTCCCCGTCCTAAATGGAGTGGAATCACATACAGTTTCTAGTCCTAGGAGCAAGAGTTGTTTTCTGGTAAGGAAAGTCACTATTGCGCTCCCATTGCCATACAGAGTGCAAATAGCACATGTGCCTGTTGCCAGCAGGTACAGTGTATTGGACTGAAGAGGAGCTACTGTTCTTGTCAGTTTCCTAAGCAGAGTTGAACTAGATATGGCCCGTGTGTGTAGGAAGCACAGTTCTTTTGTTCTGAGGAAGCTCACTGTTCGGACCTCATAGGAAACACAGTAGAGTAGAAGAGTGCTCTTTAATCAAAAGCAGAGTGTGTTTCATGTAAGGCGAGCTAGCATTTGTTTCCCAATCCTAAATGGAGTTGAATCACATGCAGTTTCTGGTCCTACGAGCAAGAGCTGTTTTCTGGTAAGGAAAGTCACTATTTTGCTCCCATTGCCATCCACAGTGCAAATAGCCCTCCCGTCTGTTCCCAGCAAGTACAGTGTATTGGACGGAAGAGGAGCTACTGTTCTTGTCAGTTTCCTAAGCAGAGTTGAACTAGTTATGGCCCTGTGTTGGAAGCACAGTTCTTTTGTTCTGAGCAAGCTCACTGTTCTGGCCCTATAGGAAACACAGTAGAGTAGAAGAGTGCTCTTTTCTCTAAAGCAGAGTGTGTTTCTTGTAAGGCGAGCTAGCGTTTGTTTCCCAGTCCTAAATGGAGTTGAATCACATGCTGTTTCTCGTCTTACGAGCAAGAGTTGTTTCAAGGTAACAAGAGTCACTATTGCTCTGCCATTGCCATACACAGGACTAATAGCACTGGCGTCTGTTCCCAGCAAGTACAGTGTAATGGACTGAAGAGGATCTACTGTTCTTGTCAGGTTCCTAAGCAGAATTGAACTAGATATGGCCATGTGTGTAGGAAGCACAGTTTTTTTGTTCTGAGGAAGCTCACTGTTCGGAACACATAGGAAACACAGTAGAGTAGAAGAGTACTCTTTTCTCAAAAGCAGAGTGTGTTTCTTGGAAGTCGAGCTAGCGTTTGTGACCCAGTCCTAAATGGAGTTGAGTCACATGCAGTTTTTTGTCCTACGAGCAAGAGTTGTTTTCTGGTAAGACAAGTCACTATTGTTCTCCAATTGCCATACACAGTGCAAATAGCACTCGCGTCTGTTCCCCGAAAATACAGTGTATCGGACTGAAGAGGAGCTACTGTTCTTGTCAGTTTCCTAAGCAGAGTTGAACTAGATATGGCCCATGTGTGTAGGAAGCATAGTTCTTTTGTTCTGAGCAAGCTCACTGTTCGGACCCCATAGGAAACACAGTAGAGTAGAAGAGTGCTCTTTTCTCAAAAGCAGAGTGTGTTTCATGTAAGGCGAGCTAGCATTTGTATCCCAGTCCTAAATGGAGTTAAATCACATGCAGTTTCTGGTCCCACGAGCAAGAGTTGTTTTCTGGAAAGGAAAGTCACTATTGCGCTCCCATTGCCATACACAGTGCAAATATCACTCGCGTCTGTTCCCAGCAAGTACAGTGTATCGGACTGAAGAGGAGCTACTGTTCTTGTCAGTTTCCTAAGCAGAGTTGAACTAGATATGGCTCGTGTGTAGGAAGCACAGTTCTTTGTTCTGAGCATTCTCACTGTTCTGGCACTATAGGAAACACAGTAGAGTAGAAGAGTGCTCTTTTCTCAAAAGCAGAGTGTGTTTTTGTAAGGCGAGCTAGCGTTTGTTTCCTACTCCTAAATGGAGTTGAATCACATGCAGTTTCTGGTCCTACGAGCAAGAGTTGTTTTCTGGTAAGGAAAGTCACTATTGTGCTCCCATTGCCCTACACAAGGCAAATAGCACTCGCGTCTTTTCCCAGCAAGTACAGTGTATTGGACTGAATAGGAGCTACTGTTCTTGTCAGTTTCCTAAGCAGAGTTGAACTACATATGGTCCGTGTGTGTTGGAAGCACAGTTATTTTGTTCTGAGCAAGCTCACTGTTTGGACCCCATAGGAAACACAGTGGAGAAGAAGAGTGCTCTTTTCTCTAAAGCAGTGTTTGTTTTTGTAAGGCGAGCTAGCATTTGTTTCCCAGTCCTAAATGGAGTGGAATCACATGCAGTTTCTGGTCTTACGAGCAAGAGTTGTTTTCTGGTAAGGAAAGTCACTATTGTGCTCCCATTGCCATACACAGTGCAAATAGCCCTCCCGTCTGTTCCCAGCAATACAGTGTATTGGACTGAAGAGGTGCTACTGTTCTTCTCAGTTTCTAAAGCAAAGTTGAACTAGATATGGTCCGTGTGTCTAGGAAGCACAGTTCTTATGTTCTGAGCAAGCTCACTGTTCTGGCCATATAGGAAACACAGTAGAGTAGAAGCGTGCTCTTTTCTCAAAAGCAGAGTGTATTTTTGTAAGGCAAGCTAGCGTTTGTTTAATAGTCCTAAATGGAGTTGAAACACATGCAGTGTCTGGTCCTACGAACAAGAGTTGTTTTCTGGTAAGGAAAGTCTCTATTGTGCTCCCATTGCCCTACACAAGGCAAATAGCACTCGCGTCTTTTCCCAGCAAGTACGGTGTATCGGACTGAAGAGGAGCACTGTTCTTGTCAGTTTCCTAAGCAGAGTTGAACTAGATATGGCCCGTGTGTAGGAAGCACAGTTCTTTTGTTCTGAGCAAGCTCACTGTTCTGGCCCTATAGGAAACACAGTAGAGTAGAAGAGTGCTCTTTCCACAAAAACAGAGTGTGTTTCTTGTAAGGTGAGCTAGTGTTTGTTTCCCATTCCTAAATGGAGTTGAATCACATGCAGTTTCTGGTCCTACGAGCAAGAGTTGTTTTATAGTAAGAAGAGTCACTATTGCGCTGTCATTACCATACACAGGACAAATAGCACTGGCGTCTGTTCCCAGCAAGCACAGTGTATTGGACTGAAGAGGATCTACTGTTCTTGTCAGGTTCCTAAGCAGAATTGAACTAGATATGGTCGTGTATGTAGGAAGCACAGTTCTTTTGTTCTGAGCAGGCTCACTGTTCGGACCCCATAGGAAACACAGTAGAGTAGAAGTGTGCTCTTTTCTCAAAAGCAGAGTGTGTTTCTTGTAAGGCGAGCTAGCGTTTGTTTCCCAGTCCTAAATGGAGTTGAGTCACATGCAGTTTCTGGTCCTACGAGCAAGAGTTGTTTTTCAGTAAGACGAGTCTCTATTGTGCTCCTTTTGCCATACACAGTGCAAATAGAACTCGCATCTGTTCCCCGCAAGTACAGTTTATTGGACTGAAGAGGAGCTACTGTTCTTGTCAGTTCCTACGCAGAGTTGAACTAGATATGGCCCGTGTGTGTAGGAAGCACAGTTCTTTTGTTCTGAGCAAGCTCACTGTTCGGACCCCATAGGAAGCACAGTAGAGTAGAAGAGTGCTCTTTTCTCAAAAGCAGAGTGTGTTTCATGTAAGGCGAGCTAGGATTTGTTTCCCAGTCCTAATTGGAGTTGAGTCACATGCAGTTTCTGGTCCTATGAGCAAGAGTTGTTTTCTGGTAAAGAAAGTCACACTTGCGCTCCCATTGCAATACACAGTGCAAATAGCACTCGCGTCTGTTCCCAGCAAGTACAGTGTATCGGACTGAAGAGGAGCTACTGTTCTTGTCAGTTTCCTAAGCAGAGTTGAACTAGATATGGCCCGTGTGCAGGAAGCACAGTTCTTTTTTTCTGAGCAAGCTCACTGTTCTGGCCCTATAGGAAACACAGTAGAGTAGAAGAGTGCTCTTTTCTCTAAAGCAGAGTGTGTTTCTTGTAAGGTGAGCTAGCTTTTGTTTGCCAGTCCTAAATGGAGTTGAATCACATGCAGTTTCTGGTCCTACGAGCACGAGTTGTTTTATGGTAAGAAGAGTCACTATTGCGCTGCCATTGCCGTACACAGGACAAATAGCACTGGCGTCTGTTCCCTGCAAGTACAGTGTATTGGACTGAAGAGGATCTACTGTTCTTGTCAGGTTCCTAAGCAGACTTGAACTAGATATGGCCGTGTGTGTAGGAAGCACATTTTTTTTGTTCTGAGCAAGCTCACTGTTCGGAACACATAGGAAACACAGTAGAGTAGAAGAGTGCTCTTTTCTCAAAAGCAGAGTGTGTTTCTTGGAAGTCGAGCTAGCGTTTGTTTCCCAGTCCTAAATGGAGTTGAGTCACATGCAGTTTTTTGTCCAACGAGCAAGAGTTGTTTTCTGGTAAGACAAGTCACTATTGTGCTCCAATTGCCATACACAGTGCAAATATCACTCGCCTCTGTTCCCCACAAGTACAGTGTATCGGACTGAAGAGGAGCTACTGTTCTTGTCAGTTTCCTAAGCAGAGTTGAACTAGATATGGCCCGTGTGTGTAGGAAGCACAGTTCTTATGTTCTGAGCAAGCTCACTGTTCTGGCCATATAGGAAACACAGTAGAGTAGAAGAGTGCTCTTTTCTCAAAAGCAGAGTGTGTTTCTTGTAAAGCGAGCTAGAGTTTGTTTCCCAGTCCTAAATGGAGTTGAATCACATGCAGTTTCTGGACCTACGAACAAGAGTTGTTTTCTGGTAAGGAAAGTCACTATTGCGCTCCCATTGCCCTACACAAGGCAAATAGCACTCGCGTCTATTCCCAGCAAGTACAGTGTATCGGACTGAAGAGGAGCTACTGTTCTTGTCAGTTCCCTAAGCAGAGTTGAACTAGATATGGCTCGAGTGTAGGAAGCACAGTTCTTTGTTCTGAGCATTCTCACTGTTCTGGCCCTATAGGAAAAACAGTAGAGTAGAAGAGTGCTCTTTTCTCTAAAGCAGAGTGTGTTTCTGTAAGTTGAGCTAGCTTTTGTTTCCCAGTCCTAAATGGAGTTGAATCACATGCAGTTTCTGGTCCTACGAGCAAGAGTTGTTTTATGGTAAGAAGAGTCACTATTGTGCTGCATTTGCCATACACAGGACAAATAGCACTGGCGTCTATTCCCAGCACATACAGTGTATTGGACTGAAGAGGATCTACTGTTCTTGTCAGGTTCCTAAGCAGAATTGAACTAGATATGGCCATGTGTGTAGGATGCACAGTTCTTTTGTTCTGAGCAAGCTCACTGTTTGGACCCCATAGGAAACACAGTAGAGTAGAAGAGTGCTATTTTCTCTAAAACAGAGTGTGTTTCTTGTAAGGCGAGCTAGCATTTGTTTCCCCGTCCTAAATGGAGTGGAATCACATACAGTTTCTAGTCCTATGAGCAAGAGTTGTTTTCTGATAAGGAAAGTCACTATTGCGCTCCCATTGACATACACAGTGCAAATAGCACATGTGCCTGTTGCCAGCAAGTACAGTGTATTGGACTGAAGAGGAGCTACTGTTCTTGTCAGTTTCCTAAGCAGATTTGAACTAGATAAGGCCCGTGTGTGTAGGAAGCACAGTTCTTTTGTTCTGAGCAAGGTCACTGTTCGGACCTCATAGGAAACACAGTAGAGTAGAAGAGTGCTCTTTTCTCAAAAGCAGAGTGTGTTTTTGTAAGGCGAGCTAGCATTTGTTTCCCAGTCCTAAATGGAGTTGAATCACATGCAGTTTCTGGTCCTACGAGCAAGAGTTGTTTTCTGGTAAGGAAAGTCACTGTTTTGCTCCCATTGCCATCCACAGTGCAAATAGCCCTCCCGTCTGTTCCCAACAAGTACAGTGTATTGGACGGAAGAGGAGCTACTGTTCTTGTCAGTTTCCTAAGCAGAGTTGAACTAGTTATGGCCCTGTGTTGGAAGCACAGTTCTTTTGTTCTGAGCAAGCTCACTGTTCTGGCCCTATAGGAAACACAGTAGAGTAGAAGAGTGCTCTTTTCTCTAAAGCAGAGTGTGTTTCTTGTAAGGCGAGCTAGTGTTTGTTTCCCAGTCCTAAATGGATTTGAATCACATGCTGTTTCTCGTCTTACGAGCAAGAGTTGTTTCATGGTAACAAGAGTCACTATTGCTTTGCCATTGCCATACACAGGACAAATAGCACTGGCGTCTGTTCCCAGCAAGTACAGTGTAATGGACTGAAGAGGATCTACTGTTCTCGTCAGGTTCCTAAGCAGAATTGAACTAGATATGGCCGTGTGTGTAGGAAGCACAGTTTTTTTGTTCTGAGGAAGCTCACTGTTCGGAACACATAGGAAACACAGTAGAGTAGAAGAGTGCTCTTTTCTCAAAAGCAGAGTGTGTTTCTTGGAAGTCGAGCTAGCGTTTGTTTCCCAGTCCTAAATGGAGTTGAGTCACATGCAGTTTTTTGTCCTACGAGCAAGAGTTGTTTTCTGGTAAGACAAGTCACCATTGTGCTCCAATTGCCATACACAGTGCAAATAGCACTCGCGTCTGTTCCCCGAAAGTACAGTGTATCGGACTGAAGAGGAGCTACTGTTCTTGTCAGTTCCCTAAGCAGAGTTGAACTAGATATGGCTCGAGTGTAGGAAGCACAGTTCTTTGTTCTGAGCATTCTCACTGTTCTGGCCCTATAGGAAACACAGTAGAGTAGAAGAGTGCTCTTATCTGTAAAGCAAAGTGTGTTTCTGTAAGTTGAGCTAGCTTTTGTTTCCCAGGCCTAAATGGAGTTGAATCACATGCAGTTTCTGGTCCTACGAGCAAGAGTTGTTTTATGGTAAGAAGAGTCACTATTGTGCTGCCTTTGCCATACACAGGACAAATAGCACTGGCGTCTATTCCCAGCACATACAGTGTATTGGACTGAAGAGGATCTACTGTTCTTGTCAGGTTCCTAAGCAGAATTGAACTAGATATGGCCATGTGTGTAGGAAGCACAGTTCTTTTGTTCTGAGCAAGCTCACTGTTTGGACCCCATAGGAAACACAGTAGAGTAGAAGAGTGCTATTTTCTCTAAAGCAGAGTGTGTTTCTTGTAAGGCGAGCTAGCATTTGTTTCCCCGTCCTAAATGGAGTGGAATCACATACAGTTTCTAGTCCTATGAGCAAGAGTTGTTTTCTGGTAAGGAAAGTCACTATTGCACTCCCATTGCCATACAGAGTGCAAATAGCACTTGTGCCTGTTGCCAGCAAGTACAGTGTATTGGACTGAGGAGGAGCTACTGTTCTTGTCAGTTTCCTAAGCAGAGTTGAACTAGATATGGCCCGTGTGTGTAGGAAGCACAGTTCTTTTGTTCTGAGGAAGCTCACAGTTCGGACCTCATAGGAAACACAGTAGAGTAGAAGAGTGCTCTTTAATCAAAAGCAGAGTGTGTTTCATGTAAGGCGAGCTAGCATTTGTTTCCCAATCCTAAATGGAGTTGAATCACATGCAGTTTCTGGTCCTACGAGCAAGAGCTGTTTTCTGGTAAGGAAAGTCACTATTTTGCTCCCATTGCCATCCACAGTGCAAATACTCCTCCCGTCTGTTCCCAGCAAGTACAGTGTATTGGACGGAAGAGGAGCTACTGTTCTTGTCAGTTCCCTAAGCAGAGTTGAACTAGATATGGCTCGAGTGTAGGAAGCACAGTTCTTTGTTCTGAGCATTCTCACTGTTCTGGCCCTATAGGAAACACAGTAGAGTAGAAGAGTGCTCTTATCTGTAAAGCAGAGTGTGTTTCTGTAAGTTGAGCTAGCTTTTGTTTCCCAGGCCTAAATGGAGTTGAATCACATGCAGTTTCTGGTCCTACGAGCAAGAGTTGTTTTATGGTAAGAAGAGTCACTATTGTGCTGCCTTTGCCATACACAGGACAGATAGCACTGGCGTCTATTCCCAGCACATACAGTGTATTGGACTGAAGAGGATCTACTGTTCTTGTGAGGTTCCTAAGCAGAATTGAACTAGATATGGCCATGTTTGTAGGATGCACAGTTCTTTTGTTCTGAGCAAGCTCACTGTTTGGACCCCATAGGAAACACAGTAGAGTAGAAGAGTGCTATTTTCTCTAAAGCAGAGTGTGTTTCTTGTAAGGCGAGCTAGCATTTGTTTCCCCGTCCTAAATGGAGTGGAATCACATACAGTTTCTAGTCCTATGAGCAAGAGTTGTTTTCTGGTAAGGAAAGTCACTATTGCGCTCCCATTGCCATACAGAGTGCAAATAGCACATGTGCCTGTTGCCAGCAAGTACAGTGTATTGGACTGAAGAGGAGCTACTGTTCTTGTCAGTTTCCTAAGCAGAGTTGAACTAGATATGGCCCGTGTGTGTAGGAAGCACAGTTCTTTTGTTCTGAGGAAGCTCACTGTTCGGACCTCATAGGAAACACAGTAGAGTAGAAGAGTGCTCTTTAATCAAAAGCAGAGTGTGTTTCATGTAAGGCGAGCTAGCATTTGTTTCCCAATCCTAAATGGAGTTGAATCACATGCAGTTTCTGGTCCTACGAGCAAGAGCTGTTTTCTGGTAAGGAAAGTCACTATTTTGCTCCCATTGCCATCCACAGTGCAAATAGCCCTCCCGTCTGTTCCCAGCAAGTACAGTGTATTGGACGGAAGAGGAGCTACTGTTCTTGTCAGTTTCCTAAGCAGAGTTGAACTAGTTATGGCCCTGTGTTGGAAGCACAGTTCTTTTGTTCTGAGCAAGCTCACTGTTCTGGCCCTATAGGAAACACAGTAGAGTAGAAGAGTGCTCTTTTCTCTAAAGCAGAGTGTGTTTCTTGTAAGGCGAGCTAGCGTTTGTTTCCCAGTCCTAAATGGAGTTGAATCACATGCTGTTTCTTGTCTTACGAGCAAGAGTTGTTTCATGGTAACAAGAGTCACTATTGCTCTGCCATTGCCATACACAGGACTAATAGCACTGGCGTCTGTTCCCAGCAAGTACAGTGTAATGGACTGAAGAGGATCTACTGTTCTTGTCAGGTTCCTAAGCAGAATTGAACTAGATATGGCCATGTGTGTAGGAAGCACAGTTTTTTTGTTCTGAGGAAGCTCACTGTTCGGAACACATAGGAAACACAGTAGAGTAGAAGAGTACTCTTTTCTCAAAAGCAGAGTGTGTTTCTTGGAAGGCGAGCTAGCGTTTGTTTCCCAGTCCTAAATGGAGTTGAGTCACATGCAGTTTTTTGTCCTACGAGCAAGAGTTGTTTTCTGGTAAGACAAGTCACTATTGTGCTCCAATTGCCATACACAGTGCAAATAGCACTCGCGTCTGTTCCCCGAAAATACAGTGTATCGGACTGAAGAGGAGCTAGTGTTCTTGTCAGTTTCCTAAGCAGAGTTGAACTAGATATGGCCCATGTGTGTAGGAAGCACAGTTCTTTTGTTCTGAGCAAGCTCACTGTTCGGACCCCATAGGAAACACAGTAGAGTAGAAGAGTGCTCATTTCTCAAAAGCAGAGTGTGTTTCATGTAAGGCGAGCTAGCATTTGTATCCCAGTCCTAAATGGAGTTAAATCACATGCAGTTTCTGGTCCCACGAGCAAGAGTTGTTTTCTGGAAAGGAAAGTCACTATTGCGCTCCCATTGCCATACAGAGTGCAAATAGCACATGTGCCTGTTGCCAGCAAGTACAGTGTATTGGACTGAAGAGGAGCTACTGTTCTTGTCAGTTTCCTAAGCAGAGTTGAACTAGATATGGCCCGTGTGTGTAGGAAGCACAGTTCTTTTGTTCTGAGGAAGCTCACTGTTCGGACCTCATAGGAAACACAGTAGAGTAGAAGAGTGCTCTTTAATCAAAAGCAGAGTGTGTTTCATGTAAGGCGAGCTAGCATTTGTTTCCCAATCCTAAATGGAGTTGAATCACATGCAGTTTCTGGTCCTACGAGCAAGAGCTGTTTTCTGGTAAGGAAAGTCACTATTTTGCTCCCATTGCCATCCACAGTGCAAATAGCCCTCCCGTCTGTTCCCAGCAAGTACAGTGTATTGGACGGAAGAGGAGCTACTGTTCTTGTCAGTTTCCTAAGCAGAGTTGAACTAGTTATGGCCCTGTGTTGGAAGCACAGTTCTTTTGTTCTGAGCAAGCTCACTGTTCTGGCCCTATAGGAAACACAGTAGAGTAGAAGAGTGCTCTTTTCTCTAAAGCAGAGTGTGTTTCTTGTAAGGCGAGCTAGCGTTTGTTTCCCAGTCCTAAATGGAGTTGAATCACATGCTGTTTCTCGTCTTACGAGCAAGAGTTGTTTCATGGTAACAAGAGTCACTATTGCTCTGCCATTGCCATACACAGGACTAATAGCACTGGCGTCTGTTCCCAGCAAGTACAGTGTAATGGACTGAAGAGGATCTACTGTTCTTGTCAGGTTCCTAAGCAGAATTGAACTAGATATGGCCATGTGTGTAGGAAGCACAGTTTTTTTGTTCTGAGGAAGCTCACTGTTCGGAACACATAGGAAACACAGTAGAGTAGAAGAGTACTCTTTTCTCAAAAGCAGAGTGTGTTTCTTGGAAGGCGAGCTAGCGTTTGTTTCCCAGTCCTAAATGGAGTTGAGTCACATGCAGTTTTTTGTCCTACGAGCAAGAGTTGTTTTCTGGTAAGACAAGTCACTATTGTGCTCCAATTGCCATACACAGTGCAAATAGCACTCGCGTCTGTTCCCCGAAAATACAGTGTATCGGACTGAAGAGGAGCTAGTGTTCTTGTCAGTTTCCTAAGCAGAGTTGAACTAGATATGGCCCATGTGTGTAGGAAGCACAGTTCTTTTGTTCTGAGCAAGCTCACTGTTCGGACCCCATAGGAAACACAGTAGAGTAGAAGAGTGCTCATTTCTCAAAAGCAGAGTGTGTTTCATGTAAGGCGAGCTAGCATTTGTATCCCAGTCCTAAATGGAGTTAAATCACATGCAGTTTCTGGTCCCACGAGCAAGAGTTGTTTTCTGGAAAGGAAAGTCACTATTGCGCTCCCATTGCCATACACAGTGCAAATATCACTCGCGTCTGTTCCCAGCAAGTACAGTGTATCGGACTGAAGAGGAGCTACTGTTCTTGTCAGTTTCCTAAGCAGAGTTGAACTAGATATGGCTCGTGTGTAGGAAGCACAGTTCTTTGTTCTGAGCATTCTCACTGTTCTGGCACTATAGGAAACACAGTAGAGTAGAAGAGTGCTCTTTTCTCAAAAGCAGAGTGTGTTTTTGTAAGGCGAGCTAGCGTTTGTTTCCTACTCCTAAATGGAGTTGAATCACATGCAGTTTCTGGTCCTACGAGCAAGAGTTGTTTTCTGGTAAGGAAAGTCACTATTGTGCTCCCATTGTCCTACACAAGGCAAATAGCACTCGCGTCTTTTCCCAGCAAGTACAGTGTATTGGACTGAATAGGAGCTACTGTTCTTGTCAGTTTCCTAAGCA
The DNA here is from genome assembly GCF_949786415.1 of Peromyscus eremicus. Taxonomy (NCBI): domain Eukaryota; kingdom Metazoa; phylum Chordata; class Mammalia; order Rodentia; family Cricetidae; genus Peromyscus; species Peromyscus eremicus. Next base: position 106,257 of record NW_026734372.1, read on the forward strand.
GAGTTGAACTACATATGGTCCGTGTGTGTTGGAAGCACAGTTATTTTGTTCTGAGCAAGCTCACTGTTTGGACCCCATAGGAAACACAGTGGAGAAGAAGAGTGCTCTTTTCTCTAAAGCAGTGTTTGTTTTTGTAAGGCGAGCTAGCATTTGTTTCCCAGTCCTAAATGGAGTGGAATCACATGCAGTTTCTGGTCTTACGAGCAAGAGTTGTTTTCTGGTAAGGAAAGTCACTATTGTGCTCCCATTGCCATACACAGTGCAAATAGCCCTCCCGTCTGTTCCCAGCAATACAGTGTATTGGACTGAAGAGGTGCTACTGTTCTTCTCAGTTTCTAAAGCAAAGTTGAACTAGATATGGTCCGTGTGTCTAGGAAGCACAGTTCTTATGTTCTGAGCAAGCTCACTGTTCTGGCCATATAGGAAACACAGTAGAGTAGAAGCGTGCTCTTTTCTCAAAAGCAGAGTGTATTTTTGTAAGGCAAGCTAGCGTTTGTTTCCTAGTCCTAAATGGAGTTGAATCACATGCAGTGTCTGGTCCTACGAACAAGAGTTGTTTTCTGGTAAGGAAAGTCTCTATTGTGCTCCCATTGCCCTACACAAGGCAAATAGCACTCGCGTCTTTTCCCAGCAAGTACGGTGTATCGGACTGAAGAGGAGCACTGTTCTTGTCAGTTTCCTAAGCAGAGTTGAACTAGATATGGCCCGTGTGTAGGAAGCACAGTTCTTTTGTTCTGAGCAAGCTCACTGTTCTGGCCCTATAGGAAACACAGTAGAGTAGAAGAGTGCTCTTTCCACAAAAACAGAGTGTGTTTCTTGTAAGGTGAGCTAGTGTTTGTTTCCCATTCCTAAATGGAGTTGAATCACATGCAGTTTCTGGTCCTACGAGCAAGAGTTGTTTTATAGTAAGAAGAGTCTCTATTGCGCTGTCATTACCATACACAGGACAAATAGCACTGGCGTCTGTTCCCAGCAAGCACAGTGTATTGGACTGAAGAGGATCTACTGTTCTTGTCAGGTTCCTAAGCAGAATTGAACTAGATATGGTCGTGTATGTAGGAAGCACAGTTCTTTTGTTCTGAGCAGGCTCACTGTTCGGACCCCATAGGAAACACAGTAGAGTAGAAGTGTGCTCTTTTCTCAAAAGCAGAGTGTGTTTCTTGTAAGGCGAGCTAGGGTTTGTTTCCCAGTCCTAAATGGAGTTGAGTCACATGCAGTTTCTGGTCCTACGAGCAAGAGTTGTTTTCCAGTAAGACGAGTCTCTATTGTGCTCCTTTTGCCATACACAGTGCAAATAGCACTCGCGTCTGTTCCCCGCAAGTACAGTTTATTGGACTGAAGAGGAGCTACTGTTCTTGTCAGTTTCCTACGCAGAGTTGAACTAGATAAGGCCCGTGTGTGTAGGAAGCACAGTTCTTTTGTTCTGAGCAAGCTCACTGTTCGGACCCCATAGGAAGCACAGTAGAGTAGAAGAGTGCTCTTTTCTCAAAAGCAGAGTGTGTTTCATGTAAGGCGAGCTAGGATTTGTTTTCCAGTCCTAATTGGAGTTGAGTCACATGCAGTTTCTGGTCCTATGAGCAAGAGTTGTTTTCTGGTAAAGAAAGTCACTCTTGCGCTCCCATTGCAATACACAGTGCAAATAGCACTCGCGTCTGTTCCCAGCAAGTACAGTGTATCGGACTGAAGAGGAGCTACTGTTCTTGTCAGTTTCCTAAGCAGAGTTGAACTAGATATGGCCCGTGTGTAGGAAGCACAGTTCTTTTGTTCTGAGCAAGCTCACTGTTCTGGCCCTATAGGAAACACAGTAGAGTAGAAGAGTGCTCTTTTCTCTAAAGCAGAGTGTGTTTCTTGTAAGGTGAGCTAGCTTTTGTTTGCCAGTCCTAAATGGAGTTGAATCACATGCAGTTTCTGGTCCTACGAGCAAGAGTTGTTTTATGGTAAGAAGAGTCACTATTGCGCTGCCATTGCCATACACAGGACAAATAGCACTAGCGTCTGTTCCCAGGAAGTACAGTGTATTGGACTGAAGAGGATCTACTGTTCTTGTCTGGTTCCTAAGCAGAATTGAACTAGTTGTGGCCGTGTGTGTAGGAAGCACAGTTCTTTTGGTCTGAGCAAGCTCACTGTTCGGACACCATAGGAAACACAGTAGAGTAGAAGAGTGCTCTTTTCTCAAAAGCAGAGTGTGTTTCTTTTAAGGCAAGCTAGCGTTTGTTTCCCAGTCCTAAATGGAGTTGAGTCACATGCAGTTTTCTGTCCTATGAGCCAGAGTTGTTTTCTGGTAAGACGAGTCACTATTGTGCTCCCCTTGCCATACACAGTGGAAATAGCTCTCGCGTCTGTTCTCAGCAAGTACAGTGTATCGGACTGAAGAGGAGCTACTGTTCTTGTCAGTTTCCTAAGCAGAGTTGAACATGATATGGCCCTTGTGTGTAGGAAGCACAGTTCTTATGTTCTGAGCAAGCTCACTCTTCTGGCCCTATAGGAAACACAGTAGAGTAGAAGCGTGCTCTTTTCTCAAAAGCAGAGGGTGTTTTTGTAAGGCGAGCTAGCGTTTCTTTCCTAGTTAAATGGAGTTGAATCACATGCAGTTTCTCGTCCTACGAAGAAGAGTTGTTTTCTGGTAAAGAAAGTCACTATTGCGCTCTTATTGCCATACACAGTGCAAATAGCACTCGTGTCTGTTCAAAACAAGTACAGTGTATCGGACTGAAGAGGAGCTACTGTTCTTGTCAGTTTCCTAAGCAGAGTTGAACTAGATATGGCCCGTGTGTAGGAAGCACAGTTCTTTTGTTCTGAGCAAGCTCACTGTTCTGGCCTTATAGGAAACACAGTAGAGTAGAAGAGTGCTCTTTTCTCTAAAGCAGAGTGTGTTTCTTGTAAGGTGAGCTAGCGTTTGTTTCCCAGTCCTAAATGGAGTTGAATCACATGCAGTTTCTGGTCCTACGAGCAAGAGTTGTTTTATGGTAAGAAGAGTCACTATTGCGCTGCCATTGCCATACACAGGACAAATAGCACTGGCGTCTGTTCCCAGGAAGTACAGTGTATTGGACTGAAGAGGATCTACTGTTCTTGTCAGGTTCCTAAGCAGAATTGAACTAGTTATGGCCGTGTGTGTAGGAAGCACAGTTCTTTTGTTCTGAGCAAGCTCACTGTTCAGACCCAATAGGAAACACAGTAGAGTAGAAGAGTGCTCTTTTCTCAAAAGCAGAGTGTGTTTCTTGTAAGGCGAGCTAGCGTTTGTTTCCCAGTCCTAAATGGAGTTGAGTCACATGCAGTTTTTTGTCCTACGAGCAAGAGTTGTTTTCTGGTAAGACGAGTCACTATTGTGCTCTAATTGCCATACACAGTGCAAATAGCACTCGCGTCTGTTCCCCGAAAGTACAGTGTATTGGACTGAAGAGGAGCTACTGTTCTTCTCAGTTTCCTAAGCAGAGTTGAACTAGATATGGCCCGTGTGTGTAGGAAGCACAGTTCTTTTGTTCTGAGCAAGCTCACTGTTCGGACCCCATAGGAAGCACAGTAGAGTAGAAGAGTGCTCTTTTCTCAAAAGCAGAGTGTGTTTCATGGAAGACGAGCTAGCATTTGTATCCCAGTCCTAAATGGAGTTGAACCACATGCAGTTTTTTGTGCTATGAGCAAGAGATGTTTTCTGGTAAGGAAAGTCACTATTGCGCTCCCATTGCCATACACAGTGCAAATAGCACTCGCGTCTGTTCCCAGCAAGTACAGTGTTTCGGACTGAAGAGGAGCTACTGTTCTTGTCAGTTTCCTAAGCAGAGTTGAACTAGTTATGGCCCGTGTGTAGGAAGCACAGTTCTTTTGTTCTGACCAAGCTCACTGTTCTGGCCATATAGGAAACACAGTAGAGTAGAAGAGTGCTCTTTTCTCTAAAGCAGAGTGTGTTTCTTGTAAGGCGAGCTAGCGTTTGTTTCCCAGTCCTAAATGGAGTTGAATCACATGCAGTTTCTAGTCCTACGAGCAAGAGTTGTTTTCTGGTAAGAAGAGTCACTATTGCGCTGCCATTGCCATACACAGGACAAATAGCACTGGCGTCTGTTCCCAGCAAGTACAGTGTATTGGACTGAGGAATATCTACTGTTCTTGTCAGGTTCCTAAGCAGAATTGAACTAGATATGGCCGTGTGTGTAGGAAGCACAGTTCTTTTGTTCTGAGCAAGCTCACTGTTCGGACACCATAGGAAACACAGTAGAGTAGAAGAGTGCTCTTTTCTCAAAAGCAGAGTGTGTTTCTTGTAAGGCGAGCTAGCGTTTGTTTCCCAGTCCTAAATGGAGTTGAATCACATGCAGTTTCTGGTCCTAAGGCAAGAGTTGTTTTCTGGTAAGGAAAGTCACTATTGCGCTCCCCTTGCCATACTCAGTGCAAATAGCTCTCGCGTCTGTTCCCAGCAAGTACAGTGTATCGGACTGAAGAGGAGCTACTGTTCTTGTCAGTTTCCTAAGCAGAGTTGAACATGATATGGCCCGTGTGTGTAGGAAGCACAGTTCATATGTTCTTAGCAAGCTCACTGTTTTGGCCCTATAGGAAAAACAGTAGAGTAGAAGCGTGCTCTTTTCTCAAAAGCAGAGTGTGTTTTTGTAAGGCGAGCTAGCGTTTGTTTCCTAGTTAAATGGAGTTGAATCACATGCAGTTTCTGGTCCTACGAACAAGAGTTGTTTTCTGGTAAGGAAAGACACTATTGCGCTCCCATTGCCCTACACAAGGCAAATAGCACTCGCGTCTCTTCCCAGCAAGTACAGTGTATTGGACTGAATAGGAGCTACTGTTCTTGTCAGTTTCCTAAGCAGAGTTGAAATAGATATGGTCCGTGTGTGTAGGAAGCACAGGTCTTTTGTTCTGAGCAATCACACTGTTTGGACACCATAGGATACACAGTAGAGTAGAAGAGTGCTCTTTTCTCTAAAGCAGAGTGTGTTTCTTGTAAGGAGAGCTAGCGTTTGTTTCCCAGTCCTAAATGGAGTTGAATCCCATGCAGTTTCTGGTCCTACGAGCAAGAGTTTTTTTCTTGTAAGAAAAGACACTATTCCGCTCCCATTGCCATACAGAGTGCAAATAGCACTCGCGTCTGTTCACAGCAAGTACAGTGTATCGGACTGAAGAGGAGCTACTGTTCTTGTCAGTTTCCTAAGCAGAGTTGAACTAGATATGGCCCGTGTGTGCAGGAAGCACATTTCTTATGTTCTGAGCAAGCTCACTCTTCTGGCCCTATAGGAAACACAGTAGAGTAGAAGAGTGCTCTTTTCTCAAAAGCAGAGTGTGTTTCTTGGAAAGCGAGCTTGAGTTTGTTTCCCAGTCCTAAATGGAGTTGAATCACATGCAGTTTCTGGTCCTACGAGCAAGAGTTGTTTTCTGATAAGAAGAGTCACTATTGCGCTGCCATTGCCATACACAGGACAAATAGCACTGGCGTCTGTTCCCAGGAAGTACAGTGTATTGGACTGAAGAGGATCTACTGTTCTTGTCAGGTTCCTAAGCAGAATTGAACTAGATATGGCCGTGTGTGTAGGAAGCACAGTTTTTTTGTTCTGAGCAAGCTCACTGTTCGGAACTCATAGGAAACACAGTAGAGTAGTAGTGTGCTCTTTTCTCAAAAGCAGAGTGTGTTTCATGTAAGGCAACCTAGCATTTGTTTCCCAGTCCTAAATGGAGTAGAGTCACATGCAGTTTTTTGTCCTACGAGCAAGAGTTGTTTTCTGGTATGACAAGTCATTATACTGCTCCAATTGCCATACACAGTGCAAATAGCACTCGCGTCTGTTCCCCGAAAGTACAGTGTATTGGACTGAAGAGGAGCTACTCTTCTTGTCAGTTTCCTAAGCAGAGTTGAACTAGATATGTCCCGTGTGTGTAGGAAGCACATTTCTTTTGTTCTGAGCAAGCTCACTGTTCTGGCCCAATAGGAAACACAGAGTAGTAGAAGAGTGGTCTTTTCTCTAAAGCAGAGTGTGTTTCTTGTAAGGCGAGCTAGCTTTTGTTTCCCAGTCCTAAATGGAGTTGAATTGCATGCAGTTTCTGGTCCTATGAGCAAGAGTTGTTTTCTGGTAAGACAAGTCACTATTGGGCTCCAATTGCCATACACAGTGAAAATAGCACTTGCGTCTGTTCCCCGCAAGTACAGTGTATTGGACTGAAGAGGATCTAGTGTTCTTGTCAGTTTCCTAAGAAGAGTTGAACTAGATATGGCCCGTGTGTGTAGGAAGCACAGTTCTTTTGTTCTGAGCAAGCTCACTGTTCGGACCCCATAGGAAGCACAGTAGAGTAGAAGAGTGCTCTTTTCTCAAAAGCAGAGTGTGTTTCATGTAAGGCAACCTAGCATTTGTTTCCCAGTCCTAAATGGAGTTGAATCACATGCAGTTTCTGGTCCTATGAACAAGAATTGTTTTCTGGTAAAAAAAAAAAGTCACTATTGCGCTCTCATTGCCCTACACAAGGCAAATAGCACTCGCGTCTTTTCCCAGCAAGTAGAGTGTATTGGACTGAATAGGAGCTACTGTTCTTGTCAGTTTACTAAGCAGAGTTGAACTAGATATGGTCCGTGTGTGTAGGAAGCACAGTTCTTTTGTTCTGAGCAAGCTCACTGTTTGAACCCCATAGGAAACACAGTAGAGTAGAAGAGTGCCCTTTTCTCTAAAGCAGAGTGTGTTTCTTGTAAGGCGAGCTACCGTTTGTTTCCCAGTCCTAAATGGAGTATAATCACATGCAGTTTCTGGTCCTACGAACAAGAGTTGTTTTCTGGTAAGGAAAGTCACTCTTGTGCTCCCATTGCCATACACAGTGCAAATAGCCCTCCCATCTTTTCCCAGCAAGTGCAGTGTATTGGACTGAATAGGAGCTACTGTTCTTGTGAGTTTACTAAGCAGAGTTGAACTAGATATGGCCGTGTGAGTAGGAAGTACAGTTTTTTTTGTTCTGAGCAAGCTCACTGTTCGGAACACACAGGAAACACAGTAGAGTAGAAGAGTGCTCTTTTCTCAAAAGCAGAGTGTGTTTCTTGTAAGGCGAGCTAGCGTTTGTTTCCCAGTCCTAAATGGAGTTGAATCACATGCAGTTTCTGGTCCTATGAGCAAGAGTTGTTTTATGGTAAGAAGAGTCACTATTGTGCTGCCATTGACATATACAGGACAAATAGCACTGGCGTATGTTCCCAGCAAGTACAGTGTATTGGACTGAAGAGGATCTACTGTTCTTGTCAGGTTCCTAAGCAGAATTGAACTAGATAAGGCCCGTGTGTGTAGGAATCACAGTTCTTTTGTTCTGAGCAAGCTCACTGTTCGGACACCATAGGAAACACAGTAGAGTAGAAGAGTGCTCTTTTCTCTAAAGCAGAGTGTGTTTCTTGTAAGGTGAGCTAGCTTTTGTTTGCCAGTCCTAAATGGAGTTGAATCACATGCAGTTTCTAGTCCTAAGAGCAAGAGTTGTTCACTGGAAAGGAAAGTCACTATTGCGCTCCCCTTGCCATACACATTGCAAATAGCTCTAGAGTCTGTTCCCAGCAAGTACAGTGTATCAGACTGAAGAGGAGCTACTGTTCTTGTCAGTTTCCTAAGCAGAGTTGAACTAGATAAGGCCCGTGTGTGTAGGAAGCACAGTTCTTATGTTCTGAGCAAGTTCACTCTTCTGGCCCTAGAGGAAACACAGTAGAGTAGAAGAGTGCTCTTTTCTCAAAAGCAGAGTGTGTTTTTGTAAGGCGAGCTAGCGTTTGTTTCCTAGTCCTAAATGGAATTGAATCACATGCAGTTTCTGGTCCTATGAACAAGAGTTGTTTTCTGGTAAGGAAAGTCACTATTGCGCTCCCATTGCCCTTCACAAGGCAAATAGCACTCGCGTCTTTTCCCAGCAAGTACAGTGTATTGGACTGAATAGGAGCTACTCTTCTTGTCAGTTTACTAAGCAGAGTTGAACTAGATATGGTCCGTGTGTGTAGGAAGCACAGTTCTTTTGTTCTGAGTAAGCTCACTGTTTGGACCCCATAGGAAACACTGTAGAGTAGAAGAGTGCTCTTTTCTCTAAAGCAGAGTGTGTTTCTTGTAAGGCAAGCTACCGTTTGTTTCCTAGTCCTAAATGGAGTGGAATCACATGCAGTTTCTGGTCCTACGAGCAAGAGTTGTTTTATGGTAAGAAGAGTCACTATTGCGCTGCCCTTGCCATACACAGGACAAATAGCACTGGCGTCTGTTCCCAGGAAGTACAGTGTATTGGACTGAAGAGGATCTACTGTTCTTGTCAGGTTCCTAAGCAGAATTGAACTAGTTATGGCCGTGTGTGTAGGAAGCACAGTTCTTTTGTTCTGAGCAAGCTCACTGTTCAGACCCAATAGGAAACACAGTAGAGTAGAAGAGTGCTCTTTTCTCAAAAGCAGAGTGTGTTTCTTTTAAGGCGAGCTAGCGTTTGTTTCCCAGTCCTAAATGGAGTTGAGTCACATGCAGTTTTTTGTCCTACGAGCAAGAGTTGTTTTCTGGTAAGACGAGTCACTATTGTGCTCTAATTGCCATACACAGTGCAAATAGCACTCGCGTCCGTTCCCCGAAAGTACAGTGTATTGGACTGAAGAGGAGCTACTGTTCTTCTCAGTTTCCTAAGCAGAGTTGAACTAGATATGGCCCGTGTGTATAGGAAGCACAGTTCTTTTGTTCTGAGCAAGCTCACTGTTCGGACCCCATAGGAAGCACAGTAGAGTAGAAGAGTGCTCTTTTCTCAAAAGCAGAGTGTGTTTCATGGAAGACGAGCTAGCATTTGTATCCCAGTCCTAAATGGAGTTGAACCACATGCAGTTTTTGGTGCTATGAGCAAAGATGTTTTCTGGTAAGGAAAGTCACTATTGCGCTCCCATTGCCATACACAGTGCAAATAGCACTCGCGTCTGTTCCCAGCAAGTACAGTGTTTCGGACTGAAGAAGAGCTACTGTTCTTGTCAGTTTCCTAAGCAGAGTTGAACTAGTTATGGCCCGTGTGTAGGAAGCACAGTTCTTTTGTTCTGACCAAGCTCACTGTTCTGGCCATATAGGAAAAACAGTAGAGTAGAAGAGTGCTCTTTTCTCTAAAGCAGAGTGTGTTTCTTGTAAGGCGAGCTAGCGTTTGTTTCCCAGTCCTAAATGGAGTTGAATCACATGCAGTTTCTAGTCCTACGAGCAAGAGTTGTTTTCTGGTAAGAAGAGTCACTATTGCGCTGCCATTGCCATACACAGGACAAATAGCACTAGCGTCTGTTCCCAGCAAGTACAGTGTATTGGACTGAAGAATATCTACTGTTCTTGTCAGGTTCCTAAGCAGAATTGAACTACATATGGCCGTGTGGTTAGGAAGCACAGTTCTTTTGTTCTGAGGAAGCTCACTGTTCGGACACCATAGGAAACACAGTAGAGGAGAAGAGTGCTCTTTTCTCAAAAGCAGAGTGTGTTTCTTGTAAGGCGAGCTAGCGTTTGTTTCCCAGTCCTAAATGGAGTTGAATCACATGCAGTTTCTGGTCCTAAGGCAAGAGTTGTTTTCTGGTAAGGAAAGTCACTATTGCGCTCCCCTTGCCATACACAGTGCAAATAGCTCTCGCGTCTGTTCCCAGCAAGTACAGTGTATCGGACTGAAGAGGAGCTACTGTTCTTGTCAGTTTCCTAAGCAGAGTTGAACATGATATGGCCCGTGTGTGTAGGAAGCACAGTTCATATGTTCTGAGCAAGCTCACTGTTTTGGCCCTATAGGAAAAACAGTAGAGTAGAAGCGTGCTCTTTTCTCAAAAGCAGAGTGTGTTTTTGTAAGGCGAGCTAGCGTTTGTTTCCTAGTTAAATGGAGTTGCATCACATGCAGTTTCTGGTCCTACGAACAAGAGTTGTTTTCTGGTAAGGAAAGCCACTATTGCGCTCCCATTGCCCTACACAAGGCAAATAGCACTCGCGTCTCTTCCCAGCAAGTACAGTGTATTGGACTGAATAGGAGCTACTGTTCTTGTCAGTTTCCTAAGCAGAGTTGAAATAGATATGGTCCGTGTGTGTAGGAAGCACAGTTCTTTTGTTCTGAGCAAGCACACTGTTTGGACACCATAGGATACACAGTAGAGTAGAAGAGTGCTCTTTTCTCTAAAGCAGAGTGTGTTTCTTGTAAGGAGAGCTAGCGTTTGTTTCCCAGTCCTAAATGGAGTTGAATCACATGCAGTTTCTGGTCCTACGAGCAAGAGTTGTTTTCTGGTAAGGAAAGTCACTATTGTGCTCCCATTGCCATACACAGTGCAAATCGCACATGCGTCTGTTCTCAGCAAGTACAGTGTATTGGACTGAAGAGGAGCTACTGTTCTTGTCAGTTTCCTAAGCAGAATTGAACTAGATATGGCCGTGTGTGTAGGAAGCACAGTTCTTTTGTTCTGAGCAAGCTCACTGTTCGGACCCTATAGGAAACACAGTAGAGTAGAAGAGTGCTCTTTTCTCAAAAGCATAGCGTGTTTCTTGTAAGGCGAGCTAGCGTTTGTTTCCCAGTCCTAAATGGAATTGAATCCCATGCAGTTTCTGGTCCTACGAGCAAGAGTTTTTTTCTTGTAAGAAAAGACACTATTGCGCTCCCATTGCCATACAGAGTGCAAATAGCACTCGCGTCTGTTCACAGCAAGTACAGTGTATCGGACTGAAGAGGAGCTACTTTTCTTGTCAGTTTCCTAAGCAGAGTTGAACTAGATATGGCCCGTGTGTGCAGGAAGCACATTTCTTATGTTCTGAGCAAGCTCACTCTTATGGCCCTATAGGAAACACAGTAGAGTAGAAGAGTGTGTTTCTTGGAAAGCGAGCTTGAGTTTGTTTCCCAGTCCTAAATGGAGTTGAATCACATGCAGTTTCTGGTCCTACGAGCAAGAGTTGTTTTCTGATAAGAAGAGTCACTATTGCGCTGCCATTGCCATACACAGGACAAATAGCACTTGCGTCTGTTCCCCGCAAGTACAGTGTATTGGACTGAAGAGGATCTAGTGTTCTTGTCAGTTTCCTAAGAAGAGTTGAACTAGATATGGCCCGTGTGTGTAGGAAGCACAGTTCTTTTGTTCTGAGCAAGCTCACTGTTCGGACCCCATAGGAAGCACAGTAGAGTAGAAGAGTGCTCTTTTCTCAAAAGCAGAGTGTGTTTCATGTAAGGCAACCTAGCATTTGTTTCCCAGTCCTAAATGGAGTTGAATCACATGCAGTTTCTGGTCCTATGAACAAGAATTGTTTTCTGGTAAAAAAAAAAGTCACTATTGCGCTCCCATTGCCCTACACAAGGCAAATAGCACTCGCGTCTTTTCCCAGCAAGTAGAGTGTATTGGACTGAATAGGAGCTACTGTTCTTGTCAGTTTACTAAGCAGAGTTGAACTAGATATGGTCCGTGTGTGTAGGAAGCACAGTTCTTTTGTTCTGAGCAAGCTCACTGTTTGAACCCCATAGGAAACACAGTAGAGTAGAAGAGTGCCCTTTTCTCTAAAGCAGAGTGTGTTTCTTGTAAGGCGAGCTACCGTTTGTTTCCCAGTCCTAAATGGAGTATAATCACATGCAGTTTCTGGTCCTACGAACAAGAGTTGTTTTCTGGTAAGGAAAGTCACTATTGTGCTCCCATTGCCATACACAGTGCAAATAGCCCTCCCATCTTTTCCCAGCAAGTGCAGTGTATTGGACTGAATAGGAGCTACTGTTCTTGTGAGTTTACTAAGCAGAGTTGAACTAGATATGGCCGTGTGAGTAGGAAGTAAATTTTTTTTTGTTCTGAGCAAGCTCACTGTTCGGAACACACAGGAAACACAGTAGAGTAGAAGAGTGCTCTTTTCTCAAAAGCAGAGTGTGTTTCTTGTAAGGCGAGCTAGCGTTTGTTTCCCAGTCCTAAATGGAGTTGAATCACATGCAGTTTCTGGTCCTATGAGCAAGAGTTGTTTTATGGTAAGAAGAGTCACTATTGTGCTGCCATTGACATATACAGGACAAATAGCACTGGCGTATGTTCCCAGCAAGTACAGTGTATTGGACTGAAGAGGATCTACTGTTCTTGTCAGGTTCCTAAGCAGAATTGAACTAGATAAGGCCCGTGTGTGTAGGAATCACAGTTCTTTTGTTCTGAGCAAGCTCACTGTTCGGACACCATAGGAAACACAGTAGAGTAGAAGAGTGCTCTTTTCTCTAAAGCAGAGTGTGTTTCTTGTAAGGTGAGCTAGCTTTTGTTTGCCAGTCCTAAATGGAGTTGAATCACATGCAGTTTCTAGTCCTAAGAGCAAGAGTTGTTCACTGGAAAGGAAAGTCACTATTGCGCTCCCCTTGCCATACACATTGCAAATAGCTCTAGAGTCTGTTCCCAGCAAGTACAGTGTATCAGACTGAAGAGAAGCTGCTGTTCTTGTCAGTTTCCTAAGCAGAGTTGAACTAGATAAGGCCCGTGTGTGTAGGAAGCACAGTTCTTATGTTCTGAGCAAGTTCACTCTTCTGGCCCTATAGGAAACACAGTAGAGTAGAAGAGTGCTCTTTTCTCAAAAGCAGAGTGTGTTTTTGTAAGGCGAGCTAGCGTTTGTTTCCTAGTCATAAATGGAGTTGAATCACATGCAGTTTCTGGTCCTATGAACAAGAGTTGTTTTCTGGTAAGGAAAGTCACTATTGCGCTCCCATTGCCCTTCACAAGGCAAATAGCACTCGCGTCTTTTCCCAGCAAGTACAGTGTATTGGACTGAATAGGAGCTACTCTTCTTGTCAGTTTACTAAGCAGAGTTGAACTAGATATGGTCCGTGTGTGTAGGAAGCACAGTTCTTTTGTTCTGAGTAAGCTCACTGTTTGGACCCCATAGGAAACACTGTAGAGTAGAAGAGTGCTCTTTTCTCTAAAGCAGAGTGTGTTTCTTGTAAGGCAAGCTACCGTTTGTTTCCTAGTCCTAAATGGAGTGGAATCACATGCAGTTTCTGGTCCTACGAGCAAGAGTTGTTTTCTGGTAAGGAAAGTCACTATTGCGCTCCCATTGCCATACACAGTGCAAATAGCCCTCCCGTCTGTTCCCAGCAAGTACAGTGTATTGGACTGAAGAGGAGCTACTGTTCTTGTCAGTTTCCTAAGCAGAGTTGAACATGATATGGCCCTTGTGTGTAGGAAGCACAGTTCTTATGTTCTGATCAAGCTCACTCTTCTGGCCCTATAGGAAACACAGTAGAGTAGAAGCGTGCTCTTTTCTCAAAAGCAGAGTGTGTTTTTGTAAGGCGAGCTAGTGTTTATTTCCTAGTTAAATGGAGTTGAATCACATGCAGTTTCTCGTCCTACGAAGAAGAGTTGTTTTCTGGTAAAGAAAGTCACTATTGCGCTCTTATTGCTGTACACAGTGCAAATAGCACTCGTGTCTGTTCCCAACAAGTACAGTGTATCGGACTGAAGAGGAGCTACTGTTCTTGTCAGTTTCCTAAGCAGAGTTGAACTAGATATGGCCCGTGTGTAGGAAGCACAGTTCTTTTGTTCTGAGCAAGCTCACTGTTCTGGCCTTATAGGAAACACAGTAGAGTAGAAGAGTGCTCTTTTCTCTAAAGCAGAGTGTGTTTCTTGTAAGGTGAGCTAGCGTTTGTTTCCCAGTCCTAAATGGAGTTGAATCACATGCAGTTTCTGGTCCTACGAGCAAGAGTTGTTTTATGGTAAGAAGAGTCACTATTGCGCTGCCATTGCCATACACAGGACAAATAGCACTGGCGTCTGTTCCCAGGAAGTACAGTGTATTGGACTGAAGAGGATCTACTGTTCTTGTCAGGTTCCTAAGCAGAATTGAACTAGTTATGGCCGTGTGTGTAGGAAGCACAGTTCTTTTGTTCTGAGCAAGCTCACTGTTCAGACCCAATAGGAAACACAGTAGAGTAGAAGAGTGCTCTTTTCTCAAAAGCAGAGTGTGTTTCTTTTAAGGCGCGCTAGCGTTTGTTTCCCAGTCCTAAATGGAGTTGAGTCACATGCAGTTTTTTGTCCTACGAGCAAGAGTTGTTTTCTGGTAAGACGAGTCACTATTGTGCTCTAATTGTCATACACAGTGCAAATAGCACTCGCGTCTGTTCCCCGAAAGTACAGTGTATTGGACTGAAGAGGAGCTACTGTTCTTCTCAGTTTCCTAAGCAGAGTTGAACTAGATATGGCCCGTGTGTGTAGGAAGCACAGTTCTTTTGTTCTGAGCAAGCTCACTGTTCGGACCCCATAGGAAGCACAGTAGAGTAGAAGAGTGCTCTTTTCTCAAAAGCAGAGTGTGTTTCATGGAAGACGAGCTAGCATTTGTATCCCAGTCCTAAATGGAGTTGAACCACATGCAGTTTTTGGTGCTATGAGCAAGAGATGTTTTCTGGTAAGGAAAGTCACTATTGCGCTCCCATTGCCATACACAGTGCAAATAGCACTCGCGTCTGTTCCCAGCAAGTACAGTGTTTCGGACTGAAGAGGAGCTACTGTTCTTGTCAGTTTCCTAAGCAGAGTTGAACTAGTTATGGCCCGTGTGTAGGAAGCACAGTTCTTTTGTTCTGACCAAGCTCACTGTTCTGGCCATATAGGAAACACAGTAGAGTAGAAGAGTGCTCTTTTCTCTAAAGCAGAGTGTGTTTCTTGTAAGGCGAGCTAGCGTTTGTTTCCCAGTCCTAAATGGAGTTGAATCACATGCAGTTTCTGGTCCTAAGGCAAGAGTTGTTTTCTGGTAAGGAAAGTCACTATTGCGCTCCCCTTGCCATACACAGTGCAAATAGCTCTCGCGTCTGTTCCCAGCAAGTACAGTGTATCGGACTGAAGAGGAGCTACTGTTCTTGTCAGTTTCCTAAGCAGAGTTGAACATGATATGGCCCGTGTGTGTAGGAAGCACAGTTCATATGTTCTGAGCAAGCTCACTGTTTTGGCCCTATAGGAAAAACAGTAGAGTAGAAGCGTGCTCTTTTCTCAAAAGCAGAGTGTGTTTTTGTAAGGCGAGCTAGCATTTGTTTCCTAGTTAAATGGAGTTGAATCACATGCAGTTTCTGGTCCTACGAACAAGAGTTGTTTTCTGGTAAGGAAAGTCACTATTGCGCTCCCATTGACCTACACAAGGCAAATAGCACTCGCGTCTCTTCCCAGCAAGTACAGTGTATTGGACTGAATAGGAGCTACTGTTCTTGTCAGTTTCCTAAGCAGAGTTGAACTAGATATGGCCCGTGTGTGCAGGAAGCACAGTTCTTTTGTTCTGAGCAAGCACACTGTTTGGACACCATAGGATACACAGTAGAGTAGAAGAGTGCTCTTTTCTCTAAAGCAGAGTGTGTTTCTTGTAAGGAGAGCTAGCGGTTGTTTCCCAGTCCTAAATGGAGTTGAATCACATGCAGTTTCTGGTCCTACGAGCAAGAGTTGTTTTCTGGTAAGGAAAGTCACTATTGTGCTCCCATTGCCATACACAGTGCAAATCGCACATGCGTCTGTTCCCAGCAAGTACAGTGTATTGGACTGAAGAGGAGCTACTGTTCTTGTCAGTTTCCTAAGCAGAATTGAACTAGATATGGCCGTGTGTGTAGGAAGCACAGTTCTTTTGTTCTGAGCAAGCTCACTGTTCGGACCCTATAGGAAACACAGTAGAGTAGAAGAGTGCTCTTTTCTCAAAAGCATAGTGTGTTTCTTGTAAGGCGAGCTAGCGTTTGTTTCCCAGTCCTAAATGGAATTGAATCCCATGCAGTTTCTGGTCCTACGAGCAAGAGTTTTTTTCTTGTAAGAAAAGACACTATTGCGCTCCCATTGCCATACAGAGTGCAAATAGCACTCGCGTCTGTTCACAGCAAGTACAGTGTATCGGACTGAAGAGGAGCTACTGTTCTTGTCAGTTTCCTAAGCAGAGTTGAACTAGATATGGCCCGTGTGTGCAGGAAGCACATTTCTTATGTTCTGAGCAAGCTCACTCTTCTGGCCCTATAGGAAACACAGTAGAGTAGAAGAGTGCTCTTTTCTCAAAAGCAGAGTGTGTTTCTTGGAAAGCGAGCTTGAGTTTGTTTCCCAGTCCTAAATGGAGTTGAATCACATGCAGTTTCTGGTCCTACGAGCAAGAGTTGTTTTCTGATAAGAAGAGTCACTATTGCGCTGCCATTGCCATACACAGGACAAATAGCACTGGCGTCTGTTCCCAGCAAGTACAGTGTATTGGACTGAAGAGGATCTACTGTTCTTGTCAGGTTCCTAAGCAGAATTGAACTAGATATGGCCGTGTGTGTAGGAAGCACAGTTTTTTTGTTCTGAGCAAGCTCACTGTTCGGAACTCATAGGAAACACAGTAGAGTAGTAGTGTGCTCTTTTCTCAAAAGCAGAGTGTGTTTCTTGGAAGTCGAGCTAGCGTTTGTTTCCCAGTCCTAAATGGAGTTGAGTCACATGCAGTTTTTTTTCCTACGAGTAAGAGTTGTTTTCTGGTATGACAAGTCATTATACTGCTCCAATTGCCATACACAGTGCAAATAGCACTCGCGTCTGTTCCCCGCAAGTACAGTGTATTGGACTGAAGAGGAGCTACTGTTCTTGTCAGTTTCCTAAGCAGAGTTGAACTAGATATGTCCCGTGTGTGTAGGAAGCACATTTCTTTTGTTCTGAGCAAGCTCACTGTTCTGGCCCAATAGGAAACACAGAGTAGTAGAAGAGTGGTCTTTTCTCTAAAGCAGAGTGTGTTTCTTGTAAGGCGAGCTAGCTTTTGTTTCCCAGTCCTAAATGGAGTTGAATTGCATGCAGTTTCTGGTCCTATGAGCAAGAGTTGTTTTCTGGTAAGACAAGTCACTATTGGGCTCCAATTGCCATACACAGTGAAAATAGCACTTGCGTCTGTTCCCCGCAAGTACAGTGTATTGGACTGAAGAGGATCTAATGTTCTTGTCAGTTTCCTAAGAAGAGTTGAAATAGATATGGCCCGTGTGTGTAGGAAGCACAGTTCTTTTGTTCTGAGCAAGCTCACTGTTCGGACCCCATAGGATACACAGTCGATTAGAAGAGTGCTCTTTTCTCAAAAGCAGAGTGTGTTTCATGTAAGGCAACCTAGCATTTGTTTCCCAGTCCTAAATGGACTTGAATCACATGCAGTTTCTGGTCCTATGAACAAGAATTGTTTTCTGGTAAAAAAAAAGTCGCTATTGCGCTCCCATTGCCCTACACAAGGCAAATAGCACTCGCGTCTTTTCCCAGCAAGTAGAGTGTATTGGACTGAATAGGAGCTACTGTTCTTGTCAGTTTACTAAGCAGAGTTGAACTAGATATGGTCCGTGTGTGTAGGAAGCACAGTTCTTTTGTTCTGAGCAAGCTCACTGTTTGAACCCCATAGGAAACACAGTAGAGTAGAAGAGTGCCCTTTTCTCTAAAGCAGAGTGTGTTTCTTGTAAGGCGAGCTACCGTTTGTTTCCCAGTCCTAAATGGAGTATAATCACATGCAGTTTCTGGTCCTACGAACAAGAGTTGTTTTCTGGTAAGGAAAGTCACTATTGTGCTCCCATTGCCATACACAGTGCAAATAGCCCTCCCATCTTTTCCCAGCAAGTGCAGTGTATTGGACTGAACAGGAGCTACTGTTCTTGTGAGTTTACTAAGCAGAGTTGAATTAGATATGGCCGTGTGAGTAGGAAGTACAGTTTTTTTTGTTCTGAGCAAGCTCACTGTTCGGAACACACAGGAAACACAGTAGAGTAGAAGAGTGCTCTTTTCTCAAAAGCAGAGTGTGTTTCATGTAAGGCGAGCTAGCGTTTGTTTTCCAGTCCTAAATGGAGTTGAGTCACATGCAGTTTTTTGTCCTATGAGCAAGAGTTGTTTTCTGGTAAGACAAGTCACTATTGTGCTCCAATGCCATACACAGTGCAAATAGCACTCGCGTCTGTTCCCCGCAAGTACAGTGTATTGGACTGAAGAGGAGCTACTGTTCTTGTTGGTTTCCTAAGAGGAGTTGAACTAGATATGGCCCGTGTGTGTAGGAAACACAGTTCTTTTTTTCTGAGAAAGCACACTGTGCGGACACCATAGGAAACACAGTAGAGTAGATGAGTGCTCTTTTCTAAAAATTAGATTGTGTTCCTTGAAAGGCGAGCTAGTATTTACTTCCCAGTCAGAAATGGAGTTGAATCCCATGCAGTTTCTGGTCCTATGAGTAAGAGTTGTTTTCTGGTAAGAAGAGTCACTATTGTGCTCCCATTGCCATACACAGTGCAAATAGCACTTGCGTCTGTTCCCAGCAAGTACAGTGTATTGGACTGAAGAGGAGCTACTGTTCTTGTCAGTTTCCTAAGCAGAGTTGAACCAGATATGGCCCGTGTGTGTAGTAAGCACAGTTCTTTTGTTCTTAGCAAGCTCACTGTTCGGACACCATAGGAAACACAGTAGAGTAGAAGAGTGCTCTTTTCTCAAAAGTAGAGTGTGTTTCTTGTAAGGTGAGCTAGCATTTTTTTCCCAGTCCTAAATGGAGTTGAATCACATGCAGTTTCTGGTCCTACGAGCAAGAGTTGTTTTCTGGTAAGAAGAGTCACTGTTGCGCTCCCATTGCCATACACAGTGCAAATAGCACTTGCGTCTGTTCCCAGCAAGTACAGTGTTTTGGACTGAAGAGGAGCTACTGTTCTTGTCAGTTTCCTAAGCAGAGTTGAACCAGATATGGCCCGTGTGTGTAGTAAGCACAGTTCTTTTGTTCTGAGCAAGCTCACTGTTCAGACACCATAGGAAACACAGTAGAGTAGAAGAGTGCTCTTTTCTCAAAAGTAGAGTGTGTTTCTTGTAAGGCGAGCTAGCATTATTTTCCCAGTCCTAAATGGAGTTGAATCACATGCAGTTTCTGGTCCTACGAGCAAGAGTTGTTTTCTGGTAAGAAGAGTCACTATTGTGCTGCCATTGACATATACAGGACAAATAGCTCTCGCGTCTGTTCCCAGCAATTACAGTGTATCGGACTGAAGAGGAGCTACTGTTCTTGTCAGTTTCCTAAGCAGAGTAGAACATGATATGGCCCGTGTGTGTAGGAAGCACAGTTCTTATGTTCTGAGCAAGCTCACTGTTTTGGCCCTATAGGAAAAACAGTAGAGTAGAAGCGTGCTCTTTTCTCAAAAGCAGAGTGTTTTTGTAAGGCAAGCTAGCGTTTGTTTCCTAGTTAAATGGAGTTGAATCACATGCAGTTTCTGGTCCTATGAGCAAGAGTTGTTTTCTGGTAAGACAAGTCACTATTGGGCTCCAATTGACATACACAGTGAAAATAGCACTTGCGTCTGTTCCCCGCAAGTACAGTGTATTGGACTGAAGAGGATCTAGTGTTCTTGTCAGTTTCTAAAGAAGAGTTGAACTAGATATGGCCCGTGTGTGTAGGAAGCACAGTTCTTTTGTTCTGAGCAAGCTCACTGTTTGGACCCCATAGGAAGCACAGTAGAGTAGAAGAGTGCTCTTTTCTCAAAAGCAGAGTGTGTTTCATGTAAGGCAACCTAGCATTTGTTTCCCAGTCCTAAATGGAGTGGAATCACATGCAGTTTCTGGTCCTACGAGCAAGAGTTGTTTTATGGTAAGAAGAGTCACTATTGTGCTGCCATTGACATATACAGGACAAATAGCACTGGCGTATGTTCCCAGCAAGTACAGTGTATTGGACTGAAGAGGATCTACTGTCCTTGTCAGGTTCCTAAGCAGAATTGAACTAGATATGGCCGTGTGTGTAGGAATCACAGTTCTTTTGTTCTGAGCAAGCTCACTGTTCGGACACCATAGGAAACACAGTAGAATAGAAGAGTGCTCTTTTCTCAAAAGCAGAGTGTGTTTCTTGTAAGGCAAGATAGCGTTTGTTTCCCACTTCTATATGGAGTTGAATCACATGCAGTTTCTGGTCCTAAGACCAAGAGTTGTTCACTGGAAAGGAAAGTCACTATTGCGCTCCCCTTGCCATACACATTGCAAATAGCTCTCGCGTCTGTTCCCAGCAAGTACAGTGTATCAGACTGAAGAGGAGCTACTGTTCTTGTCAGTTTCCTAAGCAGAGTTGAACTAGATAAGGCCCGTGTGTGTAGGAAGCATAGTTCTTATGTTCTGAGCAAGTTCACTCTTCGGGCCCTATAGGAAACACAGTAGAGTAGAAGAGTGCTCTCTTCTCAAAAGCAGAGTGTGTTTTTGTAAGGTGAGCTAGCGTTTGTTTCCAAGTCCTAAATGGAGTGGAATCACATGCAGTTTCTGGTCCTAAGAGCAAGAGTTGTTTTCTGGTAAGGAAAGTCACTATTGCGCTCCCATTGCCATACACAGTGCAAATAGCCCTCCCGTCTGTTCCCAGCAAGTACAGTGTATTGGAATGAAGAGGAGCTACTGTTCTTCTCAGTTTCCTAAGCAGAGTTGAACTAGATATGGTCCGTGTGTGTAGGAAGCACAGTTCTTTTGTTCCGAGCAAGCTCATTGTTCTGCCCTATAGGAAACACAGTAGAGTAGAAGAGAGCTCTTTTCTCAAAAGCAGAGTGTGTTTCTTGTAAAGCGAGCTAGAGTTTGTTTCCCAGTCCTAAATGGAGTTGAATCACATGCAGTTTCTGGTCCTACGAGCAAGAGTTGTTTTCTGGTAAGAAGAGTCACTATTGCGCTGCCATTGCCATACACAGGACAAATAGCACTGGCGTCTGTTCCCAGCAAGTACAGTGTATTGGACTGAAGAGGATATACTGCTCTTGTCAGGTTCCTAAGCAGATTGAACTAGATATGGCTGTGTGAGTAGGAAGTATAGTTATTTGTTCTGAGCAAGCTCAATGTTCGGAACACATAGGAAACACAGTAGAGTAGAAGAGTGCTCTTTTCTCAAAAGCAGAGTGTGTTTCATGTAAGGCGAGCTAGCGTTTGTTTCCCAGTCCTAAATGGAGTTGAGTCACATGCAGTTTTTTGTCCTATGAGCAAGAGTTGTTTTCTGGTAAGACAAGTCACTATTGTGCTCCAATGCCATACACAGTGCAAATAGCACTCGCGTCTGCTCCCTGCAAGTACAGTGTATTGGACTGAAGAGGAGCTACTGTTCTTGTTGGTTTCCTAAGCAGAGTTGAACTAGATATGGCCCGTGTGTTTAGGAAGCACAGTTCTTTTGTTCTGAGCAAGCTCACTGTTCGGACCCGATAGGAAACACAATAGAGTAGAAGAGTGCTCTTTTCTCAAATGCAGAGTGTGTTTCATGTAAGGCAAGCTAGCATTTGTTTCCCAGTCCTAAATGGAGTTGAATCACATGCAGTATCTGGTCCTACGATCAAGAGTTGTTTTCTGGTAAGAAGAGTGACTATTGCGCTGCCATTGCCATACACAGGACTAATAGCACTGGCGTCTGTTCCAAGCAAGTACAGTGTATTGGACTGTAGAGGATCTACTGTTCTTGTCAGGTTCCTAAGCAGAATTGAACTAGATATGGCCGTGTGTGTAGGAAGCACAGTTCTTTTGTTCTGAGCAAGCTCACTTTTCAGAACACATAGGAAACACAGTAGAGTAGAAGAGTGCTCTTTTCTCAAAAGCAGAGTATGTTTTTGTAAAGCAAGCTAGCGTTTGTTTCCTAGTCCTAAATGGAGTTGAATCACATGCAGTTTCTGGTCCTATGAACAAGAGTTGTTTTCTGGTAAGGAAAGTCACTATTGCGGTCCCATTGCCCTTTACAAGGCAAATAACTCTCGCGTCTTTTCCCAGCAAGTACAGTGTATTGGACTGAATAGGAGCTACTGTTCTTGTCAGTTTTCTAAGCAGAATTGAACTAGATATGGTCCGTGCGTGTAGGAAGCACAGTTCTTTTGTTCTGAGCAGGCTCACTGTTTGGACCCCATAGGAAACACAGTAGAGTAGAAGAGTGCTCTTTTCTCAAAAGCAGAGTGTGTTTCATGTAAGGCGAGCTAGCATTTGTTTCCCAGTCCAAAATGGAGTTGATCATATGCAGTTTCTGGTCCTAAGAGCAAGAGTTGTTTTCTGGTAAGGAAAGTCACTATTGTGCTCTCCTTGCCATACATAGTGCAAATAGTTCTCACTTCTGTTCCCAACAAGTACAGTGTATCGGACTGAAGAGGATCTACTGTTCTTATCAGGTTCCTAAGCAGAATTGAACTAGATATGGCCGTGTGTGTAGGAAGCACAGTTCTTTTGTTCTGAGCAAGCTCACTGTTCAGACACCATAGGAAACACAGTAGAGTAGAAGAGTGCTCTTTTCTCAAAAGCAGAGTGTGTTTCTTGTAAGGCGAGCTAGCGTTTGTTTCCCAGGCCTAAATGGAGTTGAATCACATGCAGTTTCTGGTCCTAAGAGCAAGAGTTGTTTTCTGGTAAGGAAAGTCACTATTGTGCTCCCCTTGCCATACATAGTGCAAATAGCTCTCACGTCTGTTCCCAGCAAGTACAGTGTATCGGACTGAAGAGGAGCTACTTTTCTTGTCAGTTTCCTAAGCAGAGTTGAACTAGATATGGCCCGCGTGTGAAGGAAGCACAGTTCTTTTGTTCTGAGCAAGCTCACTGTTTGGACCCCATAGGAAACACAGTAGAGTAGAAGAGTGCTCTTTTCTCTAAAGCAGAATGTGTTTCTTGTAAGGCGAGCTAGCGTTTGTTTCCCAGTCCTAAATGGAGTGGAATCACATGCAGTTTCTGGTCCTACGAGCAGGATTTGTTTTCTGGTAAGACAAGTCACTATTGTGCTAAAATGCCATACACAGTGCAAATAGCACTCGCGTCTGTTCCCCGCAAGTACAGTGTATTGGACTGAAGAGGATCTACTGTTCTTGTTGGTTTCCTAAGCAGAGTTGAACTAGATATGGCACGTGTGTGTAGGAAGCACAGTTCTTTTGTTCTGAACAAGCTCACTGTTCGGACCCGATAGGAAACACAATAGAGTAGAAGAGTGCTCTTTTCTCAAATGCAGAGTGTGTTTCATGTAAGGCGAGCTAGCATTTGTTTCCCAGTCCTAAATGGAGTTGAATCACATGCAGTATCTGGTCATACGAGCAAGAGTTTTTTTCTGGTAAGAAGAGTCACTATTGCCCTGCCATTGCCATTCACAGGACTAATAGCACTGGCGTCTGTTCCCAGCAAGTACAGTGTATTGGACTGTAGAGGATCTACTGTTCTTGTCAGGTTCCTAAGCAGAATTGAACTAGATATGGCCGTGTGTGTAGGAAGCACAGTTCTTTTGTTCTGAGCAAGCTCACTGTTTGGACCCAATAGGAAACACAGTAGAGTAGAAGAGTGCTCTTTTCTCAAAAGCAGAGTGTTCCATGTAAGGCGAGCTAGCATTTGTTTCCCAGTCCTAAATGGAGTTGATCATATGCAGTTACTGGTCCTACGATCAAGAGTTGATTTCTAATAAGGAAAGTCACTATTGCGCTCCCATTGCCATACACAGTGCAAATAGCACTCGCGTCTGTTCCCAGCAAGTACAGTGTATCGGACTGAAGAGGAGCTACTGTTCTTGTCAGTTTCCTAAGCAGAGTTGAACTAGTTATGGCCCGTGTGTAGGAAGCACAGTTCTTTTGTACTGAGCAAGCTCACTCTTCTGGGCCTATAGGAAACACAGTAGAGTGGAAGAGTGCTCTTTTCTCTAAAGCAGAGTGTGTTTCTTGTAAGGCGAGCTAGCGTTTGTTTCCCAGTCCTAAATGGAGTTGAATCACATGCAGTTTCTGGTCCTAAGAGCAAGAGTTGTTTTCTGGTAAGGAAAGTCACTATTGTGCTCCCATTGCCATACATAGTGCAAATAGCTCTCACGTCTGTTCCCAGCAATTACAGTGTATAGGACTGAAGAGGAGCTACTGTTCTTGTCAGTTTCCTAAGCAGAGTTGAACTAGATATGGCCCGCGTGTGTAGGAAGCACAGTTCTTTTGTTCTGAGCAAGCTCACTGTTTGGACCCCATAGGAAACACAGTAGAGTAGAAGAGTGCTCTTTTCTCAAAAGCAGAGTGTGTTTTTGTAAGGCGAGCTAGCGTTTGTTTCCTTGTCCTAAATGGAGTTGAATCACATGCAGTTTCTGGTCCTATGAACAAGAGTTGTTTTCTGTTAAGGAAAGTCACTATGGCGCTCCCATTGCCCTTTACAAGGCAAATAGCACTCGCGTCTTTTCCCAGCAAGTACAGTGTATTGGACTGAATAGGAGCTACTGTTCTTGTCAGTTTTCTAAGCAGAATTGAACTAGATATGGTCCGTGCGTGTAGGAAGCACAGTTCTTTTGTTCTGAGCAAGCTCACTGTTCTGGCCCTATAGGAAACACAGTAGATTAGAAGTGTGCTCTTTTCTCTAAAGCAGAGTGTGTTTCTTGTAAGGTGAGCTAGCTTTTGTTTCCCAGTCCTAAATGGAGTTGAATCACATGCAGTTTCTGGTCCTACGAGCAAGAGTTGTTTTCTGGTAAGAAGAGTCACTATTGCGCTGCCATTGCCATACACAGGACAAACAGCACTGGCGTCTGTTCCCAGCAATTACAGTGTATTGGACTGAAGAGGATCTACTGTTCTTGTCAGGTTCCGAAGCAGAATTGAACTAGATATGGCCGTGTGTGTAGGAAGCACAGTTCTTTTGTTCTGAGCAAACTCACTGTTCTAGCCCTATAGGAAACACAGTAGAGTAGAAGAGTGCTCTTTTCTCAAAAGCAGAGTGTGTTTCTTTTAAGGCGAGCTAGCGTTTGTTTCCCAGTCCTAAATGGAGTGGAATCACATGCAGTTTCTGGTCCTATGAGCAAGAGTTGTTTTCTGGTAAGAAGAGACACTATTGCACTGCCATTGCCATACACAGGACAAATAGCACTAGCGTCTGTTCCCAGCAAGTACAGTGTATCGGACTGAAGAGGATCTACTGTTCTTGTCAGGTTCCTAAGCAGACTTGAACTAGATATGCCCGTGTGTGTAGGAAGCACAGTTCTTTTGTTCTGAGCAAGCTCACTGTTCGGAACACATAGGAAACACAGTAGAGTAGAAGAGTGCTCTTTTCTCAAAAGCAGAGTGTGTTTCTTGTAAGTCGAGCTAGCGTTTGTTTCCCAGTCCTAAATGGAGTTGAGTCACATGCAGTTTTTTGTCCTATGAACAAAAGTTGTTTTCCTATAAGACAAGTCACTATTGTGCTCCAATTGCCATACACAGTGCAAATAGCACTCTTGTCTGTTCTCCGCAAGTACAGTGTATTGGACGGAAGAGGAGCTACTGCTCTTGTCAGTTTCCTAAGCACAGTTGAACTAGATATGGCCCTGTGTGTAGGAAGCACAGTTCTTTTGTTCTGAGCAAGCTCACTGTTCGGATCCCATAGGAAACACAGTAGAGTAGAAGAGTGCTCTTTTCTCAAAAGCAGAGTGTGTTTCATGTAAGGCAAGCTAGCATTTGTTTCCCAGTCCTAAATGGAGTTGAATCACATGCAGTTTCTGGTCCTAAGAGCAAGAGTTGTTTTCTGGTAAGGAAAGTCACTATTGCGCTCCCCTTGCCATACGTAGTGCAAATAGCTCTCACGTCTGTTCCCAGCAAGTACAGTGTATCGGACTGAAGAGGAGCTACTGTTCTTGTCAGTTTCCTAAGCAGAGTTGAGCTAGATATGGCCTGCGTGTGTAGGAAGCACAGTTCTTTTGTTCTGAGCAAGCTCACTGTTTGGACCCCATAGGAAACACAGTAGAGTAGAAGAGTGCTCTTTTCTCTAAAGCAGAATGTGTTTCTTGTAAGGCGAGCTAGCGTTTGTTTCCCAGTCCTAAATGGAGTGGAATCACATGCAGTTTCTGGTCCTACGAGCAAGAGTTGTTTTCTGGTAAGGAAAGTCACTATTGCACTCCCATTGCCATACACAGTGCAAATAGCCCTCCCGTCTGTTCCCAGCAAGTACAGTGTATTGGACTGAAAAGGAGCTACTGTTCTTCTCAGTTTCCTAAGCAGAATTGAACTAGATATGGCCCGTGTGTGTAGTAAGCACAGTTCTTTTGTTCTGAGCAAGCTCACTGTTCGGACCCGATAGGAAACACAATAGAGTAGAAGAGTGCTCTTTTCTCAAATGCAGAGTGTGTTTCACGTAAGGCGAGCTAGCATTTGTTTCCCAGTCCTAAATGGAGTTGAATCACATGCAGTTTCTGGTCCTACGAGCAAGAGTTGTTTTCTGGTAAGAAGAGTCACTATTGCGCTGCCATTGCCATACACAGGACTAATAGCACTTGCGTCTGTTCCCAGCAAGTACAGTGTATTGGACTATAGAGGATCTACTGTTCTTGTCAGGTTCCTAAGCAGAATTGAACTAGATATGGCCGTGTGTGTAGGAAGCACAGTTCTTTTGTTCTGAGCGAGCTCACTTTTCGGAACACATAGGAAACACAGTAGAGTAGAAGAGTGCTCTTTTCTCAAAAGCAGAGTGTGTTTTTGTAAGGTGAGCTAGCGTTTGTTTCCTAGTCCTAAATGGAGTTGAATCACATGCAGTTTCTGGTCCTATGAACAAGAGTTGTTTTCTGGTAAGGAAAGTCACTATTGCGCTCCCATTGCCCTTTACAAGGCAAATAACACTCGCGTCTTTTCCCAGCAAGTACAGTGTATTGGACTGAATAGGAGCTACTGTTCTTGTCAGTTTTCTAAGCAGAATTGAACTAGATATGGTCCGTGCGTGTAGGAAGCACAGTTATTTTGTTCTGAGCAAGCTCACTGTTTGGACCCCATAGGAAACACAGTAGAGTAGAAGAGTGCTCTTTTCTCAAAAGCAGAGTGTGTTTCATGTAAGGCGAGCTAGCATTTGTTTCCCAGTCCTAAACGGAGTTGATCATATGCAGTTTCTGGTCCTACGATCAAGAGTTGTTTTCTGGTAAGGAAAGTCACTATTGCGCTTCAATTGCCATACACATTGCAAATAGCACTCTTGTCTGTTCCCAGCAAGTACAGTGTATCGGACTGAAGAGGAGCTACTGTTCTTGTCAGTTTCCTAAGCCGAGTTGAACTAGTTATGGCCCGTGTGTAGGAAGCACAGTTCTTTTGTTCTGAGCAAGCTCACTGTTCTGGCCCTATAGGAAACACAGTAGAGTGGAAGAGTGCTCTTTTCTCTAAAGCAGAGTGTGTTTCTTGGAAAGCGAGCTAGCGTTTGTTTCCCAGTCCTAAATGGAGTTGAATCACATGCAGTTTCTAGTCCTACGAGCAAGATTTGTCTTTTGGTAAGAAGAGTCACTATTGCGCTGCCATTGCCATACATAGGACAAATAGCACTGGCGTCTGTTCCCAGCAAGTACAGTGTATTGGACTGAAGAGAATCTACTGTTCTTGTCAGGTTCCTAAGCAGAATTGAACTAGATATGGCCCTGTGTGTAGGAAGCACAGTTCTTTTGTTCTGAGCAAGCTCACTGTTTGGACCCCATAGGAAACACAGTAGAGTAGAAGAGTGCTCTTTTCTCTAAAGCAGAATGTGTTTCTTGTAAGGCGAGCTAGCGTTTGTTTCCCAGTCCTAAATGGAGTGGAATCACATGCAGTTTCTGGTCCTACGAGCAGGATTTGTTTTCTGGTAAGACAAGTCACTATTGTCCTCCAATGCCATACACAGTGCAAATAGCACTCGCGTCTGTTCCCCGCAAGTACAGTGTATTGGACTGAAGAGGAGCTACTGTTCTTGTTGTTTTCCTAAGCAGAGTTGAACTAGATATGGCCCGTGTGTGTAGGAAGCACAGTTCTTTTGTTCTAAGCAAGCTCACTGTTCGGACCTGATAGGAAACACAATAGAGTAGAAGAGTGCTCTTTTCTCAAATGCAGAGTGTCTTTCATGTAAGGCGAGCTAGCATTTGTTTCCCAGTCCTAAATGGAGTTGAATCACATGCAGTATCTGGTCCTACGAGCAAGAGTTGTTTTCTGGTAAGAAGAGTCACTATTGCGCTGCCATTGCCATACACAGGACTAATAGCACTGGCGTCTGTTCCCAGCAAGTACAGTGTATTGGACTGTAGAGAATCTACTGTTCTTGTCAGGTTCCTAAGCAGAATTGAACTAGATATGGCCGTGTGTGTAGGAAGCACAGTTCTTTTTTTCTGAGCAAGCTCACTTTTCGGAACACATAGGAAACACAGTAGAGTAGAAGAGTGCTCTCTTCTCAAAAGCAGAGTGTCTTTTTGTAAGGCGAGCTAGCGTTTGTTTCCTAGTCCTAAATGGAGTTGAATCACATGCAGTTTCTGGTCCTATGAACAAGAGTTGTTTTCTGGTAAGGAAAGTCACTATTGCGCTCCCATTGCCCTTTACAAGGCAAATAACACTCGCGTCTTTTCCCAGCAAGTACAGTGTATTGGACTGAATAGGAGCTACTGTTCTTGTCAGTTTTCTAAGCAGAATTGAACTAGATATGGTCCGTGCATGTAGGAATCACAGTTCTTTTGTTCTGAGCAAGCTCACTGTTTGGACCCCATAGGAAACACAGTAGAGTAGAAGAGTGCTCTTTTCTCTAAAGCAGAATGTGTTTCTTGTAAGGCGAGCTAGCGTTTGTTTCCCAGTCCTAAATGGAGTGGAATCACATGAAGTTTCTGGTCCTACGAGCAGGAGTTGTTTTCTGGTAAGGAAAGTCACTATTGCGCTCCCATTGCCATACACAGGGCAAATAGCCCTCCCGTCTGTTCCCAGCAAGTACAGTGTATTGGACTGAAAAGGAGCTACTGTTCTTCTCAGTTTCCTAAGCAGAGTTGAACTAGATATGGCCAGTGTGTGTAGGAAGTACAGTTCTTTTTTTTTTGAGCAAGCTCACTGTTCTGGCCCTATAGGAAACACAGAAGAGTAGAAGAATGCTCTTTTCTCAAAAGCAGAGTGTGTTTCTTGTAAAGCGACCTAGAGTTTGTTTCCCAGTCCTAAATGGAGTGGAATCACATGCAGTTTCTGGTCCTACGAGCAAGATTTGTTTTCTGGTAAGAAGAGTCCCTATTGCGCTGCCATTGCCATACACAGGACAAATAGCACTGGCGTCTGTTCCCAGCAAGTACAGTGTATTGAACTGAAGAGTATGTACTGTTCTTGTCAGGTTCCTAAGCAGACTTGAACTAGATATGGCCGTGTGTGTAGGAAGCACAGTTTTTTTGTTCTGAGCAAGCTCACTCTTCTGGCCCTATAGGAAACACAGAAGAGTAGAAGAGTGCTCTTTTCTCTAAAGCAGAGTGTGTTTCTTGGAAAGCGAGCTAGAGTTTGTTTCCCAGTCCTAAATGGAGTTGAATCACATGCAGTTTCTGGTCCTATGAACAAGAGTTGTTTTCTGGTAAGGAAAGTCACTATTGCGCTCCCATTGCCCTTTACAAGGCAAATAGCACTCGCGTCTTTTCCCAGCAAGTACAGTGTATTGGACTGAATAGGAGCTACTGTTCTTGTCAGTTTACTAAGCAGAATTGAACTAGATATGGTCCGTGTGTGTAGGAAGCACAGTTCTTTTGTTCTGAGCAAGCTCACTGTTTGGACCCCATAGGAAACACAGTAGAGTAGAAGAGTGCTCTTTTCTAAAAAGCAGAGAGTGTTTCTTGTAAGGTGAGCTAGCTTTTGTTTCCCAGTCCTAAATGGTGTTGAATCACATGCAGTTTCTGATCCTACGAGCAAGAGTTGTTTTCTGGTATGAAGAGTCACTATTGCGCTGCCATTGCCATACACAGGACAAACAGCACTGGTGTCTGTTCCCAGCAATTACAGTGTACTGGACTGAAGAGGATCTACTGTCCTTGTCAGTTTCCTAAGCAGAATTGAACTAGATATGGCCGTGTGTAGGAAGCACAGTTCTTTTGTTCTGAGCAAGCTCACTGTTCGGAACACATAGGAAACACAGTAGAGTAGAAGAGTGCTCTTTTCTCAAAAGCAGAGTGTGTTTTTGTAAGGTGTGCTAGCGTTTGTTTCCTAGTCCTAAATGGAGTTGAATCACATGCAGTTTCTGGTCCTATGAAAAAGACTTTTTTTCTGGGAAGGAAAGTCACTATTGCGCTCCCATTGCCCTTTACAAGGCAAATAGCACTCGCGTCTTTTCCCAGCAAGTACAGTGTATTGGACTGAAGAGCACCTACTCTTTTTGTCAGGTTCCTAAGCAGAATTGAACTAGATATGGCCCTGTGTGTACGAAGCACAGTTCTTTCTTCTGAGCAAGCTCACTGTTCGGACCCCATAGGAAACACAGTAGAGTAGAAGAGTGCTCTTTTCTCAAAAGCAGAGTGTGTTTCTTGTAAGGCGAGCTAGCGTTTGTTTCCCAGTCCTAAGTGGAGTTGAGTCACATGTAGTTTTTTGTCCTACGTGCAAGAGTTGTTTTCTGGTAAGACGAGTCACTATTGTGCTCCAAATGCCATACACAGTGCAAATAGCACTCGCGTCTGTTCCCCGCAAGTACAGTGTATTGGACTGAAGAGGATCTACTGTTCTTCTCAGTTTCCTAAGCATAGTTGAACTAGATATGGCCCGTGTGTGTAGGAAGCACAGTTCTTTTGTTCTGAGCAAGCTCACTGTTCGGACCCTATAGGAAGCACAGTAGAGTAGAAGAGTGCTCTTTCTCAAAAGCAGAGTGTGTTTCATGTAAGGCGAGCTAGCATTTGTTTCCCAGTCCTAAATGGAGTTGAATCACATGCAGTTTCTGGTCTTACGAGCAAGAGTTGTTTTCTGGTATGGAAAGTCACTATTGCGCTCCCATTTCCATACACAGTGCAAATAGCACTCGCGTCTGTTCCCAGCAAGTACAGTGTATCAGACTGAAGAGGAGCTACTCTTCTTGTCAGTTTCCTAAGCAGAATTGAACTAGATATGGCCCGTGTGTAGGAAGCACAGTTCTTTTGTTCTGAGCAAGCTCACTGTTCTGGCCCTATAGGAAACACAGTAGAGTAGAAGAGTGCTCTTTTCTCTAAATCAGAGTGTGTTTCTTGTAAGGTGAGCAGCTTTTGTTTCCCAGTCCTAAATGGAGTTGAATCACATGCAGTTTCTGGTCCTACGAGCAAGAGTTGTTTTCTGGTAAGAAGAGTCACTATTGCGCTGCCATTGCCATACACAGGACAAATAGCACTGGCGTCTCTTCCCAGCAAGTACAGTGTATTGGACTGAAGAGGATCTACTGTTCTTGTCAGGTTCCTAAGCAGACTTGAACTAGAAATGGCCGTGTGAGTAGGAAGCACATTTTTTTTGTCCCAGCAAGCTCACTGTTCGGAACACATAGAAAACACAGTAGAGTAGAAAAGTGCTCTTTTCTCAAAAGCAGAGTGTGTTTCTTGGAAGTCGAGCTAGCGTTTGTTTTCCAGTCCTAAAGGAGTTGAGTCACATGCAGTTTTTTGTCCAACGAGCAAGAGTTGTTTTCTGGTAAGACAAGTCACTATTGTGCTCCAATTGCCATACACAGTGCAAATAGCACTCGCGTCTGTTCCCCGCAAGTACAGTGTATTGGACGGAAGAGGATCTACTGTTCTTGTCAGTTTCCTAAGCAGAGTTGAATTAGTTATGGCCCGTGTGTAGGAAGCACAGTTCTTTTGTTCTGAGCAAGCTCACTGTTCTGGCCCTATAGGAAACACAGTAGAGTAGAAGAGTGCTCTTTTCTCAAAAGCAGAGTGTATTTATTGTTAGGCGAGCTAGCATTTGTTTCCCAGTCCTAAATGGAGTGGAATCACATGCAGTTTCTGGTCCTACGAGCAAGAGTTGATTTCTGGTAAGGAAAGTCACTATTGTGCTCCAATGCCATACACAGTGCAAATAGCACATGCGTCTGGTCCCAGCAATTACAGTGTATTGGACTGAAGAGGAGCTACTGTTCTTGTCAGGGTCCTATGCAGAGTTGAACTAGATATGGCCCGTGTGTGTAGGAAGCAAGTTCTTATGTTCTGAGCAAGCTCACTCCTCTGGCCCCATAGGAAACACAGTAGAGTATAGGAGTGCTCTTTTCTCTAAAGCAGAGTGTGTTTCTTGTAAGGCGAGCTAGCGTTTGTTTCCCAGTCCTAAATGGAGTTGAGTCACATGCAGTTTTTTTTTCCTACGAGCAAGAGTTTTTTTCTGGTAAGATGAGACACTAGTGTGCTCTAATTGCCATACACAGTGCAAATAGCACTCGCGTCTGTTCCCAGCATGTACAGTGTATTGGACTGAATAGGAGCTACTGTTCTTGTCAGTTTCCTAAGCAGAGTTGAACTAGATATGGCCCATGTGTGTAGGAAGCACAGTTCTTTTGTTCTGAGCAAGCTCACTCTTCGGACCCCATAGGAAACACAGTAGAGTAGAAGAGTTCTCTTTTCTTAAAAACAGAGTGTGTTTCATGTAAGGCGAGCTAGCATTTGTTTCCCAGTCCTAAATGGAGTTGAATCACATGCAGTTTCTGGTCCTACGAGCAAGGGTTGTTTTCTGGTAAGAAGAGACACTATTGCGCTGCCATTGCCATACAGAGGACAAATAGCACTGGCGTCGGTTCCCAGCAAGTACAGTGTATTGGACTGAAGAGGATCTACTGTTCTTGTCAGGTTCCTAAACAGACTTGAACTAGATATGGCCTTGTGTGTAGGAAGCACAGTTTTTTTGTTCTGAGCAAGCTCACTTTTCGGAACACATAGGAAACACAGTAGATTAGAAGAGTGCTCTTTTCTCAAAAGCAGAGTGTGTTTCTTGGAAGTCGAGTTAGTGTTTGTTTCCCAGTCCTAAATGGAGTTGACTCACATGCAGTTTTTTGTCCTACGAGCAAGAGTTGTTTTTTCGTAAGACAAGTCACTATTGTGCTCCAATTGCCATACACAGTGCAAATAACACTTGCGTCTGTTCCCCGCAAGTACAGTGTATTGGACTGAAGAGGAGCTACTGTTCTTGTTTGTTTCCTAAGCAGAGTTGAATTAGATATGGCCCTTTTGTTTAGGAAGCACAGTTCTTTTGTTCTGAGCAAGCTCACTGTTCGGACCCCATAGGAAGCACAGTAGAGTAGAAGAGTGCTCTTTTCTCAAAAGCAGAGTGTGTTTCATGTAAGGCGAGCTAGGACTTGTTCCCCAGTCCAAAATGGAGTTGAATCACATGCAGATTCTGGTCCTACGAACAAGAGTTGTTTTCTGGTAAGAAAGTCACTATTGTGCTCCCATTGACATTCACAGTGCAAATAGCACTCGCGTCTGTTCCCAGCAAGTACAGTGTATTGGACTGAAGAGGAGCTACTGTTCTTGTCAGTTTCCTAAGCAGAGTTGAACTAGTTATGGGCCGTATGTAGGAAGCACAGTTCTTTTGTTTTGAGCAAGCTCTCTGTTCTGGCCCTATAGGAAACACAGTAGAGTAGAAGAGTGCTCTTTTCTCTAAAGCAGAGTGTGTTTCTTGTAAGGCAAGCTAGCGTTTGTTTCCCAGTCCTAAATGGAGTGGAATCACATGCAGTTTCTGGTCCTACGAGCAAGAGTTGTTTTCTGGTAAGAAGAGTCACTATTGCGCTTCCGTTGCCATACACAGGACAAATAGCACTGGCGTCTCTTCCCAGCAAGTACAGTGTATTGGACTGAAGAGGATCTACTGTTCTTGTCAGGTTCCTAAGCAGACTTGAACTAGAAATGGCCCTGTGAGAAGGAAGCACATTTTTTTGTCCCAGCAAGCTCACTGTTCGCAACACATAGGAAACACAGTAGAGTAGAAGTGTGCTCTTTACTTAAAAGCAGAGTGTGTTTCTTGGAAGTCGAGCTAGCGTTTGTTTTCCAGTCCTAAAGGAGTTGAGTCACATGCAGTTTTTTGTCCAACGAGAAAGAGTTGTTTTCTGGTAAGACAAGTCACTATTGTGCTCCAATTGCCATACACAGTGCAAATAGCACTCGCGTCTGTTCCCCGCAAGTACACTGTATTGGACTGAAGAGGATCTACTGTTCTTGTCAGGTTCTTAAGCAGAATTGAACTAGATATGGCCGTGTGTGTAGGAAGCACAGTTCTTTTGTTCTGAGCAAGCTCACTGTTCATACACCATAAGAAAGAAAGTAGAGTAGAAGAGTGCTCTTTTCTCAAAAGCAGAGTGTGTTTCTTGTAAGGCGAGCTAGCGTTTGTTTGCCAGTCCTAAATGGAGTTGAATCACATGCAGTTTCTGATCCTAGGAGCAAGAGTTGTTTTCTGGTAAGGAAAGTCAATATTGTGCTCCTATTGCCATCCACAGTACAAATAGCACTCGTGTCTTTTCCCAGCAAGTACAGTGTATTGGACTGAGGATCTACTGTTCTTGTCAGTTTCCTAAGCAGAGTTCAACTAGATATGGCCCGTGTGTAGGAAGCACAGTTCTTATGTTCTGAGCAAGCTCACAGTTCTGGCCCTACAGGAAACACAGTAGAGTAGAAGAGTGCTCTTTTCTCTAAAGCCGAGTGTGTTTCTTGTAAGGCGAGATAGCGTTTGTTTCCCAATCCTAAATGGAGTTGAATCACATGCAGTTTCTGGTCCTACGAGCAAGAGTTGTTTTTTGGTAAGACGAGTCACTATTGAGCTCCCATTGACATACACAGTACAAATAGCACTCGCGTCTCTTTCCAGCAAGTACAGTGTATCGGACTAAAGAGGAGTTACTGTTCTTGTCAGTTTCATAAGCAGAGTTGAACTAGATATGGCCGTGTGTGTAGGAAGCACAGTTCTTTTGTTCTGAGCAAGCTCACTGTTCGGACACCATAGGAAACACAGTAGAGTAGAAGAGTGCTCTTTTCTCTAAAGCAGAGTGTGTTTCTTGTAAGGCGAGCTAGCGTTTGGTTCCCAGTCCCAAATGGAGTTGAATCACATGCAGTTTCTAGTCCTAAGAGCAAGAGTTGTTTTATGGTAAGAAGAGTCACTATTGCGCTCCCATTGCCATACACAGTGCAAATAGCACTCGCGTCTGTTCCCAGCAAGTACAGTGTATCGGACTGAAGAGGAGATACTGTTCTTGTCAGTTTCCTAAGCAGAGTTGAATTAGTTATGGCCCGTGTGTAGGAAGCACAGTTCTTTTGTTCTGAGCAAGCTCACTGTTCTGGCCGTATAGAAAACACAGTAGAGTAGAAGAGTGCTCTTTTCTCAAAAGCAGAGTGTGTTTCTTGGAAGTCGAGCTGGTGTTTGTTTCCCAGTCCTAAATGGAGTTGACTCACATGCAGTTTTTTGTCCTACGAGCAAGAGTTGTTTTTTCGTAAGACAAGTCACTATTGTGCTCCAATTGCCATACACAGTGCAAATAGCACTCGCGTCTGTTCCCCGCAAGTACAGTGTATTGGACTGAAGAGGATCTACTGTTCTTATCAGTTTCCTAAGCAGAGTTGAACTAGATATGGCCCGTGTGTGTAGGAAGCACATTTTTTTTGTTCTGAGCAAGCTCACTGTTCGGAACACATAGGAAACACAGTAGAGTAGAAGAGTGCTCTTTTCTCAAAAGCAGAGTGTGTTTCTTGGAAGTCGAGCTAGCGTTTGTTTCCCAGTTAAATGGAGTTGAGTCACATGTAGTTTTTTGTCCTACGAGCAAGAGTTGTTTTCTGGTAAGAGAAGTCACTATTGTGCTCCAATGCCATACACAGTGCAAATAGCACTCGCGTCTGTTCCCTGCAAGTACAGTGTATTGGACTGAAGAGGAGCTACTGTTCTTCTCAGTTTCCTAAGCAGAGTTGAACTAGATATGGCCCGTGTGTCGGAAGCACAGTTCTTTTGTTCTGAGCAAGCTCACTGTTCTGGCCCTATAGGAAACACAGTAGAGTAGAAGTGTGCTCTTTTCTCTAAAGCAGAGTGTGTTTCTTGTAAGGTGAGCTAGCTTTTGTTTGCCAGTCCTAAATGGAGTTGAATCACATGCAGTTTCTGGTCCTACAAGCAAGAGTTGTTTTCTGGTAAGAACAGTCACTATTGCGCTGCCATTGCCATACACAGGACAAATAGCACTGGCGTCTCTTCCCAGCAAGTACAGTGTATTGGACTGAAGAGGATCTACTGTTCTTGTCAGGTTCCTAAGCAGACTTGAACTAGATATGGCCGTGTGTGTAGGAAGCACAGTTTTTTTGTTCTGAGCAAGCACAATGTTCGGAAAACCTAGGAAACGCAGTAGAGTAGACGAGTGCTCTTTTCTCAAAAGCAGAGTGTGTTTCTTGTAAAGCGAGCTAGAGTTTGTTTCCCAGTCCTAAATGGAGTGGAATCACATGCAGTTTCTGGTCCTATGAGCAAGAGTTGTTTTCTGGTAAGAAGAGTCACTATTGCGCTGCCTTTGCCATACACAGGACAAATAGCACAGGCGTCTGTTCCCAGCAAGTATAGTGTATTGTACTGAAGAGGATCTACTGTTCTTGTCAGGTTCCTAAGCAGACTTGAACTAGATATGGCCGTGTGTGTAGGAAGCACAGTTCTTTTGTTCTGAGCAAGCTCACTGTTCGGACACCATAGGAAAAACAGTAGAGTAGAAGAGTGCTCTTTTCTCTAAAGCAGAGTGTGTTTCTTGTAAGGCGAGCTAGCGTTTGGTTCCCAGTCCCAAATGGAGTTGAATCACATGCAGTTTCTAGTCCTAAGAGCAAGAGTTGTTTTATGGTAAGAAGAGTCACTATTGCGCTCCCATTGCCATACACAGTGCAAATAGCACTCGCGTCTGTTCCCAGCAAGTACAGTGTATCGGACTGAAGAGGAGATACTGTTCTTGTCAGTTTCCTAAGCAGAGTTGAATTAGTTATGGCCCGTGTGTAGGAAGCACAGATCTTTTGTTCTGAGCAAGCTCATTGTTCTGGCCGTATAGAAAACACAGTAGAGTAGAAGAGTGCTCTTTTCTCAAAAGCAGAGTGTGTTTCTTGGAAGTCGAGCTGGTGTTTGTTTCCCAGTCCTAAATGGAGTTGACTCACATGCAGTTTTTTGTCCTACGAGCAAGAGTTGTTTTTTCGTAAGACAAGTCACTATTGTGCTCCAATTGCCATACACAGTGCAAATAGCACTCGCGTCTGTTCCCCGCAAGTACAGTGTATTGGACTGAAGAGGATCTACTGTTCTTATCAGTTTACTAAGCAGAGTTGAACTAGATATGGCCCGTGTGTGTAGGAAGCACAGTTCTTTTGTTCTGAGCAAGTTCACTGTTCGGACCCCATAGGAAGCACAGTAGAGTAGAAGAGTGCTCTTTTCTCAAAAGCAGAGTGTGTTTCATGTAAGGCGAGCTAGCATTTGTTTCCCAGTCCTAAATGGAGTTGAATCACATGCAGTTTCTGGTCCTATGATCAAGAGTTGTTTTCTGGTAAGGAAAGTCACTATTGCGCTCCCATTGCCATACACAGTGCAAATAGCACTCGCGTCTGTTCCCAGCAAGTACAGTGTATCGGACTGAAGAGGAGCTACTGTTCTTGTCAGTTTCCTAAGCAGAGTTGAATTAGTTATGGCCCGTGTGTAGGAAGCACAGTTCTTTTGTTCTGAGCAAGCTCACTGTTCTGGCCTTATAGAAAACACAGTAGAGTAGAAGAGTGCTCTTTTCTCAAAAGCAGAGTGTGTTTCTTGGAAGTCGAGCTGGTGTTTGTTTCCCAGTCCTAAATGGAGTTGACTCACATGCAGTTTCTGGTCCTACGAGCAAGAGTTGTTTTTTCGTAAGACAAGTCACTATTGTGCTCCAATTGCCATACACAGTGCAAATAGCACTCGCGTCTGTTCCCCGCAAGTACAGTGTATTGGACTGAAGAGGAGCTACTGTTCTTGTTTGTTTCCTAAGCAGAGTTGAACTAGATATGGCCCTTGTGTTTAGGAAGCACAGTTCTTTTGTTCTGAGCAAGCTCACTGTTCGGACCCCATAGGAAGCACAGTAGAGTAGAAGAGTGCTCTTTTCTCAAAAGCAGAGTGTGTTTCATGTAAGGCGAGCTAGGACTTGGTCCCCAGTCCAAAATGGAGTTGAATCACATGCAGTTTCGGTCCTACGAGCAAGAGTTGTTTTCTGGTAAGAAAGTCACTATTGTGCTCCCATTGACATTCACAGTGCAAATAGCACTCGCGTCTGTTCCCAGCAAGTACAGTGTATTGGACTGAAGAGGAGCTACTGTTCTTGTCAGTTTCCTAAGCAGAGTTGAACTAGTTATGGGCCGTATGTAGGAAGCACAGTTCTTTTGTTTTGAGCAAGCTCTCTGTTCTGGCCCTATAGGAAACACAGTAGAGTAGAAGAGTGCTCTTTTCTCTAAAGCAGAGTGTGTTTCTTGTAAGGCGAGCTAGCGTTTGTTTCCCAGTCCTAAATGGAGTGGAATCACATGCAGATTCTGGTCCTACGAGCAAGAGTTGTTTTATGGTAAGAAGAATCATTATTGCACTGCCAATCCCATACACAGGACAAATAGCACTGGCGTCTCTTCCCAGCAAGTACAGTGTATTGGACTGAAGAGGATCTACTGTTCTTGTCAGGTTCCTAAGCAGACTTGAACTAGAAATGGCCGTGTGAGTAGGAAGCACATTTTTTTGTCCCAGCAAGCTCACTGTTCGCAACACATAGGAAACTCAGTAGAGTAGAAGAGTGCTCTTTTCTCAAAAGCAGAGTGTGTTTCTTGGAAGTCGAGCTAGCGTTTGTTTCCCAGTCCTAAATGGAGTTGAATCACATGCAGTTTCTGGTCCTACGAGCAAGAGTTGTTTTCTGGTAAGACGAGTCACTATTGTGCTCCCATTGACATACACAGTGCAAATAGCACTTGTGTTTCTTTCCAGCAAGTACAGTGTATCGGACTAAAGAGGAGCTACTGTTCTTGTCAGTTTCCTAAGCAGAGTTGAACTAGATATGGCCGTGTGAGTAGGAAGCACATTTTTTTTGTTCTGAGCAAGCTCACTGTTCGGAACACATAGGAAACACAGTAGAGTAGAAGAGTGCTCTTTTCTCAAAAGCAGAGTGTGTTTCTTGGAAGTCGAGCTAGCGTTTGTTTCCCAGTTAAATGGAGTTGAGTCACATGTAGTTTTTTGTCCTACGAGCAAGAGTTGTTTTCTGGTAAGAGAAGTCACTATTGTGCTCCAATGCCATACACAGTGCAAATAGCACTCGCGTCTGTTCCCTGCAAGTACAGTGTATTGGACTGAAGAGGAGCTACTGTTCTTCTCAGTTTCCTAAGCAGAGTTGAACTAGATATGGCCCGTGTGTCGGAAGCACAGTTCTTTTGTTCTGAGCAAGCTCACTGTTCTGGCCCTATAGGAAACACAGTAGAGTAGAAGTGTGCTCTTTTCTCTAAAGCAGAGTGTGTTTCTTGTAAGGTGAGCTAGCTTTTGTTTGCCAGTCCTAAATGGAGTTGAATCACATGCAGTTTCTGGTCCTACAAGCAAGAGTTGTTTTCTGGTAAGAACAGTCACTATTGCGCTGCCATTGCCATACACAGGACAAATAGCACTGGCGTCTCTTCCCAGCAAGTACAGTGTATTGGACTGAAGAGGATCTACTGTTCTTGTCAGGTTCCTAAGCAGACTTGAACTAGATATGGCCCGTGTGTGTAGGAAGCACAGTTTTTTTGTTCTGAGCAAGCACAATGTTCGGAACACCTAGGAAACGCAGTAGAGTAGACGAGTGCTCTTTTCTCAAAAGCAGAGTGTGTTTCTTGTAAAGCGAGCTAGAGTTTGTTTCCCAGTCCTAAATGGAGTGGAATCACATGCAGTTTCTGGTCCTATGAGCAAGAGTTGTTTTCTGGTAAGAAGAGTCACTATTGCGCTGCCTTTGCCATACACAGGACAAATAGCACAGGCGTCTGTTCCCAGCAAGTATAGTGTATTGTACTGAAGAGGATCTACTGTTCTTGTCAGGTTCCTAAGCAGACGTGAACTAGATATGGCCGTGTGTGTAGGAAGCACAGTTCTTTTGTTCTGAGCAAGCTCACTGTTCGGACACCATAGGAAACACAGTAGAGTAGAAGAGTGCTCTTTTCTCAAAAGCAGAGTGTGTTTCTTGTAAGGCGAGCTCGCGTTTGTTTCCCAGTCCTAAATGGAGTTGAATCACATGCAGTTTCTGGTCTTACGAGCAAGAGTTGTTTTCTGGTAAGGAAAGTCACTATTGCGCTCCCATTGACATACACAGTGCAAATAGCACTCGCGTCTGTTCCCAGGAAGTACAGTGTATCGGACTGAAGAGGAGCTACTGTTCTTGTCAGTTTCCTAATCAGAGTTGAACTAGTTATGGGCCATATGTAGGAAGCACAGTTCTTTTGCTTTGAGCAAGCTCTCTGTTCTGGCCCTATAGGAAACACAGTAGAGTAGAAGAGTGCTCTTTTCTCTAAAGCAGAGTGTGTTTCTTGTAAGGCGAGCTAGCGTTTGGTTCCCAGTCCCAAATGGAGTTGAATCACATGCAGTTTCTAGTCCTAAGAGCAAGAGTTGTTTTATGGTAAGAAGAGTCACTATTTTGCTGCCTTTGCCATACACAGGACAAATAGCACTGGCGTCTGTTCCCAGCAAGTACAGTGTATCGGACTGAAGAGGATCTACTGTTCT
This sequence comes from Peromyscus eremicus, assembly GCF_949786415.1. Lineage (NCBI taxonomy): Eukaryota > Metazoa > Chordata > Mammalia > Rodentia > Cricetidae > Peromyscus > Peromyscus eremicus. Next base: position 146,445 of record NW_026734372.1, read on the forward strand.
TGTCAGTTTCCTAAGCAGAGTTCAAGTAGATATGGCCCGTGTGTGTAGGAAGCACCGTTCTTATGTTCTGAGCAAGCTCACTGTTCTGGCCCTATAGGAACACAGTAGAGTAGAAGAGTGCTCTTTTCTCAAAAGCAGAGTGTGTTTCTTGTAAGGCGAGCTAGCGTTTGTTTCCCAGTCCTAAATGGAGTTGAATCACATGAAGTTTCTAGTCCTAAGAGCAAGAGTTGTTTTATGGTAAGAAGAGTCACTATTGCGCTGCCATTGCCATACACAGGACAAATAGCACTCTCGTCTGTTCCCCGCAAGTACAGTGTATTGGACTGAAGAGGATCTAATGTTCTTATCTGTTTCCTAAGCAGAGTTGAACTAGATATGGCCCGTGTGTGTAGGAAGCACAGTTCTTTTGTTCTGAGCAAGTTTACTGCTCGGACCCCATAGGAAGCACAGTAGAGTAGAAGAGTGATCTTTTCTCAAAAGCAGAGTGTGTTTCATGTAAGGCGAGCTAGCATTTGTTTGCCAGTCCTAAATGGAGTTGAATCACATGCAGTTTCTGGTCCTACGAGCAAGAGTTGTTTTCTGGTAAGGAAAGTCACTATTGCGCTCCCATTGCCATACACAGTGCAAATAGCACTCGCGTCTGTTCCCAGCAAGTACAGTGTATTGGACTGAAGAGGAGCTACTGTTCTTGTCAGTTTCCTAAGCAGAGTTGAATTAGTTATGGCCCGTGTGTAGGAAGCACAGTTCTTTTGTTCTGAGCAAGCTCACTGTTCTGGCCGTATAGAAAACACAGTAGAGTAGAAGAGTGCTCTTTTCTCCAAAGCAGAGTGTGTTTCTTGTAAAGCGAGCTAGAGTTTGTTTCCCAGTCCTAAATGGAGTGGAATCACATGCAGTTTCTGATCCTACGAGCAAGAGTTGTTTTCTGGTAAGAAGAGTAACTATTGCGCTGCCATTGCCATACACAGGACAAATAGCACTGGCGTCTCTTCCCAGCAAGTACAGTGTATTGGACTGAAGAGGATCTACTGTTCTTGTCAGGTTCCTAAGCAGACTTGAACTAGAAATGGCCGTGTGAGTAGGAAGCACATTTTTTTGTCCCAGCAAGCTCACTGTTCGCAACACATAGGAAACACAGTAGAGTAGAAGAGTGCTCTTTTCTCAAAAGCAGAGTGTGTTTCTTGGAAGTCGAGCTAGCGTTTGTTTTCCAGTCCTAAAGGACTTGAGTCACATGCAGTTTTTTGTCCAACGAGCAAGAGTTGTCTTCTGGTAAGACAAGTCACTATTGTGCTCCAATTGCCATACACAGTGCAAATATCACTCGCGTCTGTTCCCCGCAAGTACAGTGTATTGGACGGAAGAGGAGCTACTGTTCTTCTCAGTTTCCTTAGCAGAGTTGAACTAGATAAGGCCCGTGTGTGTAGGAAGCACAGTTCTTTTGTTCTGAGCAAGCTCACTGTTCGGAACACATAGGAAACACAGTAGAGTAGAAGAGTGCTCTTTTCTCAAAAGCAGAGTGTGTTTCTTGGAAGTCGAGCTAGCGTTTGTTTTCCAGTCCTAAATGGAGTTGAGTCACATGCAGTTTTTTGTCCTACGAGCAAGAGTTGTTTTCTGGTAAGGAAAGTCACTATTGCGCTCCAATGCCATACACAGTGCAAATAGCACTCGCGTCTGTTCCCCGCAAGTACAGTGTATTGGACTGAAGAGGATCTACTGTTCTTGTCAGTTTCTTAAGCAGAATTGAACTAGATATGGCCCGTGTGAAGGAAGCACAGTTCTTTTGTTCTGAGCAAGCTCGCTGTTCGTACACCATAAGAAAGAAAGTAGAGTAGAAGAGTGCTCTTTTCTCAAAAGCAGAGTGTGTTTCTTGTAAGGCGAGCTAGCGTTTGTTTGCCAGTCCTAAATGGAGTTGAATCACATGCAGTTTCTGGTCCTACAAGCAAGAGTTGTTTTCTGGTAAGAAGAGTCACTATTGCGCTGCCATTGCCATTCACAGGACAAATAGCACTGGCGTCTCTTCCCAGCAAGTACAGTGTATTGGACTGAAGAGGATCTACTGTTCTTGTCAGGTTCCTAAGCAGACTTGAACTAGATATGGCCGTGTGAGTAGGAAGCACAGTTTTTTTGTTCTGAGCAAGCTCACTGTTCGGAACACCTAGGAAACGCAGTAGAGTAGACGAGTGCTCTTTTCTCAAAAGCAGAGTGTGTTTCTTGTAAAGCGAGCTAGAGTTTGTTTCCCAGTCCTAAATGGAGTGGATTCACATGCAGTTTCTGGTCCTACGAGCAAGAGTTGTTTTCTGGTAAGAAGAGTCATTATTGCGCTGCCTTTGCCATACAGAGGACAAATAGCACTGGCGTCTGTTCCCAGCAACTATAGTATATTGTACTGAAGAGGATCTACTGTTCTTGTCAGGTTCCTAAGCAGACTTGAACTAGATATGGCCGTGTGTGTAGGAAGCACAGTTCTTTTGTTCTGAGCAAGCTCACTGTTGGGAACACATAGGAAACACAGTAGAGTAGAAGAGTGCTCTTTTCTCAAAAGCAGAGTGTGTTTCTTGTAAGGCGAGCTCGCGTTTGTTTCCCAGTCCTAAATGGAGTTGAATCACATGCAGTTTCTGGTCCTACGAGCAAGAGTTGTTTTCTGGTAAGGAAAGTCACTATTGCGCTCCCATTGACATACACAGTGCAAATAGCACTCGCGTCTGTTCCCAGGAAGTACAGTGTATCGGACTGAAGAGGAGCTACTGTTCTTGTCAGTTTCCTAATCGGAGTTGAACTAGTTATGGGCCGTATGTAGGAAGCACAGTTCTTTTGCTTTGAGCAAGCTCTCTGTTCTGGCCCTGTAGGAAACACAGTAGAGTAGAAGAGTGCTCTTTTCTCTAAAGCAGAGTGTGTTTCTTGTAAGGCGAGCTAGCGTTTGTTTCCCAGTCCTAAATGGAGTTGAATCACATGAAGTTTCTAGTCCTAAGAGCAAGAGTTGTTTTATGGTAAGAAGAGTCACTATTGCGCTGCCATTGCCATACCCAGGACAAATAGCACTCGCGTTTGTTCCCCGCAAGTACAGTGTATTGGACTGAAGAGGATCTACTGTTCTTATCAGTTTCCTAAGCAGAGTTGAACTAGATATGGCCCATGTGTGTAGGAAGCACAGTTCTTTTGTTCTGAGCAAGCTCACTGTTCGGACCCCATAGGAAGCACAGTAGAGTAGAAGAGTGATCTTTTCTCAAAAGCAGAGTGTGTTTCATGTAAGGCAAGCTAGAGTTTGTTTCCCAGTCCTAAATGGAGTGGAATCCCATGCAGTTTCTGATCCTACGAGCAAGAGTTGTTTTCTGGTAAGAAGAGTCACTATTGCGCTGCCATTGCCATACACAGGACAAATAGCACTGGCGTCTCTTCCCAGCAAGTACAGTGTATTGGACTGAAGAGGATCTACTGTTCTTGTCAGGTTACTACGCAGACTTGAACTAGAAATGGCCGTGTGAGTAGGAAGCACATTTTTTTGTCCCAGCAAGCTCACTGTTCGGAACACATAGGAAACACAGTAGAGTAGAAGAGTGCTCTTTTCTCAAAAGCAGAGTGTGTTTCTTGTAAGGCGAGCTAGCGTTTGTTTCCCAGTCCTAAATGGAGTTGAATCACATGCAGTTTCTAGTCCTAAGAGCAAGAGTTGTTTTATGGTAAGAAGAGTCACTATTGCGCTGCCTTTGCCATACACAGGACAAATAGCACTGGCGTCTGTTCCCAGCAAGTACAGTGTATCGGACTGAAGAGGAGCTACTGTTCTTGTCAGTTTCCTAAGCAGAGTTCAACTAGATATGGCCCGTGTGTGTAGGAAGCACCGTTCTTATGTTCTGAGCAAGCTCACTGTTCTAGCCCTATAGGAAACACAGTAGAGTAGAAGAGTGCTCTTTTCTCAAAAGCAGAGTGTGTTTCTTGTAAGGCGAGCTAGCGTTTGTTTCCCAGTCCTAAATGGAGTTGAATCACATGAAGTTTCTAGTCCTAAGAGCAAGAGTTGTTTTCTGGTAAGGAAAGTCACTATTGCGCTCCCATTGCCATACACAGTGCAAATAGCACTCGCGTCTGTTCCCAGCAAGTACAGTGTATCAGACTGAAGAGGAGCTACTGTTCTTGTCAGTTTCCTAAGCAGAGTTGAATTAGTTATGGCCCGTGTGTAGGAAGCACAGTTCTTTTGTTCTGAGCAAGCTCACTGTTCTGGCCGTATAGAAAACACAGTAGAGTAGAAGAGTGCTCTTTTCTAAAAACCAGAGTGTGTTTCTTGTAAAGCGAGCTAGAGTTTGTTTCCCAGTCCTAAATGGAGTGGAATCACATGCAGTTTCTGGTCCTACGAGCAAGAGTTGTTTTCTGGTAAGAAGAGTCACTATTGCGCTGCCATTGCCATACACAGGACAAATAGCACTGGCGTCTCTTCCCAGCAAGTACAGTGTATTGGACTGAAGAGGATCTACTGTTCTTGTCAGGTTCCTAAGCAGACTTGAACCAGAAATGGCCGAGTGAGTAGGAAGCACATTTTTTTGTCCCAGCAAGCTCACTGTTCGCAACACATAGGAAACACAGTAGAGTAGAAGAGTGCTCTTTTCTCAAAAGCAGAGTGTGTTTCTTGTAAGGCGAGCTCGCGTTTGTTTCCCAGTCCTAAATGGAGTTGAATCACATGCAGTTTCTGGTCTTACGACCAAGAGTTGTTTTCTGGTAAGGAATGTCACTATTGCACTCCCATTGACATACACAGTGCAAATAGCACTCGCGTCTGTTCCCAGCAAGTACAGTGTATCGGACTGAAGAGGAGCTACTGTTCTTGTCAGTTTCCTAAGCAGAGTTGAACTAGATATGGCCCGTGTGTAGGAAGCACAGTTCTTTTTTTCTGAGCAAGCTCACTGTTCTGGCAATATAGGAAACACAGTAGAGTAGAAGAGTGCTCTTTTCTTAAAAGCAGAGTGTGTTGCTTGTAAAGCGAGCTAGAGTTTGTTTTCCAGTCCTAAATGGATTTGAATCACATGCAGTTTCTGGTCCTACGAGCAAGAGTTGTTTTCTGGTAAGAAGAGTCACTATTGAGCTGCCATTGCCATACACAGTGCAAATAGCACTCGTGTCTGTATCGGACTGAAGAGGAGCTACTGTTTTTTTCAGTTTCCTAAGCAGAGTTGAACTATTTATGGCCCGTGTGTGAGAAGCACAGTTCTTTTGTTTTGAGTAAGCTCACTGTTCTGGCCCAATAGGAAACACAGTAGAGTAGAAGAGTGCTCTTTTCTCTAAAGCAGTGTGTGTTTCTTGTAAGGCGAGCTAGCGTTTGTTTCCCAGTCCTAAATGGAGTTGAATCACATGCAGTTTATAGTCCTAAGAGCATGAGTTGTTTTATGGTAAGAAGAGTCACTATTGCACTGCCATTGCCATACACAGGACAAATAGCACTGGCGTCTCTTCCCAGCAAGTACAGTGTATTGGACTGAAGAGAATCTACTGTTCTTGTCAGGTTCCTAAGCAGAATTGTACTAGATATGGCCGTGTGTGTAGGAAGCACAGTTCTTTTGTTCTCAGCAAGCTCACTGTTCGGACACCATAGGAAACACAGTAGAGTAGAAGAGTGCTCTTTTCTCAAAAGCAGAATGTGTTTCTTGTAAGGCGAGCTAGCGTTTGTTTCCCAGTCCTAAATGGAGTTGAATCACATGCAGTTTCTGGTCCTAAGAGCAAGAGTTGATTTCTGGTAAGGAAAGTCACTATTGCGCTCCCCTTGATATACATAGTGCAAATAGCTCTCGCGTCTGTTCCCAGCAAGTACAGTGTATCGGACTGAAGAGGAGCTACTGTTCTTGTCAGTTTCCTAAGCAGAGTGGAACTAGATATGGCCCGTGTGTAGGAAGCACAGTTCTTATGTTCTGAGCAAGCTCACTGTTCTGGCCCTATAGGAAACACAGTAGAGTAGAAGAGTGCTCTTTTCTCAAAAGCAGAGTGTGTTTTTGTAAGGCGAGCTAGCGTTTGTTTCCTAGTCCTAAATGGAGTTGAATCACATGCAGTTTCTGGTCCTACGAACAAGAATTGTTTTCTGGTAAGGAAAGTCACTATTGTGCTCCCATTGCCCTACACAAGACAAATAGCACTTGCGTCTGTTCCCAGCAAGTACAGTGTATTGGACTGAATAGGAGCTACTGTTCTTGTCAGTTTGCTAAGCAGAGTTGAACTAGATATGGTCAGTGTGTGTAGGAAGCATAGTTCTTTTGTTCTGAACAAGCTCACTGTTTGGACCCCTTAGGAAACACAGTAGAATAGAAGAGTGCTCTTTTCTCTAAAGCAGAGTGTGTTTCTTATAAGGCGAGCTAGCGTTTGTTTCCCAGTCCTAAATGGAGTTGAATAACATGCAGTTTCTGGTCCTACGAGCAAGAGTTGTTTTCTGGTAAGGAAAGTCACTATTGCGCTCCCTTTGCCATACACAGTGCAAATAGCCCTCCCGTCTGTTCCCAGCAAGTACAGTGTATTGGACTGAAGAGGAGCTACTGTTCTTCTCAGTTTCCTAAGCAGAGTTGATCTAGATATGGCCCTTGTGTTTAGGAAGTACAGTTCCTTTTTTCTGAGCAAGCTCACTGTTCTGGCCCTATAGGAAACGCAGTAGAGTAGAAGAGTGCTCTTTTCTCAAAAGCAGAGTGTGTTTCTTGTAAAGCGAGCTAGAGTTTGTTTCCCAGTCCTAAATGGAGTTGAATCACATGCAGTTTCTGGTCCTACGAGCAAGAGTTGTTTTCTGGTAAGAAGAGTCACTATTGCGCTGCCATTGCCCTACACAGGTCAAATAGCACTGGCGTCTGTTCCCAGCAAGTACAGTGTATTGGACTGAAGAGGATCTACTGTTCTTGTCAGGTTCCTAAGCAGACTTGAACGAGATATGGCCGTGTGTGTAGGAAGCACAGTTTTTTTGTTCTGAGCAAGCTCACTTTTCGGGACACATAGGAAACACAGTAGAGTAGAAGAGTGCTCTTTTCTCAAAAGCAGAGTGTGTTTCTTGGAAATCGAGCTAGCGTTTGTTTCCCAGTCCTAAATGGAGTTGAGTCACATGCAGTTTTTTGTCCTACGAGCAAGAGTTGTTTTCTGGTAAGACAAGTCACTATTGTGCTCCAATTGCCATACACAGTGCAAATAGCACTCGCGTCTGTTCCCCGCAAGTACAGTGTGTTGGACTGAAGAGGAGCTACTGTTCTTGTTTTTTTCCTAAGCAGAGTTGAACTAGATATGGCCCGTGTGTGTAGGAAGCACAGTTCTTTTGTTCTGAGCAAGCTCACTGTTTGGACCCCATAGGAAACACAGTAGAGTAGAAGAGTGCACTTTTCTCAAAAGCAGAGTGTGTTTCTTATAGGGCGAGCTAACGTTTGTTTCCCAGTCCTAAATGGAGTTGAATCACATGCAGTTTCTCGTCCTACGAGCAAGAGTTGTTTTCTGGTAAGGAAAGTCACTATTGCACTCCCATTGCCATACACAGTGCAAATAGCACTCGCGTCTGTTCTCAGCAAGTACAGTGTATCGGACTGAAGAGGAGCTACTGTTCTTGTTAGTTTCCTAAGCAGAGTTGAACTAGATATGGCCCGTGTGTGTAGGAAGCGCAGTTCTTTTGTTCTGAGCAAGCTCACTGTTCTGTCCCTACAGGAAACACAGTATAGTAGATGAGTGCTCTTTTCTCTAAAGCAGAGTGTGTTTCTTGTAAGGCCAGCTCGCGTTTGTTTCCCAGTCCTAAATGGAGTTGAGTCACAGACAGTTTTTGGTCTTAAAAGCAAGAGTTGTTTTCTGGTAAGAAGAGTCACTATTGCGCTCTAAAAGCCATACACAGTGCAAATAGCACTCGAGTCTGTTCCCAGCAAGTACAGTGTATTGGACTGAATAGGAGCTACTGTTCTTGTCAGTTTCCTAAGCAGAGTTGAACTAGATATGGTCCATGTGTGTAGGAAGCACAGTTCTTTTGTTTTGACCAAAATCACTGCTTGGACCCCATAGAAAACACAGTAGAGTAGAAGAGTGATCTTTTCTCAAAAGCAGAATGTGTTTCTTGTAAGGCGAGCTAGCGTTTGTTTCCCAGTCCTAAATGGAGTGGAATCACATGCAGTTTGTGGTCCTATGAGCAAGAGTTGTTTTATGATAACAATAGTCACTATTGCGCTGCCATTGCCATATACAGGACAAATAGCACTGGCATCTGTTCCCAGCAAGTACAGTGTATTGGACTGAAGAGGATCTACTGCTCTGGTCAGGTTCCTAAGCAGAATTGAACTAGATATGGCCGTGTGTGTAGGAAGCACAATTCTTTTGTTCTGAGCAAGCTCACTGTTCGGACCCCATAGGAAACACAGTAGAGTAGAAGAGTGCTCTTTTCTCAAAAGCAGAGTGTGTTTCTTGTAAGGCGAGCTAGCGTTTGTTTCCCAGTCCTAAATGGAGTTGAATCACATGCAGTTTCTGGTCCTACGAACAAGAGTTGTTTTCTGGTAAGGAAAGTCACTATTGCGCTCCCATTGCCATACACAGGGCAAATAGCTCTCGCGTCTTTTCCCAGCAAGTACAGTGTATTGGACTGAATAGGAGCTACTGTTCTTGTCAGTTACCTAAGCAGAGTTGAACTACATAAGGTCCTCGTGTGTAGGAAGCACAGTTCTTTTGTTCTGAGCAAGCTCACTGTTTGGACCCCATAGAAAACACAGTAGAGTAGTAGAGTGCTCTTTTCTCAAAAGCAGAGTGTGTTTCTTGTAAGGCGAGCTAGCGTTTGTTTCCCAGTCCTAAAAGGAGTGGAATCACATGCAGTTTCTGGTCCGACGAGCAAGAGATGTTTTATGGTAAGAATAGTCACTATTGCGCTGCCATTGCCATACACAGGACAAATAGCACTGGTGTCTGTTCCCAGCAAGTACAGTGTATTGGACTGAAGAGGATCTACTGTTCTTGTCAGGTTCCTAAGCAGAATTGAACTAGATATGGCCGTGTGTGTAGGAAGCACAGTTCTTTTGTTCTGAGCAAGCTCACTGTTCAGACCCCATAGGAAACACAGTAGAGTAGAAGAGTGCTCTTTTCTCAAAAGTGGAGTGTGTTTCTTGAAAGTCGAGCTAGAGTTTGTTTCCCAGTCCTAAATGGAGTTGAATCACATGCAGTTTCTGGTCCTAAGAGCAAGAGTTGATTTCTGGTAAGGAAAGTCACTATTGCGCTCCCCTTGCCATACATAGTGCAAATAGCTCTTGCGTCTGTTCCCAGCAAGTACAGTGTATTGGACTGAAGAGGATCTACTGTTCTTGTCAGTTTCCTAAGCAGAGTTGAACTAGATATGGCCCGTGTGTGGGAAGCACAGTTCTTTTGTTCTGAGCAAGCTCACTGTTCTGGCCCTATAGGAAACACAGTAGAGTAGAAGAGTGCTCTTTTTCTAAAGCAGAGTGTGTTTCTTGTAAGGAGAGCTAGCGTTTGTTTCCCAGTCCTAAATGGACTTGAATCACATGCAGTTTCTGGTCCTAGGAGCAAGAGATTTTTTTATGGTATGAATAGTCACTATTGCGCTGCCATTGCCATACACAGAACAAATAGCACTGGCGTCTGTTCCCAGCAAGTACAGTGTATTGGACTGAAGAGGATCTACTGTTCTTGTCAGATTTATAAGCAGAATTGTACTAAATACGGCCGTGTGTGTAGGAAGCACAGTTCTTTTGTTCTGAGCAAGCTCACTGTTCTGAACCTATAGGAAACACAGTAGAGTAGAAGAGTGCTTTTTTCTCAAAAGCAGAGTATGATTCTTGTAAGGCGAGCTCGCGGTTGTTTCCCAGTTATAAATGGAGTTGAGTCACAAGCAGTTTTTGGTCCTACGAGCAAGAGTTGTTTTCTGGTAAGAAGAGTCACTATTGTGCTCCAAATGCCATACACAGTGCAAATAGCACTCGGGTCTGTTCCCAGCAAGTACAGTGTATTGGACTGAATAGGAGCTACTGTTCTTGTCAGTTTATTAAGCAGAGTTGAACTAGATATGGTCCGTGTGTGTAGGAAGCATAGTTCTTTTGTTCTGAACAAGCTCACTGTTTGGACCCCATAGGAAACACAGTAGAGTAGAAGAGTGATCTTTTCTCTAAAGGAGAGTGTGTTTCTTGTAAGGAGAGCTAGCGTTTGTTTCCCAGTCCTAAATGGAGTGGAATCACATGCAGTTTCTGGTCCTACGAGCAAGAGTTGTTTTCTGGTAAGGAAATTCACTATTGCGCTCCCATTGCCATACACAGTGCAAATAGCCCTCCTGTCTGTTCTCAGCAAGTACAGTGTATTGGACTGAAGAGGAGCTACTGTTCTTCTCAGTTTCCTAAGCAGAGTTGAACTAGATATGGCCCGTGTGTTTAGGAAGTACAGTTCCTTTTTTCTGAGCAAGCTGACTGTTCTGGCCCTATAGGAAACACAGTAGAGTAGAAGAGTGCTCTTTTCTCAAAAGCAGAGTGTGTTTCTTGTAAAGCGAGCTAGAGTTTGTTTCCCAGTCCTAAATGGAGTTGAATCACATGCAGTTTCTGGTCCTACGAGCAAGAGTTGTTTTCTTGTAAAAAGAGTCACTATTGCACTGCCATTGCCCTACACAGGACAAATAGCACTGGCGTCTGTTCCCAGCAAGTACAGTGTATTGGACTGAAGAGGATCTACTGTTCTTGTCAGGTTCCTAAGCAGACTTGAACGAGATATGACCCTGTGTGTAGGAAGCACAGTTTTTGTGTTCTGAGCAAGCTCACTTTTCAGAACACATAGGAAACACAGTAGAGTAGAAGAGTGCTCTTTTCTCTAAAGCAGAGTGTGTTTCTTGGAAGTCGAGCTAGCGGTTGTTTCCCAGTCCTAAATGGAGTTGAGTCACATGCAGTTTTTTGTCCTACGAGCAAGAGTTGTTTTCTGGTAAGACAAGTCACTATTGTGCTCCAATTGCCATACACAGTGCAAATAGCACTCGCGTCTGTTCCCCGCAAGTACAGTGTATTCGAGTGAAGAGGAGCTACTGTTCTTGTTTGTTTCCTAAGCAGAGTTGAACTAGATATGACCCGTGTGTGTAGGAAGCACAGTTCTTTTGTTCTGAGCAAGCTAACTCTTTGGACCCCATAGGAAACACAGTAGAGTAGAAGAGTGCTCTTTTCTCAAAAGCAGAGTGTGTTTCATGTAAGGCAAGCTAGCATTTGTTTCCCAGTCCTAAATGGAGTTGAATCACATGCAGTTTCTGGTCCTACGAGCAAGAGTTGTTTTCTGGTAAGGAAAGTCACTATTGCGCTCCCATTGCCATACACAGTGCAAATAGCACTCGCGTCTGTTCTCAGCAAGTACAGTGTATCGAACTGAAGAGGAGCTACTGTTGTTGTCAGTTTCCTAAGCAGAGTTGAACTAGATATGGCCCGTGTGTGTAGGAAGCACAGTTCTTTTGTTCTGAGCAAGCAGACTGTTCTGGCCCTACAGGAACCACAGTAGAGTATATGAGTGCTCTTTTCTCTAAAGCAGAGTGTGTTTCTTGTAAGGCAAGCTCGCGTTTGTTTCCCAGTCCTAAATGGAGTTCAGTCACAGACAGTTTTTGGTCCTACGAGCAAGAGTTGTTTTCTGGTAAGAAGAGTCACTATTGCGCTCTAAATGCCATACACAGTGCAAATAGCACTCGCGTCTCTTCCCAGCAAGTACAGTGTATTGGACTGAATAGGAGCTACTGTTCTTGTCAGTTTCCTAAGCAGAGTTGAACAAGATATGGTCCATGTGTGTAGGAAGCACAGTTCTTTTGTTCTGACCAAGCACACTGTTTGGACCCCATAGGAAACACAGTAGAGTAGAAGAGTGCTTTTTCTCAAAAGCAGAGTGTGTTTCCTGTAAGGCGAGCTAGCGTTTGTTTCCCAGTCCTAAATGGAGTGGAATCACATGCAGTTTGTGGTCCTACGAGCAAGAGTTGTTTTATGGTAAGAATAGTCACTATTGCGCTCCCTTTGCCCTACACAAGACAAATAGCACTCGGGTCTGTTCCCAGCAAGTACAGTGTATTGGACTGAATAGGAGCTACTGTTCTTGTCAGTTTATTAAGCAGAGTTGAACTAGATATGGTCCGTGTGTGTAGGAAGCATAGTTCTTTTGTTCTGAACAAGCTCACTGTTTGGACCCCATAGGAAACACAGTAGAGTAGAAGAGTGATCTTTTCTCTAAAGGAGAGTGTGTTTCTTGTAAGGCGAGCTAGCGTTTGTTTCCCAGTCCTAAATGGAGTGGAATCACATGCAGTTTCTGGTCCTACGAGCAAGAGTTGTTTTTTGGTAAGGAAAGTCACTATTGCGCTCCCATTGCCATACACAGTGCAAATAGCCCTCCTGTCTGTTCTCAGCAAGTACAGTGTATTGGACTGAAGAGGAGCTACTGTTCTTCTCAGTTTCCTAAGCAGAGTTGAACTAGATATGGCCCGTGTGTTTAGGAAGTACAGTTCCTTTTTTCTGAGCAAGCTGACTGTTCTGGCCCTATAGGAAACACAGTAGAGTAGAAGAGTGCTCTTTTCTCTAAAGCAGAGTGTGTTTCTTGTAAAGCGAGCTAGAGTTTGTTTCCCAGTCCTAAATGGAGTTGAATCACATGCAGTTTCTGGTCCTACGAGCAAGAGTTGTTTTCTGGTAAGAAGAGTCACTATTGCACTGCCATTGCCCTACAGAGGACAAATAGCACTGGCGTTTGTTCCCAGCAAGTACAGTGTATTGGACTGAAGAGGATCTACTGTTCTTGTCAGGTTCCTAGGCAGACTTGAACGAGATATGACCCTGTGTGTAGGAAGCACAGTTTTTGTGTTCTGAGCAAGCTCACTTTTCAGAACACATAGGAAACACAGTAGAGTAGAAGAGTGCTCTTTTCTCTAAAGCAGAGTGTGTTTCTTGGAAGTCGAGCTAGCGGTTGTTTCCCAGTCCTAAATGGAGTTGAGTCACATGCAGTTTTTTGTCCTACGAGCAAGAGTTGTTTTCTGGTAAGACAAATCACTATTGTGCTCCAATTGCCATACACAGTGCAAATAGCACTCGTGTCTGTTCCCCGCAAGTACAGTGTATTCGAGTGAAGAGGAGCTACAGTTCTTGTTTGTTTCCTAAGCAGAGTTGAACTAGATATGGCCCGTGTGTGTAGGAAGCACAGATCTTTTGTTCTGAGCAAGCTCACTGTTTGGACCCCATAGGAAACACAGTAGAGTCGAAGAGTGCTCTTTTCTCTAAAGCAGAGTGTGTTTCTTGTAAGGCAAGCTAGCGTTTGTGTCCCAGTCCTAAATGGAGTGGAATCACATGCAGTTTGTGGTCCTACGAGCAAGAGTTGTTTTATGGTAAGAATAGTCACTATTGCGCTGCCATTGCCACATACAGGACAAATAGCACTGGCGTCTGTTCCCAGCAAGTACAGTGTATTGGACTGAAGAGGATCTACTGCTCTGGACAGGTTCCTACGCAGAATTGAACTAGATATGGCCGTGTGTGTAGGAAGCACAGTTCTTTTGTTCTGAGCAAGCTCACTGTTCGGACCCCATAGGAAACACAGTAGAGTAGAAGAGTGCTCTTTTCTCAAAAGCAGAGTGTGTTTCTTGTAAGGCGAGCCAGCGTTTGTTTCCCAGTCCTAAATGGAGTTGAATTACATGCAGTTTCTGGTCCTACGAACAAGAGTTGTTTTCTGGTAAGGAAATTCACTATTGCGCTCCCATTGCCATACACAGGGCAAATAGCACTCGCGTCTTTTCCCAGCAAGTACAGTGTATTGGACTGAATAGGAGCTACTGTTCTTGTCAGTTTCCTAAGCAGAGTTGAACTACATATGGTCCTAGTGTGTAGGAAGCACAGTTCTTTTGTTCTGAGCAAGCTCACTGTTTGGACCCCATAGGAAACACAGTAGAGTCGAAGAGTGCTCTTTTCTCTAAAGCAGAGTGTGTTTCTTGTAAGGCAAGTTAGCGTTTGTGTCCCAGTCCTAAATGGAGTGGAATCACATGCAGTTTCTGGTCCTACAGGCAAGAGTTGTTTTATGGTAAGAATAGTCACTATTGCGCTGCCATTGCCATACACAGGACAAATAGCACTGGCGTCTGTTCCCAGCAAGTACAGTGTATTGGACTGAAGAGGAGCTACTGTTCTTGTCAGTTTACTAAGCAGAGTTGAACTAGATATGGTCCGTGTGTAGGAAGCATAGTTCTTTTGTTCTGAACAAGCTCACTGTTTGGACCCCATAGGAAACACAGTAGAGTAGAAGAGTGCTCTTTTCTCTAAAGGAGAGTGTGTTTCTTGTAAGGCGAGCTAGCGTTTGTTTCCCAGTCCTAAATGGATTGGAATCACATGCAGTTTCTGGTCCTAAGAGCAAGACTTGTTTTCTGGTAAGGAAAGTCACTATTGTGCTCCCCTTGCCATACATAGTGCAAATAGCCCTCCCGCCTTTTCCCAGCAATTACAGAGTATTGGACTGAAATGGAGCTCCTGTTCTTCTCAGTTTCCTAAGCAGAGTTGAACTAGATGTGGCCCGTGTGTGTAGGAAGTACAGTTCTTTTTTTCTGAGCAAGCTCACTGTTCTGGCCCTATAGGAAACACAGTAGAGTAGAAGAGTGCTCTTTTCTCAAAAGCAGAGTGTGTTTCTTGTAAAGCGAGCTAGAGTTTGTTTCCCAGTCCTAAATGGAGTGGAATCACATGAGTTTCTGGTCGAACGAGCAAGAGTTGTTTTCTGGTAAGAAGAGTCACTATTACACTGCCATTGCCATATACAGGACAAATAGCACTGGCGTCTGTTCCCAGCAAGTACAGTGTATTGGACTGAAGAGGATCTACTGTTCTTCTCAGGTTCCTAAGCAGACTTGAACGAGATATTGCCATGTGTGTAGGAAGCACAGTTTTTTTGTTCTGAGCAAGCTCACTTTTCGGAACACATAGGAAACAGAGTAGAGTAGAAGAGTGCTCTTTTCTCAAAAGCAGAGTGTGTTTCTTGGAAGTTGAGCTAGCATTTGTTTCCCAGTCCTAAATGGAGTTGAGTCACATGCAGTTTTTTGTCCTAGGAGCAAGAGTTGTTTTCTGGTAAGACGAGTCACTATTGTGCTCCAATGCCATACACAGTGCAAATAGCACTCGCTTCTGTCCCCCACAAGTACAGTGTATTGGAGTGAAGAGGAGCTACTGTTCTTGTTTTTTTCCTAAGCAGAGTTGAACTAGATATGGCCCGTGTGTGGAGAAAGCACAGTTCTTTGTTCTGAGCAAGCTCACTGTTTGGACCACATAGGAAAGACAGTAGAGTAGAAGAGTGCTCTTTTTTCTAAAGCAGAGTGTGTTTCTTGTAAGGCGAGCTATCGTTTGTTTACCAGTCCTAAATGGAGTTGAATCACATGCAGATTCTGGTCCTAAGAGCAAGAGTTGTTTTCTGGTAAGGAAAGTCACTATTGCGCTCCCATTGCAATACACAGTGCAAATAGCACTCGCGTCTGTTCCCAGCAAGTACAGTGTATCGGACTGAAGAGGAGCTACTGTTCTTGTCAGTTTCCTAAGCAGAGTTGAACTAGATATGGCCCATGTGTAGGAAGCACAGTTCTTTTGTTCTGAGCAAGCTCACTGTTCGGACCCCATAGGAAACACAGTAGAGTAGAAGAGTGCTCTTTTCTCAAAAGATGAGTGTGTTTTTTGTAAGGTGAGCTAGCGTTTGTTTCCCAGTTCTAAATGGAGTTGAGTCACCTGCTTTTTTTGTCTTACAAGCAAGAGTTGTTTTCTGGTAAGACGAGTCACTATTGTGCTCCAATTGCTATACACACTGCAAATAGCCCTCCCGTCTGTTCCCTGCAAGTAAAGTGTATTGGACTGAAGAGGAGCTACTGTTCTTGTCAGTTTCCTAAGCAGAGTTGAACTAGATATGGCCTGTGTGTGTAGGAAGCACAGTTCTTTCGTTCTGAGCAAGCTCACTGTTCGGACCCCATAGGAAACACAGTAGAGTAGAAGAGTGCTCTTTTCTCAAAAGCAGAGTGTGTTTCATGTAAGGCTAGCTAGCATTTTTCCCAGTCCTAAATGGAGTTGAATCACATGCAGTTTCTGGTTCTACGAGCAAGAGTTGTTTTCTGGTAAGAAGAGTCACTATTGCGCTGCCATTGCCATACACAGGACAAATAGCACTGGCGTCTTTCCCAGCAAGTACAGTGTATTTTACTGAAGAGGAGCAAATGTTCTTGTTTGTTTCCTAAGCAGAGTTGAACTAGATATGGCCCGTGTGTGTAGAAAGCACAGTTCTTTTGTTCTGAGCAATCTCACTATTCGTACCCCATAGGAAACACAGTAGAGTAGAAGAGTGCTCTTTTCTCAAAAGCAGAATGTGTTTCTTGTAAGGCGAGCTATCATTTGTTTCCCAGTCCTAAATGGTGTTGAATCACATGCAGTTTCTGGTCCTACGAGCAAGAGTTGTTTTCTGGTAAGGAAAGTCACTATTGCGCTCCCATTGCAATACACAGTGCAAATAGCACTCGCGTCTGTTCCCAGCAAGTACAGTGTATCGGACTGAAGAGGATCTACTGCTCTGGTCAGGTTTCTAAGCAGAATTGAACTAGATATGGCCGTGTGTGTAGGAAGAATAGTAGCTTTTTTCTGAGCAAGCTCAATGTTCGGACCCCATAGGAAACACAGTAGAGTAGAAGAGTGCTCTTTTCTCAAAAGCAGAGTGTGTTTCTTGTAAGGCGAGCTAGCGTTTGTTTCCCAATCCTAAATGAAGTTGAATCACATGCAGTTTCTTGTCCTAAGAGCAAGAGTATTTTATGGTAAGAAGAGTCACTATTGCGCTGCCATTGCCATACACAGTACAAATAGCACTGGCGTCTGTTCCCAGCAAGTACAGTGTATTGGACTGAAGAGGATCTACTATTCTTGTCAGGTTCCTAAGCAGAATTGAACTAGATATGGCCGTGTGTGTAGGAAGCACAGTTCTTATGTTCTGAGCAAGCTCACTGTTTGGACACCATAGGAAATACAGTAGAGTAGAAGAGTGCTCTTTTCTCAAAAGCAGAGTGTGTTTCTTGTAAGGCGAGCTAGCGTTTGTTTCCCAGTCCTAAATGGAGTTGAATCACATGCAGTTTCTGGTCCTACGAGCAAGAGTTTTTTTCTGGTAAGGAAAGTCACTATTGCGCTCCCATTGCCATACACAGTGCAAATAGCACTCGACTTTGTTCCCAGCAAGTACAGTGTATCGGACTGAAGAGGAGCTACTGTTCTTGTCAGTTTTCTAAGCAGAGTTGAACTAGTTATGGCCCGTGTGTAGGAAGCACAGTTCTTTGGTTCTGAGAAAGCGCACTGTTCTGGCCCTATAGAAAACACAATAGAGTAGAAGAGTGCTCTTTTCCCTAAAGCAGAGTGTGTTTCTTGTAAGGCGAGCTAGCGTTTGTTTCCCAGTCCTAAATGGAGATGAATCACATGCAGTTTCTAGTCCTACGAGCAAGAGTTGTTTTCTGGTAAGAAGAGTCACTATTGCACTGCTATTGCCATACACAGGACAAATAGCACTGGCGTCTGTTCTTAGCAAGTACAGTGTATTGTACAGAAGAGGATCTACTGTTCTTGTCAGGTTCCTAAGCAGAATTGAACTAGATATGGCCGTGTGTGTAGGAAGCAGAGTCTTAATGTTCTGAGCAAGTTCAATCTTCTGGCTCTATTGGAAACACAGTAGAGTAGAAGAGTGCTCTTTTCTCAAAAGCAGAGTGTGTTTCTCGGAAGACGAGCTAGCGTTTGTTTCCTAGTCCTAAATGGAGTTGAGTCACATGCACTTTTTTGTCCTACGAGCAAGAGTTGTTTTCTGGTAAGACAAGTCACTATTGTGCTCCAATTGCTATACACAGTGCGAATAGAACTCGCGTCTGTTCCCTGCAAGTACAGTGTATTGGAAGGAAGAGGAGCTATTGTTCTTGTCAGTTTCCTAAGCAGAGTTGAACTAGATATGGCCCATGTGTGTAGGAAACACAGTTCTTTTGTTCTGAGCAAGCTCACTGTTCGGACCCCATAGGAAACACAGTACAGTAGAAGAGTGCTCTTTTCTCTAAAGCAGAGTGTGTTTCTTGTAAGGTGAGCCAGCTTTTGTTTCCCAGTCTAAATGGATTTGAATCAAAGGCAGTTTCTGCTCCTAAAAGCAAGAGTTGTTTTCTGGTAAGAAGAGTCACTATTGCGCTGCCATTGCCATACACAGGACAAATAGCACTGGCGTCTGTTCCCAGCAAGTACAGTGTATTGGACTATAGAGGATCTACTGTTCTTGTCAGGTTCTTAAGCAGAATTGAACTAGGTATGACCGTGTGTGTAGGAAGCACAGTTCTTTTGTTCTGAGCAAGCTCACAGTTTGGACCCCATAGGATACACAGTAGAGTAGAAGAGTGCTCTTTTCTCAAAAGCAGAGTTTGTTTTTTGTAAGTCGAGCTAGCGTTTGTTTCCCAGTCCTAAATGGAGTTGAGTCACATGCAGTTTTTTGTCCTACGAGCAAGAGTTGTTTTCTGGTAAGACGAGTCACTATTGTGCTCCAATGCCATACACAGTGCAAATAGCACTCGCGTCTGTTCCCCGGAAGTATAGTGTATCGGACTGAAGAGGAGCTACTGTTCTTGTCAGTTTCCTAAGCAGAGTTGAACTAGGTATGGCCCGTGTGTAGGAAGCACAGTTCTTTCGTTCTGAGCAAGCTCACTGTTCGGACCCCATAGGAAACACAGTAGAGTAGAAGAGTGCTCTTTTCTCAAAAGCAGAGTGTGTTTCATGTAAGGCGAGCTAGCGTTTGTTTCCCAGTCCTAAATGGAGTTGAATCACATGCAGTTTCTGGTCCTACGAGCAAGAGTTGTTTTCTGGTAAGAAGAGTCACTATTGCGCTGCCATTGCCATACACAGGACAAATAGCACTGGCGTCTTTCCCAGCAAGTACAGTGTATTGTACTGAAGAGGAGCTACTGTTCTTGTTTGTTTGCTAAGCAGAGTTGAACTAGATATGGCCCGTGTGTGTAGAAAGCACAGTTCTTTTGTTCTGAGCAAGCTCACTATTCGTACCCCATAGGAAACACAGTAGAGTAGAAGAGTGGTCTTTTCTCAAAAGCAGAGTGTGTTTCTTGTAAGGCGAGCCAGCATTTGTTTCCCAGTCCTAAATGGTGTTGAATCACATGCAGTTTCTGGTCCTACGAGCAAGAGTTGTTTTCTGGTAAGGAAAGTCACTATTGCGCTCCCATTGCCATACGCAGTGCAAATAGCACTCGCTTCTGTCCCCCGCAAGTACAGTGTATTGGAGTGAAGAGGAGCTACTGTTCTTGTTTTTTTCCTAAGCAGAGTTGAACTAGATATGGCCCGTGTGTGGAGAAAGCACAGTTCTTTGTTCTGAGCAAGCTCACTGTTTGGACCCCATAGGAAACACAGTAGAGTAGAAGAGTGCTCTTTTTTCTAAAGCAGAGTGTGTTTCTTGTAAGGCGAGCTATCGTTTGTTTACCAGTCCTAAATGGAGTTGAATCACATGCAGTTTCTGGTCCTAAGAGCATGAGTTGTTTTCTGGTAAGGAAAGTCACTATTGCGCTCCCTTTGCAATACACAGTGCAAATAGCACTCGCGTCTGTTCCCTGCAAGTACAGTGTATCGGACTGAAGAGGAGCTACTGTTCTTGTCAGTTTCCTAAGCAGAGTTGAACTAGATATGGCCCGTGTGTAGGAAACACAGTTCTTTTGTTCTGAGCAAGCTCACTGTTCTGGCCCTATAGGAAACACAGTAGAGTAGAAGAGTGATCTTTTCTCTAAAGCAGAGTGTGTTTCTATTAAGGCAAGCTAGCGTTTGTTTCCCAGTCCTAAATGGAGTTGAATCACATGCAGTTTCTTGTCCTAAGAACAAGAGTTTTTTTTATGGTAAGAAGAGTCACTATTGTGCTGCCATTGCCATACACAGTACAAATAGCACTGGCGTCTGTTCCCAGCAAGTACAGTGTATTGGACTGAAGAGGATCTACTGTTCTTGTCAGGTTCCTAAGCAGAATTGAACTAGATATGGCCGTGTGTGCAGGAAGCACAGTTCTTATGTTCTGAGCAAGCTCACTGTTCGGACCCCATAGGATACACAGTAGAGTAGAAGAGTGCTCTTTTCTCAAAAGCAGAGTGTGTTTTTTGTAAGGCGAGCTAGCGTTTGTTTCCCAGTCCTAAAAGGAGTTGAGTCACATGCAGTTTTTTGTCCTACGAGCAAGAGTTGTTTTCTGGTAAGACGAGTCACTATTGTGCTCCAATGCCATAAACAGTGCAAATAGCACTCGCGTCTGTTCCCCGCAAGTATAGTGTATCGGACTGAAGAGGAGCTACTGTTCTTGTCAGTTTCCTAAGCAGAGTTGAACTAGGTATGGCCCGTGTGTAGGAAGCACAGTTCTTTTGTTCTGAGCAAGCTCACTGTTCTGGCCCTATAGGAAACACAATAGAATAGAAGAGTGCTCTTTTCCCTAAAGCAGAGTGTGTTTCTTGTAAGGCGAGGTAGCGTTTGTTTCCCAGTCCTAAATGGAGTTGAATCACATGCAGTTTCTGGTCCTATGAGCAAGAGTTTTTTTTCTGGTAAGGAAAGTCACTATTGCGCTCCCATTGCCATACACAGTGCATATAGCACTCGAGTTTGTTCCCAGCAAGTACAGTGTATCGGACTGAAGAGGAGCTACTGTTCTTGTCAGTTTTCTAAGCAGAGTTGAACTAGTTATGGCCCGTGTGTAGGAAGCACAGTTCTTTTGTTCTGAGAAAGCGCACTGTTCTGGCCCTATAGCAAACACAATAGAGTAGAAGAGTGCTCTTTTCCCTAAAGCAGAGTGTGTTTCTTGTAAGGCGAGCTAGCATTTGTTTCCCAGTCCTAAATGGAGATGAATCACATGCAGTTTCTAGTCCTACGAGCAAGAGTTGTTTTATGGTAAGAAGAGTCACTTTTGCACTGCCATTGCCATACACAGGACAAATAGCACTGGCGTCTGTTCTTAGCAAGTACAGTGTATTGTACAGAAGAGGATCTACTGTTCTTGTCAGGTTCCTAAGCAGAATTGAACTAGATATGGGCGTGTGTGTAGGAAGCACAGTCTTAATGTTCTGAGCAAGTTCAATCTTCTGGCTCTATAGGAAACACAGTAGAGTAGAAGAGTGCTCTTTTCTCAAAAGCAGAGTGTGTTTCTCGGAAGTCGAGCTAGCGTTTGTTTCCTAGTCCTAAATGGAGTTGAGTCACATGCACTTTTTTGTCCTACGAGCAAGAGTTGTTTTCTGGTAAGACAAGTCACTATTGTGCTCCAATTGCCATACACAGTGCGAATAGAACTCGCGTCTGTTCCCTGCAAGTACAGTGTATTGGAAGGAAGAGGAGCTATTGTTCTTGTCAGTTTCCTAAGCAGAGTTGAACTAGATATGGCCCATGTGTGTAGGAAGCACAGTTCTTTTGTTCTGAGCAAGCTCACTGTTCGGACCCCATAGGAAACACAGTACAGTAGAAGTGTGCTCTTTTCTCTAAAGCAGAGTGTGTTTCTTGTAAGGTGAGCCAGCTTTTGTTTCCCAGTCTAAATGGAGTTGAATCACATGCAGTTTCTGGTCCTACAAGCAAGAGTTGTTTTCGGGTAAGAAGAGTCACTATTGCGCTGCCATTGCCATACACAGGACAAATAGCACTGGCGTCTGTTCCCAGCAAGTACAGTGTATTGGACTATAGAGGATCTACTGTTCTTGTCAGGTTCCTAAGCAGAATTGAACTAGATATGGCCGTGTGTGTAGGAAGCACAGTTCTTTTGTTCTGAGCAAGCTCACTGTTCGGACCCCATAGGATACACAGTAGAGTAGAAGAGTGCTCTTTTCTCAAAAGCAGAGTCTGTTTTTTGTAAGTCGAGCTAGCGGTTGTTTCCCAGTCCTAAATGGAGTTGAGTCACATGCAGTTTTTTGTCCTACGAGCAAGAGTTGTTTTCTGGTCAGACGAGTCACTATTGTGCTCCAATGCCATACACAGTACAAATAGCACTCGCGTCTGTTCCCCGCAAGTATAGTGTATCGGACTGAAGAGGAGCTACTGTTCTTGTCAGTTTCCTAAGCAAAGTTGAACTAGATATGGCCCGTGTGTGTAGAAAGGACAGTTCTTTTGTTCTGAGCAAGCTCACTGTTCGGACCCCATAGGAAACACAGTAGAGTAGAAGAGTGCTCTTTTTTCTAAAGCAGAGTGTGTTTCTTGTAAAGCGAGCTAGAGTTTGTTTCCCAGTCCTAAATGTAGTGGAATCACATGCAGTTTCAGGTCCTACGAGCAAGAGTTGGTTTCTGGTAAGAAGAGTCACTATTTCGCTGCCATTGCCACACAGGACAAATAGCACTGGTGTCTGTTCCCAGCAAGTACAGTGTGTTGGACTGAAGAGGTTCTACTGTTCTTGTCAGGTTCCTAAGCAGACTTGAACTAGATATGGCCGTGTGTGTAGGAAGCACAGTTTTTTTGTTCTGAGCAAGCTCATTTTTCGGAACACATAGGAAACACAGTAGAGTAGAAGAGTGCTCTTTTCTCAAAAGCAGAGTGTGTTTCTTGGAAGTCGAGCTAGCGTTTGTTTCCCAGTCCTAAATGGAGTTGAGTCACATGCAGTTTTTTGTCCTACGAGCAAGAGTTGTTTTCTGGTAAGACAAGTCACTATTGTGCTCCAATGTCATACATAGTGCCAATAGCTCTCACGTCTGTTCCCAGCAAGTACAGTGTATTGGACTGAAGAGGAGCTACTGTTCTTGTTTGTTTCCTAAGCAGAGTTGAACTAGATATGGCCCGTGTGTGTAGAAAGCACAGTTCTTTTGTTCTGAGCAAGCTCACTGTTCTGGCCCTATAGGAAACACAGTAGAGTAGAAGAGTGCTCTTTTCTCTAAATCAGAGTGTGTTTCTTGTAAGGTGAGCTAGCTTTTGTTTCCCAGTCCTAAATGGAGTTGAATCACATGCAGTTTCAGGTCCTACGAGCAAGAGTTGTTTTCTGGTAAGAAGAGTCACTATTTCGCTGCCATTGCCATACACAGGACAAATAGCACTGGTGTCTGTTCCCAGCAAGTACAGTGTGTTGGACTGAAGAGGTTCTACTGTTCTTGTCAGGTTCCTAAGCAGACTTGAACTAGATATGGCCGTGTGTGTATGAAGCACAGTTTTTTTGTTCTGAGCAAGCTCATTTTTCGGAACACATAGGAAACACAGTAGAGTAGAAGAGTGCTCTTTTCTCAAAAGCAGAGTGTGTTTCTTGGAAGTCGAGCTAGCGTTTGTTTCCCAGTCCTAAATGGAGTTGAGTCACATGCAGTTTTTTGTCCTACGAGCAAGAGTTGTTTTCTGGTAAGACAAGTCACTATTGTGCTCCAATGTCATACACAGTGCAAATAGCACTCGCGTCTGTTCCCCGCAAGTACAGTGTATTGGACTGAAGAGGAGCTACTGTTCTTGTTTGTTTCCTAAGCAGAGTTGAACTAGATATGGCCCGTGTGTGGAGAAAGCACTGTTCTTTGTTCTGAGCAAGCTCACTGTTTGGACCCCATAGGAAACACAGTAGAGTAGAAGAGTGCTCTTTTCTCTAAAGCAGAGTGTCTTTCTTTTAAGGCAAGCTATCGTTTGTTTACCAGTCCTAAATGGAGTTGAATCACATGCAGTTTCTGGTCCTAAGAGCAAGAGTTGTTTTCTGGTAAGGAAAGTCACTATTGCGCTCCCCTTGCCATACATGGTGCCAATAGCTCTCACGTCTGTTCCCAGCAAGTACAGTGTATTGGACTGAAGAGGAGCTACTGTTCTTGTTTGTTTCCTAAGCAGAGTTGAACTAGATATGGCCCGTGTGTGTAGAAAGCACAGTTCTTTTGTTCTCAGCAAGCTCACTGTTCGGACCCCATAGGAAACACAGTAGAGTAGAAGAGTGCTCTTTTCTCAAAATCAGAGTGTGTTTCTTGTTAGGCGAGCTAGCATTTGTTTCCCAGTCCTAAATGGTGTTGAATCACATGCAGTTTCTGGTCCTACGAGCAAGAGTTGTTTTCTGGTAAGGAAAGTCACTATTGCGCTCCCATTGCAATACACAGTGCAAATAGCACTCGCGTCTGTTCCCAGCAAGTACAGTGTCTCGGACTGAAGAGGATCTACTGCTCTGGTCAGGTTCCTAAGCAGAATTGAACTAGATATGGCCGTGTGTGTAGGAAGCACAGTTCCTTTTTTCTGAGCAAGCTCACTGTTCGGACCCCATAGGAAACACAGTAGAGTAGAAGAGTGAACTCTTCTCAAAAGCAGACTGTGTTTCTTGTAAAGCGAGCTAGAGTTTGTTTCCCAGTCCTAAATGGAGTGCAATCACATGCAATTTCTGGTCCTACGAGCAAGAGTTGTTTTCTGGTAAGAAGAGTCACTATTGCGCTGCCATTGACCTACACAGGACAAATAGCACTGGCGTCTGTACCCAGCAAGTACAGTGTATTGGACTGAAGAGGATCTACTGTTCTTGTCAGGTTCCTAACCAGACTTGAACGAGATATGGCCGTGTGTGTAGGAAGCACAGTTCTTTTGTTCTGAGCAAGCTCACTGTTCTGGCCCTACAGGAAACACAGTAGAGTAGATGAGTGCTCTTTTCTCTAAAGCAGAGTGTGTTTCTTGTAAGGCCAGCTCGCGTTTTTTCCCAGTCCTAAATGGAGTTGAGTCACAGACAGTTTTTGGTCCTTCGAGCAAGAGTTGTTTTCTGGTAAGAAGAGTCACCTTTGCGCTCTAAATGCCTTACACAGTGCAAATAGCACTCGCGTCTGTTCCCAGCAAGTACAGTGTATTGGACTGAATAGGAGCTACTGTTCTTGTCAGTTTCCTAAGCAGAGTTGAACTAGATATGGTCCATGTGTGTAGGAAGCACAGTTTTTTTGTTCTGAGCAAGCTCACTGTTTGGACCCCATAGGAAACAAAGTAGAGTAGAAGAGTGCTCTTTTCTCAAAAGCAGAGTGTGTTTCTTCTAAGGCGAGCTAGCGTTTGTTTCCCAGTCCTAAATGGAGTTGAATCACATGCAGTTTCTTGTGCTAAGAGCAAGAGTTGTTTTCTGGTAAGGAAAGTCACTATTTCTCTCCCCTTGATACATAGTGCAAATAGCTCTCGCATCTGTTCCCAGCAAGTACAGTGTATCGGACTGAAGAGGAGCTACTGTTCTTGTCAGTTTCCTAAGCAGAGTTGAACTAGATATGGCCCGTGTGTATAGGAAGCACCGTTCTTATGTTCTGAGCAAGCTCACTGTTCTGGCCCTATAGGAAACACAGTAGAGTAGAAGAGTGCTCTTTTCTCAAAAGCAGAGTGTGTTTTTGTAAGGCGAGCTAGCGTTTGTTTCCTAGTCCTAAATGGAGTTGAATCACATGCAGTTTCTGGTCCTACGAACAAGAGTTTTTTTCTGGTAAGAAAAGTCACTATAGTGCTCCCATTGCCATACACAGTGCAAATAGCACTCGTGTCTGTATCGGACTGAAGAGGAACTACAGTTCTTTTCAGTTTCCTAAGCAGAATTGCACTATTTATGGCCCGTGTGTAGGAAGCACAGTTCTTTTGTTTTGAGCAAGCTCACTGTTCTGGCTCTATAGGAATCACAGTAGAGTAGAAGAGTGCTCTTTTCTCAAAAGCAGAGTGTGTTTTTGTAAGTCGAGCTAGCGGTTGTTTCCCAGTCCTAAATGGAGTTGAGTCACATGCAGTTTTTTGTCCTACGAGCAAGAGTTGTTTTCTGGTCAGACGAGTCACTATTGTGCTCCAATGCCATACACAGTACAAATAGCACTCGCGTCTGTTCCCCGCAAGTATAGTGTATCGGACTGAAGAGGAGCTACTGTTCTTGTCAGTTTCCTAAGCAAAGTTGAACTAGATATGGCCCGTGTGTGTAGAAAGGACAGTTCTTTTGTTCTGAGCAAGCTCACTGTTCGGACCCCATAGGAAACACAGTAGAGTAGAAGAGTGCTCTTTTTTCTAAAGCAGAGTGTGTTTCTTGTAAAGCGAGCTAGAGTTTGTTTCCCAGTCCTAAATGTAGTGGAATCACATGCAGTTTCAGGTCCTACGAGCAAGAGTTGTTTTCTGGTAAGAAGAGTCACTATTTCGCTGCCATTGCCATACACAGGACAAATAGCACTGGTGTCTGTTCCCAGCAAGTACAGTGTGTTGGACTGAAGAGGTTCTACTGTTCTTGTCAGGTTCCTAAGCAGACTTGAACTAGATATGGCCGTGTGTGTAGGAAGCACAGTTTTTTTGTTCTGAGCAAGCTCATTTTTCGGAACACATAGGAAACACAGTAGAGTAGAAGAGTGCTCTTTTCTCAAAAGCAGAGTGTGTTTCTTGGAAGTCGAGCTAGCGTTTGTTTCCCAGTCCTAAATGGAGTTGAGTCACATGCAGTTTTTTGTCCTACGAGCAAGAGTTGTTTTCTGGTAAGACAAGTCACTATTGTGCTCCAATGTCATACATAGTGCCAATAGCTCTCACGTCTGTTCCCAGCAAGTACAGTGTATTGGACTGAAGAGGAGCTACTGTTCTTGTTTGTTTCCTAAGCAGAGTTGAACTAGATATGGCCCGTGTGTGTAGAAAGCACAGTTCTTTTGTTCTGAGCAAGCTCACTGTTCTGGCCCTATAGGAAACACAGTAGAGTAGAAGAGTGCTCTTTTCTCTAAATCAGAGTGTGTTTCTTGTAAGGTGAGCTAGCTTTTGTTTCCCAGTCCTAAATGGAGTTGAATCACATGCAGTTTCAGGTCCTACGAGCAAGAGTTGTTTTCTGGTAAGAAGAGTCACTATTTCGCTGCCATTGCCATACACAGGACAAATAGCACTGGTGTCTGTTCCCAGCAAGTACAGTGTGTTGGACTGAAGAGGTTCTACTGTTCTTGTCAGGTTCCTAAGCAGACTTGAACTAGATATGGCCGTGTGTGTATGAAGCACAGTTTTTTTGTTCTGAGCAAGCTCATTTTTCGGAACACATAGGAAACACAGTAGAGTAGAAGAGTGCTCTTTTCTCAAAAGCAGAGTGTGTTTCTTGGAAGTCGAGCTAGCGTTTGTTTCCCAGTCCTAAATGGAGTTGAGTCACATGCAGTTTTTTGTCCTACGAGCAAGAGTTGTTTTCTGGTAAGACAAGTCACTATTGTGCTCCAATGTCATACACAGTGCAAATAGCACTCGCGTCTGTTCCCCGCAAGTACAGTGTATTGGACTGAAGAGGAGCTACTGTTCTTGTTTGTTTCCTAAGCAGAGTTGAACTAGATATGGCCCGTGTGTGGAGAAAGCACTGTTCTTTGTTCTGAGCAAGCTCACTGTTTGGACCCCATAGGAAACACAGTAGAGTAGAAGAGTGCTCTTTTCTCTAAAGCAGAGTGTCTTTCTTTTAAGGCAAGCTATCGTTTGTTTACCAGTCCTAAATGGAGTTGAATCACATGCAGTTTCTGGTCCTAAGAGCAAGAGTTGTTTTCTGGTAAGGAAAGTCACTATTGCGCTCCCCTTGCCATACATGGTGCCAATAGCTCTCACGTCTGTTCCCAGCAAGTACAGTGTATTGGACTGAAGAGGATCTACTGTTCTTGTTTGTTTCCTAAGCAGAGTTGAACTAGATATGGCCCGTGTGTGTAGAAAGCACAGTTCTTTTGTTCTCAGCAAGCTCACTGTTCGGACCCCATAGGAAACACAGTAGAGTAGAAGAGTGCTCTTTTCTCAAAATCAGAGTGTGTTTCTTGTTAGGCGAGCTAGCATTTGTTTCCCAGTCCTAAATGGTGTTGAATCACATGCAGTTTCTGGTCCTACGAGCAAGAGTTGTTTTCTGGTAAGGAAAGTCACTATTGCGCTCCCATTGCAATACACAGTGCAAATAGCACTCGCGTCTGTTCCCAGCAAGTACAGTGTCTCGGACTGAAGAGGATCTACTGCTCTGGTCAGGTTCCTAAGCAGAATTGAACTAGATATGGCCGTGTGTGTAGGAAGCACAGTTCCTTTTTTCTGAGCAAGCTCACTGTTCGGACCCCATAGGAAACACAGTAGAGTAGAAGAGTGAACTCTTCTCAAAAGCAGACTGTGTTTCTTGTAAAGCGAGCTAGAGTTTGTTTCCCAGTCCTAAATGGAGTGCAATCACATGCAATTTCTGGTCCTACGAGCAAGAGTTGTTTTCTGGTAAGAAGAGTCACTATTGCGCTGCCATTGACCTACACAGGACAAATAGCACTGGCGTCTGTACCCAGCAAGTACAGTGTATTGGACTGAAGAGGATCTACTGTTCTTGTCAGGTTCCTAACCAGACTTGAACGAGATATGGCCGTGTGTGTAGGAAGCACAGTTCTTTTGTTCTGAGCAAGCTCACTGTTCTGGCCCTACAGGAAACACAGTAGAGTAGATGAGTGCTCTTTTCTCTAAAGCAGAGTGTGTTTCTTGTAAGGCCAGCTGGCGTTTTTTCCCAGTCCTAAATGGAGTTGAGTCACAGACAGTTTTTGGTCCTTCGAGCAAGAGTTGTTTTCTGGTAAGAAGAGTCACCTTTGCGCTCTAAATGCCTTACACAGTGCAAATAGCACTCGCGTCTGTTCCCAGCAAGTACAGTGTATTGGACTGAATAGGAGCTACTGTTCTTGTCAGTTTCCTAAGCAGAGTTGAACTAGATATGGTCCATGTGTGTAGGAAGCACAGTTTTTTTGTTCTGAGCAAGCTCACCGTTTGGACCCCATAGGAAACAAAGTAGAGTAGAAGAGTGCTCTTTTCTCAAAAGCAGAGTGTGTTTCTTCTAAGGCGAGCTAGCGTTTGTTTCCCAGTCCTAAATGGAGTTGAATCACATGCAGTTTCTTGTGCTAAGAGCAAGAGTTGTTTTCTGGTAAGGAAAGTCACTATTTCTCTCCCCTTGATACATAGTGCAAATAGCTCTCGCATCTGTTCCCAGCAAGTACAGTGTATCGGACTGAAGAGGAGCTACTGTTCTTGTCAGTTTCCTAAGCAGAGTTGAACTAGATATGGCCCGTGTGTATAGGAAGCACCGTTCTTATGTTCTGAGCAAGCTCACTGTTCTGGCCCTATAGGAAACACAGTAGAGTAGAAGAGTGCTCTTTTCTCAAAAGCAGAGTGTGTTTTTGTAAGGCGAGCTAGCGTTTGTTTCCTAGTCCTAAATGGAGTTGAATCACATGCAGTTTCTGGTCCTACGAACAAGAGTTTTTTTCTGGTAAGAAAAGTCACTATAGTGCTCCCATTGCCATACACAGTGCAAATAGCACTCGTGTCTGTATCGGACTGAAGAGGAACTACAGTTCTTTTCAGTTTCCTAAGCAGAATTGCACTATTTATGGCCCGTGTGTAGGAAGCACAGTTCTTTTGTTTTGAGCAAGCTCACTGTTCTGGCTCTATAGGAATCACAGTAGAGTAGAAGAGTGCTCTTTTCTCAAAAGCAGAGTGTGTTTTTGTAAGTCGAGCTAGCGGTTGTTTCCCAGTCCTAAATGGAGTTGAGTCACATGCAGTTTTTTGTCCTACGAGCAAGAGTTGTTTTCTGGTCAGACGAGTCACTATTGTGCTCCAATGCCATACACAGTACAAATAGCACTCGCGTCTGTTCCCCGCAAGTATAGTGTATCGGACTGAAGAGGAGCTACTGTTCTTGTCAGTTTCCTAAGCAAAGTTGAACTAGATATGGCCCGTGTGTGTAGAAAGGACAGTTCTTTTGTTCTGAGCAAGCTCACTGTTCGGACCCCATAGGAAACACAGTAGAGTAGAAGAGTGCTCTTTTTTCTAAAGCAGAGTGTGTTTCTTGTAAAGCGAGCTAGAGTTTGTTTCCCAGTCCTAAATGTAGTGGAATCACATGCAGTTTCAGGTCCTACGAGCAAGAGTTGTTTTCTGGTAAGAAGAGTCACTATTTCGCTGCCATTGCCATACACAGGACAAATAGCACTGGTGTCTGTTCCCAGCAAGTACAGTGTGTTGGACTGAAGAGGTTCTACTGTTCTTGTCAGGTTCCTAAGCAGACTTGAACTAGATATGGCCTTGTGTGTAGGAAGCACAGTTTTTTTGTTCTGAGCAAGCTCATTTTTCGGAACACATAGGAAACACAGTAGAGTAGAAGAGTGCTCTTTTCTCAAAAGCAGAGTGTGTTTCTTGGAAGTCGAGCTAGCGTTTGTTTCCCAGTCCTAAATGGAGTTGAGTCACATGCAGTTTTTTGTCCTACGAGCAAGAGTTGTTTTCTGGTAAGACAAGTCACTATTGTGCTCCAATGTCATACATAGTGCCAATAGCTCTCACGTCTGTTCCCAGCAAGTACAGTGTATTGGACTGAAGAGGAGCTACTGTTCTTGTTTGTTTCCTAAGCAGAGTTGAACTAGATATGGCCCGTGTGTGTAGAAAGCACAGTTCTTTTGTTCTGAGCAAGCTCACTGTTCTGGCCCTATAGGAAACACAGTAGAGTAGAAGAGTGCTCTTTTCTCTAAATCAGAGTGTGTTTCTTGTAAGGTGAGCTAGCTTTTGTTTCCCAGTCCTAAATGGAGTTGAATCACATGCAGTTTCAGGTCCTACGAGCAAGAGTTGTTTTCTGGTAAGAAGAGTCACTATTTCGCTGCCATTGCCATACACAGGACAAATAGCACTGGTGTCTGTTCCCAGCAAGTACAGTGTGTTGGACTGAAGAGGTTCTACTGTTCTTGTCAGGTTCCTAAGCAGACTTGAACTAGATATGGCCGTGTGTGTATGAAGCACAGTTTTTTTGTTCTGAGCAAGCTCATTTTTCGGAACACATAGGAAACACAGTAGAGTAGAAGAGTGCTCTTTTCTCAAAAGCAGAGTGTGTTTCTTGGAAGTCGAGCTAGCGTTTGTTTCCCAGTCCTAAATGGAGTTGAGTCACATGCAGTTTTTTGTCCTACGAGCAAGAGTTGTTTTCTGGTAAGACAAGTCACTATTGTGCTCCAATGTCATACACAGTGCAAATAGCACTCGCGTCTGTTCCCCGCAAGTACAGTGTATTGGACTGAAGAGGAGCTACTGTTCTTGTTTGTTTCCTAAGCAGAGTTGAACTAGATATGGCCCGTGTGTGGAGAAAGCACTGTTCTTTGTTCTGAGCAAGCTCACTGTTTGGACCCCATAGGAAACACAGTAGAGTAGAAGAGTGCTCTTTTCTCTAAAGCAGAGTGTCTTTCTTTTAAGGCAAGCTATCGTTTGTTTACCAGTCCTAAATGGAGTTGAATCACATGCAGTTTCTGGTCCTAAGAGCAAGAGTTGTTTTCTGGTAAGGAAAGTCACTATTGCGCTCCCCTTGCCATACATGGTGCCAATAGCTCTCACGTCTGTTCCCAGCAAGTACAGTGTATTGGACTGAAGAGGAGCTACTGTTCTTGTTTGTTTCCTAAGCAGAGTTGAACTAGATATGGCCCGTGTGTGTAGAAAGCACAGTTCTTTTGTTCTCAGCAAGCTCACTGTTCGGACCCCATAGGAAACACAGTAGAGTAGAAGAGTGCTCTTTTCTCAAAATCAGAGTGTGTTTCTTGTTAGGCGAGCTAGCATTTGTTTCCCAGTCCTAAATGGTGTTGAATCACATGCAGTTTCTGGTCCTACGAGCAAGAGTTGTTTTCTGGTAAGGAAAGTCACTATTGCGCTCCCATTGCAATACACAGTGCAAATAGCACTCGCGTCTGTTCCCAGCAAGTACAGTGTCTCGGACTGAAGAGGATCTACTGCTCTGGTCAGGTTCCTAAGCAGAATTGAACTAGATATGGCCGTGTGTGTAGGAAGCACAGTTCCTTTTTTCTGAGCAAGCTCACTGTTCGGACCCCATAGGAAACACAGTAGAGTAGAAGAGTGAACTCTTCTCAAAAGCAGACTGTGTTTCTTGTAAAGCGAGCTAGAGTTTGTTTCCCAGTCCTAAATGGAGTGCAATCACATGCAATTTCTGGTCCTACGAGCAAGAGTTGTTTTCTGGTAAGAAGAGTCACTATTGCGCTGCCATTGACCTACACAGGACAAATAGCACTGGCGTCTGTACCCAGCAAGTACAGTGTATTGGACTGAAGAGGATCTACTGTTCTTGTCAGGTTCCTAACCAGACTTGAACGAGATATGGCCGTGTGTGTAGGAAGCACAGTTCTTTTGTTCTGAGCAAGCTCACTGTTCTGGCCCTACAGGAAACACAGTAGAGTAGATGAGTGCTCTTTTCTCTAAAGCAGAGTGTGTTTCTTGTAAGGCCAGCTCGCGTTTTTTCCCAGTCCTAAATGGAGTTGAGTCACAGACAGTTTTTGGTCCTACGAGCAAGAGTTGTTTTCTGGTAAGAAGAGTCACCTTTGTGCTCTAAATGCCTTACACAGTGCAAATAGCACTCGCGTCTGTTCCCAGCAAGTACAGTGTATTGGACTGAATAGGAGCTACTGTTCTTGTCAGTTTCCTAAGCAGAGTTGAACTAGATATGGTCCATGTGTGTAGGAAGCACAGTTTTTTTGTTCTGAGCAAGCTCACTGTTTGGACCCCATAGGAAACAAAGTAGAGTAGAAGAGTGCTCTTTTCTCAAAAGCAGAGTGTGTTTCTTCTAAGGCGAGCTAGCGTTTGTTTCCCAGTCCTAAATGGAGTTGAATCACATGCAGTTTCTTGTGCTAAGAGCAAGAGTTGTTTTCTGGTAAGGAAAGTCACTATTTCTCTCCCCTTGATACATAGTGCAAATAGCTCTCGCATCTGTTCCCAGCAAGTACAGTGTATCGGACTGAAGAGGAGCTACTGTTCTTGTCAGTTTCCTAAGCAGAGTTGAACTAGATATGGCCCGTGTGTATAGGAAGCACCGTTCTTATGTTCTGAGCAAGCTCACTGTTCTGGCCCTATAGGAAACACAGTAGAGTAGAAGAGTGCTCTTTTCTCAAAAGCAGAGTGTGTTTTTGTAAGGCGAGCTAGCGTTTGTTTCCTAGTCCTAAATGGAGTTGAATCACATGCAGTTTCTGGTCCTACGAACAAGAGTTTTTTTCTGGTAAGAAAAGTCACTATAGTGCTCCCATTGCCATACACAGTGCAAATAGCACTCGTGTCTGTATCGGACTGAAGAGGAACTACAGTTCTTTTCAGTTTCCTAAGCAGAATTGCACTATTTATGGCCCGTGTGTAGGAAGCACAGTTCTTTTGTTTTGAGCAAGCTCACTGTTCTGGCTCTATAGGAATCACAGTAGAGTAGAAGAGTGCTCTTTTCTCAAAAGCAGAGTGTGTTTTTGTAAGGCGAGCTAGCGTTTGTTTCCTAGTCCTAAATGGAGTTGAATCACATGCAGTTTCTGGTCCTACGAACAAGAATTGTTTTCTGGTAAGGAAAGTTACTATTGCGCTCCCATTGCCCTACACAAGACAAATAGCACTCGCGTCTTTTCCCAGCAATTACAGTGTATTGGACTGAATAGGAGCTACTGTTCTTGTCAGTTTCCTAAGCAGAGTTGAACTACATATGGTCAGTGTGTGTAGGAAGCATAGTTCTTTTGTTCTGAACAAGCTCACTGTTTGGACCCCATAGGAAACACAGTAGAATAGAAGAGTGCTCTTTTCTCTAAAGCAGAGTGTGTTTCTTGTAAGGCGAGCTAGCGTTTGTTTCCCAGTCCTAAATGGAGTGGAATAACATGCAGTTTCTGGTCCTACGAGCAAGAGTTGTTTTCTGGTAAGGAAAGTCACTATTGC
This sequence comes from Peromyscus eremicus, assembly GCF_949786415.1. Classification (NCBI taxonomy): domain Eukaryota; kingdom Metazoa; phylum Chordata; class Mammalia; order Rodentia; family Cricetidae; genus Peromyscus; species Peromyscus eremicus. The sequence goes on from NW_026734372.1 coordinate 179,975, forward strand.
GCTCCCATTGCCATACACAGTGCAAATAGCCCTCCCGTCTGTTCCCAGCAAGTACAGTGTATTGGACTGAAGAGGAGCTACTGTTCTTCTCAGTTTCCTAAGCAGAGTTGAACTAGATATGGCCCGTGTGTTTAGGAAGTACAGTTCCTTTTTTCTGAGCAAGCTCACTGTTCTGGCCCTATAGGAAACACAGTAGAGTAGAAGAGTGCTCTTTTCTCAAAAGCAGAGTGTGTTTCTTGTAAAGCGAGCTAGAGTTTGTTTCCCAGTCGTAAATGGAGTTGAATCACATGCAGTTTCTGGTCCTACGAGCAAGAGTTGTTTTCTGGTAAGAAGAGTCACTATTGCTCTGCAATTGACCTACACAGGACAAATAGCTCTGGCGTCTGTTCCCAGCAAGTACAGTGTATTGGACTGAAGAGGATCTACTGTTCTTGTCAGGTTCCTAAGCAGACTTGAACAAGATATGGCCGTGTGTGTAGGAAGCACAGTTTTTTTGTTCTGAGCAAGCTCACTTTTTGGAACACATAGGAAACACAGTAGAGTAGAAGAGTGCTCTTTTCTCAAAAGCAGAGTGTGTTTCTTGGAAGTCGAGCTAGCGTTTGTTTCCCAGTCCTAAATGGAGTTGAGTCACAAGCAGTTTTTTGTCCTACGAGCAAGAGTTGTTTTCTGGTAAGACAGGTCACTATTGGGCTCCAATTGCCATACACAGTGCAAATAGCACTCACGTCTGTTCCCCGCAAGTACCGTGTATTCGACTGAAGAGGAGCTACTGTTCTTGTTTGTTTCCTAAGCAGAGTTGAACTAGATATGGCCCATGTGTGTAGGAAGCACAGTTCTTTTGTTCTGAGCAAGCTCACTGTTTGGACCCCATAGGAAACACAGTAGAGTAGAAGAGTGCACTTTTCTCAAAAGCAGAGTGTGTTTCATGTAAGGCGAGCTAGCATTTGTTTCCCAGTCCTAAATGGAATTGAATCAAATGCAGTTTCTCATCCTAAGAGCAAGAGTTGTTTTCTGGTAAGGAAAGTCACTATTGCGCTCCCATTGCCATACACAGTGCAAATAGCACTCGCGTCTGTTCTCAGCAAGTACAGTGTATCGAACTGAAGAGGAGCTCCTGTTCTTGTCAGTTTCCTAAGCAGAGTTGAACTAGATATGGCCCGTGTGTGTAAGAAGCACAGTTCTTTTGTTCTGAGCAAGCTCACTGTTCTGGCCCTACAGGAATCACAGTAGAGTAGATGAGTGCTCTTTTCTCTAAAGCAGAGTGTGTTTCTTGTAAGGCCAGCTCGCGTTTGTTTCCCAGTCCTAAATGGAGTTGAGTCACAGACAGTTTTTGGTCCTACAAGCAAGAGTTGTTTTCTGGTAAGAAGAGGCACTATTGCGCTCTAAATGCCATACACAGTGCAAATAGCACTTGCATCTGTTCCCAGCAAGTACAGTGTATCGGACTGAAGACGTGCTACTATTCTTGTCAGTTTCCTAAGCAGAGTTGAACTAGGTATGGCCCGTGTGTAGGAAGCACAGTTCTTTTGTTCTGACCTAGCTCACTGTTTGGACCACATAGGAAACACATTAGAGTAGAAGAGTGCTTTTTTCTCAAAAGCAGAGTGTGTTTCTTTTAAGGCGAGCTAGCGTTTTTCCCATTCCTAAATGGAGTGGAATCACATGCAGTTTCTGGTCCTACGAGCAAGAGTTGTTTTCTGGTAAGGAAAGTCAATATTGCACTCCCATTGCCATAAACAGTGGAAATAGCCCTCCCGTCTTTTCCCAGCAAGTACAGTGTATTGGACGGAAGAGGAGCTACTGTTCTTGTCAGTTTCATAAGCAGAGTTGAACTAGATATGGTCGGTGTGTGTAGGAAGCACAATTCTTTTGTTCTGAGCAAGCTCACTGTTTGGACCCCATAGGAAACACAGTAGAATAGAAGAGTGCTCTTTTCTCAAAAGCAAATTGTGTTTCTTGTAAGGCGAGCTAGCGTTTGTTTCCCAGTCCTAAATGGAGTTGAATCTCATTCAGTTTCTGGTCTTACGAGCAAGAGTTGTTTTCTGGTAAGGAAAGTCACTATTGCGTTCCCATTGACATACACAGTGCAAATAGCACTTGAATCTGTTCCCAGCAAGTACAGTGTATCGGACTGAAGAGGTGCTACTATTCTTGTCATTTTCCTAAGCAGAGTTGAACTAGGTATGGCCCCTGTGTATGAAGCACAGTTCTTTTGTTCTGAGCAAGCTCACTGTTTGGACACCATAGGAAACACAGTAGAGTAGAAGAGTGCTCTTTTCTCTAAAGCAGAGTGTGTTTCTTGTAATGTGAGCTAGCGTTTGTTTCCCAGTCCTAAATGGAGTTGAGTCACATGCAGTTTTTTGTCCTAGGAGCAAGAGTTGTTTTCTGGTAAGAGAGTCACTATTGTGCTCCAATTGCCATACACAGTGCAAATAGCACTCGCGTCTGTTCTCTGCAAGTAAAGTGTATTGGACTGAAGAGGAGCTACTGTTCTTGTCAGTTTCCTAAGCAGAGTTGAACTAGATATGGCCCGTGTGTGTAGGAAGCACAGTTCTTTCCTTCTGAGCAAGCTCACTGTTTGGACCCCATGGGAAACACAGTAGAGTAGAAGAGTGCTCTTTTCTCAAAAGCAGAGTGTGTTTCATGTAAGGCGAGCTAGCATTTGTTTCCCAGTCTTAAATGGAGTTGAATCACATGCAGTTTGTGGTCCTACGAGCAAGAGTTGTTTTCTGGTAAGAAGAGTCACTATTGCGCTGCCATTGCCATACACAGGACAAATAGCACTGGTGTCTGTTCCCAGCAAGTACAGTGTATTGGACTGAAGAGGATCTACTGTTCTTGTCAGGTTCCTGAGCAGACTTGAACTAGATATGGCCTTGTGTGTAGGAAGCACAGTTTTTTTGTTCTGAGCAAGCTCACTTTTCGGAACACATAGGAAACACAGTAGAGTAGAAGAGTGCTCTTTTCTCAAAAGCAGAGTGTGTTTCATGTAAGGCGAGCTAGCACTTGTTTCCCAGTCCTAAATGGAGTTGAATCACATGCAGTTTCTTGTCCTATGATCAAGAGTTGTTTTCTGGTAAGGAAAGTCACAATTGCGCTCCCATTGCCATACACAGTGCAAACATCACTCGTGTCTGTATCGGACTGAAGAGGAGCTACTGTTCGTGTCAGTTTCCTAAGCAGAGTTGAACTAGTTATGGCCAGTGTGTAGGAAGCACAGTTATTTTGTTTTGAGCAAGCTCACTGTTCTGGCCCTATAAGAAACACAGTAGAGTAGAAGAGTGCTCTTTTCCCTAAAGCAGTGTGTGTTTCTTGTAAGGCGAGCTAGCGTTTGTTTCCCAGTCCTAAATGCAGTTGAATCACATGCAGTTTCTAGTCCTAAGAGCATGAGTTGTTTTATGGTAAGAAGAGTCACTATTGCGCTGCCATTGCCATACACAGGACAAATAGCACTGGCGTCTGTTCCCAGCAAGTACAGTGTATTGGACTGAAGAGGATCTACTGTTCTTGTCAGGTTCCTAAGCAGAATTGAACTAGATATGGCCGTGTGTGTAGGAAGCACAGTTCTTTTGTTCTGAGCAAGCTCACTCTTCGGACCCCATAGGAAACACAGTAGAGTAGAAGAGTGCTCTTTTCTCAAATGCAGAGTGTGTTTCTTGTAAGGCGAGATAGCGTTTGTTTCCCAGTCCTAAATGGAGTTGAATCACATGCAGTTTCTGGTCCTAAGAGCAAGAGTTGATTTCTGGTAAGGAAAGTCACTATTGCGCTCCCCTTGCCATACATAGTGCAAATAGCACTCGCGTCTGTTCCCAGCAAGTACAGTGTATCGGACTGAAGAGGAGCTACTGTTCTTGTCAGTTTCCTAAGCAGAGTGGAACTAGATATGGCCCGTGTGTAGGAAGAACAGTTCTTTTGTTCTGAGCAAGCTCACTGTTCTGCCCCTACAAAAAACACAGTAGAGTAGAAGAGTGCTCTTTTCTCAAAAGCAGAGTGTGTATTTGTAAGGCGAGCTAGCATTTGTTTCCTAGTCCTAAATGGAGTTGAATCACATGCAATTTCTGGTCCTACGAACAAGAGTTGTTTTCTGGTAAGGAAAGTCACTATTGCGCTCCCATTGCCGTACACAAGACAAATAGCACTCGCGTCTTTTCCCAGCAAGTACAGTGTATTGGACTGAATAGGAGCTATTGTTCTTGTCAGTTTACTAAGCAGAGTTAAACTAGATATGGTCCGTGTGTGTAGGAAGCATAGTTCTTTTGTTCTGAACAAGCTCACTGTTTGGACCCCATAGGAAACACAGTAGAGTAGAAGAGTGCTCTTTTCTCTAAAGCAGAGTGTGTTACTTGTAAGGCGAGCTAGCCTTTGTTTCCCAGTCCTAAATGGAGTGGAATCACATGCAGTTTCTGGTCCTACGAGCAAGAGTTGTTTTCTGGTAAGAAAAGTCACTATTGCGCTCCCATTGCCATACACAGTGCAAATAGCCTTTCCGTCTGTTCCCAGCAAGTACAGTGTATTGGACTGAAGAGGAGCTACTGTTCTTCTCAGTTTCCTAAGCAGAGTTGAACTAGATATGGCCCGTGTGTTTAGGAAGTACAGTTCCTTTTTTCTGAGCAAGCTCACTGTTCTGGCCCTAAAGGAAACACAGTAGAGTAGAAGAGTGCTCTTTTCTCAAAAGCAGAGTGTGTTTCTTGTAAAGCGAGCTAGAGTTTGTTTCCCAGTCCTAAATGGAGTTGAATCACATGCAGTTTCTGGTCCTACGAGCAAGAGTTGTTTTATGGTAAGAAGAGTCACTATTGCCCTACCATTGCCCTACACAGGACAAATAGCACTGGCGTCTGTTCCCAGCAAGTACAGTGTATTGGACTGAAGAAGATCTACTATTCTTGTCAGATTCCTAAGCAGACTTGAACGAGATATGGCCGTGTGTGTAGGAAGCACAGTTTTTTTGTTCTGAGCAAGCTCACTTTTCGGAACAAATAGGAAACACAGTAGAGTAGAAGAGTGCTCTTTTCTCAAAAGCAGAGTGTTTTTCTTGGAAGGCGAGCTAGCGTTTGTTTCCCAGTCCTAAATGGAGTTGAGTCACATGCAGTTTTTTGTCCTATGAGCAAGAGTTGTTTTCAGGTAAGACAAGTCACTATTGTGCTCCAATTGCCATACACAGTGCAAATAGCACTTGCGTCTGTTCCCCGCAAGTACAGTGTATTCGACTGAAGAGGAGCTACTGTTCTTGTTTGTTTCCTAAGCAGAGTTGAACTAGATATGGCCCGTGTGTGTAGGAAGCACAGTTCTTTTGTCCTGAGCAAGCTCACTCTTTGGACCCCATAGGAAACACAGTAGAGTAGAAGAGTGCTTTTTTTCTCAAAAGCAGAGTGTGTTTCATGTAAGGCGAGCTAGCATTTGTTTCCCAGTCCTAAATGGAGTTGAATCACATGCAGTTTCTGGTCCTACGAGCAAGAGTTGTTTTCTGGTAAGGAAAGTCACTATTGCGCTCCCATTGCCATACACAGTGCAAATAGCACTCGCGTCTGTTCTCAGCAAGTACAGTGTATCGAACTGAAGAGGAGCTACTGTTCTTGTCAGTTTCCTAAGCAGAGTGGAACTAGATATGGCCCGTGTGTAGGAAGCACAGTTCTTATGTTCTGAGCAAGCTCACTCTTCTGGCCCTACAGGAAACACAGTAGAGTAGAAGAGTGCTCTTTTCTCAAAAGCAGAGTGTGTTTTTGTAAGGCGAGCTAGCGTTTGTTTCCTAGTCCTAAATGGAGTTGAATCACATGCAGTTTCTGGTCCTACGAACAAGAATTGTTTTCTGGTAAGGAAAGTCACTATTGCGCTCCCATTGCCCTACACAAGACAAATAGCAATCGCGTCTTTTCCCAGCAAGTACAGAGTATTGGACTGAATAGGAGCTACTGTTCTTGTCAGTTTACTAAGCAGAGTTGAACTAGATATGGTCCGTGTGTGTAGGAAGCATAGTTCTTTTGTTCTGAACAAGCTCACTGTTTTGACCCCATAGGAAACACAGTAGAGTAGAAGAGTGCTCTTTTCTCTAAAGCAGAGTGTGTTTCTTGTAAGGCGAGCTAGCGTTTGTTTCCCAGTCCTAAATGGAGTTGAATCACATGCAGTTTCTGGTCCTAAGAGCAAGAGTTGATTTCTGGTAAGGAAAGTCACTATTGCGCTCCCCTTGCCATACATAGTGCAAATAGCTCTCGCGTCTGTTCCCAGCAAGTACAGTGTATCGGACTGAAGAGGAGCTACTGTTCTTGTCAGTTTCCTAAGCAGAGTGTAACTAGATATGGCCCGTGTGTAGGAAGCACAGTTCTTTTGTTCTGAGCAAGCTCACTGTTCTGGCCCTACAGAAAACACAGTAGAGTAGAAGAGTGCTATTTCTCAAAAGCAGAGTGTGTTTTTGTAAGGCGAGCTAGCCTTTGTTTCCCAGTCCTAAATGGAGTGGAATCACATGCAGTTTCTGGTCCTACGAGCAAGAGTTGTTTTCTGGTAAGAAAAGTCACTATTGTGCTCCCATTGCCATACACAGTGCAAATAGCCTTCCCGTCTGTTCCCAGCAAGTACAGTGTATTGGACTGAAGAGGAGCTACTGTTCTTGTCAGTTTCCTAAGCAGAGTTGAACTAGATATGGCCCGTGTGTTTAGGAAGTACAGTTCCTTTTTTCTGAGCAAGCTCACTGTTCTGGCCCAAAAGGAAACACAGTAGAGTAGAAGAGTGCTCTTTTCTCAAAAGCAGAGTGTGTTTCTTGTAAAGCGAGCTAGAGTTTGTTTCCCAGTCCTAAATGGAGTTGAATCACATGCAGTTTCTGGTCCTACGAGCAAGAGATGTTTTATGGTAAGAAGAGTCACTATTGCCCTGCCATTGCCCTACACAGGACAAATAGCACTGGCGTCTGTTCCCAGCAAGTACAGTGTATTGGACTGAAGAAGATCTACTATTCTTGTCAGTTTCCTAAGCAGACTTGAACGAGATATGGCCGTGTGTGTAGGAAGCACAGTTTTTTTGTTCTGAGCAAGCTCACTTTTCGGAACACATAGGAAACACAGTAGAGTAGAGGAGTGCTCTTTTCTCAAAAGCAGAGTGTTTTTCTTGGAAGTCGAGCTAGCGTTTGTTTCCCAGTCCTAAATGGAGTTGAGTCACATGCAGTTTTTTGTCGTACGAGCAAGAGTTGTTTTCTGGTAAGACAAGTCACTATTGTGCTCCAATTGCCATACACAGTGCAAATAGCACTCGCGTCTGTTCCCCGCAAGTTCAGTGTATTCGACTGAAGAGGAGCTATTGTTCTTGTTTGTTTCCTAAGCAGAGTTGAACTAGATATGGCCCGTGTGTGTAGGAAGCACAGTTCTTTTGTTCTGAGCAAGCTCACTCTTTGGACCCCATAGGAAACACAGTAGAGTAGAAGAGTGCTTTTTTCTCAAAAGCAGAGTGTGTTTCATGTAAGGCGAGCTAGCATTTGTTTCCCAGTCCTAAATGGAGTTGAATCACATGCAGTTTCTGGTCCTACGAACAAGAATTGTTTTCTGGTAAGGAAAGTCACTATTGCGCTCCCATTGCCCTACACAAGACAAATAGCACTCGCGTCTTTTCCCAGCAAGTACAGTGTATTGGACTGAATAGGAGCTACTGTTCTTGTCAGTTTACTAAGCAGAGTTGAACTAGATATGGTCTGTGTGTGTAGGAAGCATAGTTCTTTTGTTCTGAACAAGCTCACTGTTTGGACCCCATAGGAAACACAGTAGAGTAGAAGAGTGCTCTTTTCTCTAAAGCAGAGTGTGTTACTTGTAAGGCGAGCTAGCCTTTGTTTCCCAGTCCTAAATGGAGTGGAATCACATGCAGTTTCTGGTCCTACGAGCAAGAGTTGTTTTCTGGTAAGAAAAGTCACTATTGCGCTCCCATTGCCATACACAGTGCAAATAGCCTTCCGGTCTGTTCCCAGCAAGTACAGTGTATTGGACTGAATAGGAGCTACTGTTCTTGTCAGTTTACTAAGCAGAGTTAAACTAGATATGGTCCGTGTGTGTAGGAAGCATAGTTCTTTTGTTCTGAACAAGCTCACTGTTTGGACCCCATAGGAAACACAGTAGAGTAGAAGAGTGCTCTTTTCTCTAAAGCAGAGTGTGTTACTTGTAAGGCGAGCTAGCCTTTGTTTCCCAGTCCTAAATGGAGTGGAATCACATGCAGTTTCTGGTCCTACGAGCAAGAGATGTTTTATGGTAAGAAGAGTCACTATTGCCCTGCCATTGCCATACACAGTGCAAATAGCCTTTCCGTCTGTTCCCAGCAAGTACAGTGTATTGGACTGAAGAGGAGCTACTGTTCTTCTCAGTTTCCTAAGCAGAGTTGAACTAGATATGGCCCGTGTGTTTAGGAAGTACAGTTCCTTTTTTCTGAGCAAGCTCACTGTTCTGGCCCTAAAGGAAACACAGTAGAGTAGAAGAGTGCTCTTTTCTCAAAAGCAGAGTGTGTTTTTGTAAGGCGAGCTAGCGTTTGTTTCCTAGTCCTAAATGGAGTTGAATCACATGCACTTTCTGGTCCTACGAACAAGAATTGTTTTCTGGTAAGGAAAGTCACTATTGTGCTCCCATTGCCCTACACAAGACAAATAGCACTCGCGTCTTTTCCCAGCAAGTACAGAGTATTGGACTGAATAGGAGCTACTGTTCTTGTCAGTTTACTAAGCAGAGTTGAACTAGATATGGTCCGTGTGTGTAGGAAGCATAGTTCTTTTGTTCTGAACAAGCTCACTGTTTGGACCCCATAGGAAACACAGTAGAGTAGAAGAGTGCTCTTTTCTCTAAAGCAGAGTGTGTTACTTGTAAGGCGAGCTAGCCTTTGTTTCACAGTCCTAAATGGAGTGGAATCACATGCAGTTTCTGGTCCTACGAGCAAGAGTTATTTTCTGGTAAGAAAAGTCACTATTGCGCTCCCATTGCCATACACAGTGCAAATAGCCTTCCCGTCTGTTCCCAGCAAGTACAGTGTATTGGACTGAAGAGGAGCTACTGCTCTTCTCAGTTTCCTAAGCAGAGTTGAACTTGATATGGCCCGTGTGTTTAGGAAGTACAGTTCCTTTTTTCTGAGCAAGCTCACTGTTCTGGCCCTAAAGGAAACACAGTAGAGTAGAAGAGTGCTCTTTTCTAAAAAGCAGAGTGTGTTTCTTGTAAAGCGAGCTAGAGTTTGTTTCCCAGTCCTAAATGGAGTTGAATCACATGCAGTTTCTGGTCCTACGAGCAAGAGATGTTTTATGGTAAGAAGAGTCACTATTGCCCTGCCATTGCCCTACACAGGACAAATAGCACTGGCGTCTGTTCCCAGCAAGTACAGTGTATTGGACTGAAGAAGATCTACTATTCTTGTCAGGTTCCTAAGCAGAATTGAACTAGATATGGTTGTGTGTGTAGGAAGCACACTTCTTTCGTTCTGAGCAAGCTCACTCTTCGGACCCCTTAGGAAACACAGTAGAGTAGAAGAGTGCTCTTTTCTCAAAAGCAGAGTGTGTTTCATGTAAGGCGAGCTAGCATTTGTTTCCCAGTCCTAAATGGAGTTGAATCACATGCAGTTTCTGGTCCTACGAGCAAGAGTTGTTTTCTGGTAAGGAAAGTCACTATTGCGCTCCCATTGACATACACAGTGCAAATAGCACTCGTGTCTGTTCTCAGCAAGTACAGTGTATCGAACTGAAGAGGAGCTACTGTTCTTGTCAGTTTCCTAAGCAGAGTTGAACTAGTTATGGCCCGTGTGTAGGAAGCACAGTTCTTTTTTTTTTGAGCAAGCTCACTGTTCTGGCCCTATAGGAAACACAGTAGAGTAGAAGAGTGCTCTTTTCTCTAAAGCAGTGTGTGTTTCCTGTAAGGCGAGCTAGCGTTTGTTTCCCAGTCCTAAATGGAGTTGAATCACATGCAGTTTCTAGTCCTAAGAGCATGAGTTGTTTTATGGTAAGAAGAGTCACTATTGCGCTCCCATTGCCATTCACATGACAAATAGCACTGGCGTCTCTTCCCAGCAAGTACAGTGTATTGGACTGAATAGGAGCTACTGTTCTTGTCAGTTTCCTAAGCAGAGTTGAACTAGATATGGCCCGTGTGTTTAGGAAGTACAGTTCCTTTTTTCTGAGCAAGCTCACTGTTCTTGCCCTATAGGAAACAGTAGAATAGAAGAGTGCTCTTTTCTCAAAAGCAGATTGTGTTTCTTGTAAAGCGAGCCAGTGTTTGTTTCCCAGTCCTAAAGGGAGTTGAATCACATACAGTTTCTGGTCTTATGAGCAAGAGTTGTTTTCTGGTAAGAAAAGTCACTATTGTGCTGCCATTGCCCTACACAGGACAAATAGCACTGGCGTCTGTTCCCAGCAAGAACAGTGTATTGGACTGAAGAGGATCTACTGCTCTGGTCAGGTTCCTAAGCAGAAATGAACTAGATATGACCGTGTGTGTAGGAAGCATAGTTCCTTTTTTCTGAGCAAGCTCACTGTTCGGACCCCATAGGAAACACAGTAGAGTAGAAGAGTGCTCTTTTCTCAAAAGCAGAGTGTGTTTCTTGTAAAGCGAGCTAGAGTTTGTTTCCCAGTCCTAAATGAAGTTGAATCACATGCAGTTTCTGGTCCTACGAGCAAGAGTTGTTTTCTGGTAAGAAGAGTCACTATTGCGCTGCCATTGCCCTACACAGGACAAATAGCACTGGCGTCTGTTGCCAGCAAGTACAGTGTATTGGACTGAAGAGGAGCTACTGTTCTTGTCAGGTTCCTAAGCAGACTTGAATTGATATGGCCCGTGTGTAGGAAGCACAGTTCTTATGTTCTGAGCAAGCTCACTGTTCTGGCCCTACAGGAAACACAGTAGAGTAGAAGAGTGCTCTTTTCTCAAAAGCAGAGTGTGTTTCTTGTAAGGTGAGCCAGCTTTTGTTTCCCAGTCCTAAATGGAGTTGAATCACATGCAGTTTCTGGTCCTACAAGCAAGAGTTGTTTTCTGTTAAGAAGAGTCACTATTGCACTGCCATTGCCATACACAGGACAAATAGCACTGGCGTCTGTTCCCAGCAAGTACAGTGTATTGGACTGAAGAGGATCTACTGTTCTTTTCAGGTTCCTAAGCAGAATTGAACTAGATATGGCCGTGTGTGTAGGAAGCACAGTTCTTTTTTTCTGAGCAAGCTCACTGTTCGGACCCCATAGGAAACACAGTAGAGTAGAAGAGTGCTCTTTTTTCAAAAGCAGAGTGTGTTTCTTGTAAGTCGAGCTAGCATTTGTTTCCCAGTCCTAAATGGAGTTGAGTCACATGCAGTTTTTTGTCCTACGAGCAAGAGTTGTTTTCTGGTAAGACGAGTCACTATTGTGCTCCAATGCCATACACAGTGCAAATAGCACTCGCGTCTGTTCCCCACAAGTACAGTGTATCAGACTGAAGAGGAGCTACTATTCTTGTCAGGTTCCTAAGCAGAATTGAACTAGATATGGCCATGTGTGTAGGAAGCACAGTTCTAATGTTCTGAGCAAGTTCACTCTTCTGGCTCTATAGGAAACACAGTAGAGAAGAAGAGTGCTCTTTTCTCAAAAGCAGAGTGTGTTTCTTGGAAGTCGAGCTAGCGTTTGTTTCCTTGTGCTAAATGGAGTTGAGTCACATGCAGTTTTTTGTCCTACGAGCAAGAGTTGTTTTCTGGTAAGACAAGTCACTATTGTGCTCCAATTGCTATAAACAGTGCAAATAGCACTCGCGTCTGTTCCCTGCAAGTACAGTGTATTGGAAGGAGGAGGAGCTATTGTTCTTGTCAGTTTCCTAAGCAGAGTTGAACTAGATATGGCCCATGTGTGTAGGAAGCACAGTTCTTTTGTTCTGAGCAAGCTCACTGTTCGGACCCCATAGGAAACACAGTAGAGTAGAAGAGTGCTCTTTTCTCAAAAGCAGAGTGTGTTTCATGTAAGGCGAGCTAGCATTTGTTTCCCAGTCCTAAATGGAGTTGAATCACATGCAGTTTCTGGTCCTACGAGCAAGAGTTGTTTTCTGGTAAGGAAAGTCACTATAGCGCTCCCATTGCCATACACAGTGCAAATAGCACTCGCGTCTGTTCCCAACAAGTACAGTGTATGGGACTGAAGAGGAGCTACTGTTCTTGTCAGTTTCCTAAGCAGAGTTGAACTACATATGGCCCGTGTGTGTAGGAAGCACCGTTCTTATGTTCTGAGCAAGCTCACTGTTCTGGCCCTATAGGAATCACATTAGAGTAGAAGAGTGCTCTTTTCTCAAAAGAAGAGTGTGTTTTTGTAAGGCGAGCTAGCGTTTGTTTCCTAGTCCTAAATGGAGTTGAATCACATGCAGTTTCTGGTCCTACGAACAAGAGTTTTTTTCTGGTAAGGAAAGTCACTATTGTGCTCCCATTGCCCTACACAAGGCAAATAGCACTCGCGTCTTTTCCCAGCAAGTACAGAGTATTGGACTGAATAGGAGCTACTGTTCTTGTCAGTTTCCTAAGCAGAGTTGAACTAGATATGGTCCGTGTATTTAGGAAGCACAGTTCTCTTGTTCTGAGCAAGCTCACTGTTTGGACACCATAGGAAACACAGTAGAGTAGAAGAGTGCTCTTTTCTCTAAAGCAGAGTGTGTTTCTTGTAATGCGAGCTAGCGTTTTTTTCCCAGTCCTAAATGGAGTTGAGTCACATGCAGTTTTTTGTCCTACGAGCAAGAGTTGTTTTCTGGTAAGAGAGTCACTATTGTGCTCCAATTGCCATACACAGTGCAAATAGCACTCGCGTCTGTTCCCTGCAAGTAAAGTGTATCGGACTAAAGAGGAGCTACTGTTCTTGTCAGTATCCTAAGCAGAGTTGAACTAGATATGGCCCGTGTGTAGGAAGCACAGTTCTTTCGTTCTGAGCAAGCTCACTGTTTGGACCCCATGGGAAACACAGTAGAGTAGAAGAGTGCTCTTTTCTCAAAAGCAGAGTGTGTTTCATGTAAGGCGAGCTAGCATTTGTTTCCCAGTCCTAAATGGAGTTGAATCACATGCAGTTTCTGGTCCTACGAGCAAGAGTTGTTTTCTGGTAAGAAGAGTCACTATTACGCTGCCATTGCCATACACAGGACAAATAGCACTGGTGTCTGTTCCCAGCAAGTACAGTGTATTGGACTGAAGAGGATCTACTGTTCTTGTCAGGTTCCTGAGCAGACTTGAACGAGATATGGCCTTGTGTGTAGGAAGCACAGTTTTTTTGTTCTGAGCAAGCTCACTTTTCGGAACACATAGGAAACACAGTAGAGTAGAAGAGTGCTCTTTTCTCAAAAGCAGAGTGTGTTTCATGTAAGGCGAGCTAGCACTTGTTTCCCAGTCCTAAATGGAGTTGAATCACATGCAGTTTCTAGTCCTATGAGCAAGAGTTGTTTTCTGGTAAGGAAAGTCACTATTGTGCTCCCATTGCCATACACAGTGCAAATAGCACTCGTGTCTGTATCAGACTGTACAGGAGCTACTGTTCTTGTCAGTTTCCTAAGCAGAGTTGAACTAGTTATGGCCCGTGTGTAGGAAGCACAGTTCTTTTTTTTTGAGCAAGCTCACTGTTCTGGCCCTATAGGAAACACAGTATAGTAGAAGAGTGTTCTTTTCTCTAAAGCAGTGTGTGTTTCTTGTAAGGCGAGCTAGCGTTTGTTTCCCCGTCCTAAATGGAGTTGAATCACATGCAGTTTCTAGTCCTAAGAGCATGAGTTGTTTTATGGTAAGAAGAGTCACTATTGCGCTCCCATTGCCATTCACATGACAAATAGCACTGGCGTCTCTTCCCAGCAAGTACAGTGTATTGGACTGAAGAGGATCTACCGTTCTTGTCAGGTTCCTAAGCAGAATTGAACTAGATATGGCCGTGTGTGTGTACGAAGCACAGTTCTTTTGTTCTGAGCAAGCTCACTGTTCGGACACCATAGGAAACACAGTAGAGTAGAAGAGTGCTCTTTTCTCAAAAGCAGAGTGTGTTTCTTGTAAGACGAGCTAGCGTTTGTTTCCCAGTCCTAAATGGAGTTGAATCACATGCAGTTTCTGGTCCTAAGGGCAAGAGTTGTTTTCTGGTAAGGAAAGTCACTATTGTGCTCCCCTTGCTATACATAGTGTAAATAGCTCTTGCGTCTGTTCCCAGCAAGTACAGTGTATCGGACAGAAGAGGAGCTACTGTTCTTGTCAGTTTTCTAAGCAGAGTGGAACTAGATATGGCCCGTGTGTAGGAAGCACAGTTCTTATGTTCTGAGCAAGCTCACTGTTCTGGCCCTACAGGAAACACAGTAGAGTAGAAGAGTGCTCTTTTCTCAAAAGCAGAGTGTGTTTCTTGTAAAGCGAGCTAGAGTTTGTTTCCCAGTCCTAAAGGGAGTTGAATCACATACAGTTTCTGGTCTTATGAGCAAGAGTTGTTTTCTGGTAAGAAAAGTCACTATTGCGCTGCCATTGCCCTACACAGGACAAATAGCCCTGGCGTCTGTTCCCAGCAAGTACAGTGTATTGGACTGAAGAGGATCTACTGCTCTGGTCAGGTTCCTAAGCAGAAATGAACTAGATATGACCGTGTGTGTAGGAAGCACAGTTCCTTTTTTCTGAGCAAGCTCACTGTTCGGACCCCATAGGAAACACAGTAGAGTAGAAGAGTGCTCTTTTCTCAAAAGCAGAGTGTGTTTCTTGTAAAGCGAGCTAGAGTTTGTTTCCCAGTCCTAAATGAAGTTGAATCACATGCAGTTTCTGGTCCTACGAGCAAGAGTTGTTTTCTGGTAAGAAGAGTCACTATTGCGCTGCCATTGCCCTACACAGGACAAATAGCACTGGCGTCTGTTCCCAGCAAGTACAGTGTATTGGACTGAAGAGGAGCTACTGTTCTTGTCAGGTTCCTAAGCAGACTTGAATTGATATGGCCCGTGTGTAGGAAGCACAGTTCTTTTGTTCTGAGCAAGCTCACTGTTCTAGCCCTACAGGAAACACAGTAGAGTAGAAGAGTGCTCTTTTCTCAAAAGCAGAGTGTGTTTCATGTAAGGCGAGCTAGCACTTGTTTCCCAGTCCTAAATGGAGTTGAATCACATGCAGTTTCTAGTCCTATGAGCAAGAGTTGTTTTCTGGTAAGGAAAGTCACTATTGTGCTCCCATTGCCATACACAGTGCAAATAGCACTCGTGTCTGTATCAGACTGTACAGGAGCTACTGTTCTTGTCAGTTTCCTAAGCAGAGTTGAACTAGTTATGGCCCGTGTGTAGGAAGCACAGTTCTTTTTTTTTGAGCAAGCTCACTGTTCTGGCCCTATAGGAAACACAGTATAGTAGAAGAGTGTTCTTTTCTCTAAAGCAGTGTGTGTTTCTTGTAAGGCGAGCTAGCGTTTGTTTCCCCGTCCTAAATGGAGTTGAATCACATGCAGTTTCTAGTCCTAAGAGCATGAGTTGTTTTATGGTAAGAAGAGTCACTATTGCGCTCCCATTGCCATTCACATGACAAATAGCACTGGCGTCTCTTCCCAGCAAGTACAGTGTATTGGACTGAAGAGGATCTACCGTTCTTGTCAGGTTCCTAAGCAGAATTGAACTAGATATGGCCGTGTGTGTGTACGAAGCACAGTTCTTTTGTTCTGAGCAAGCTCACTGTTCGGACACCATAGGAAACACAGTAGAGTAGAAGAGTGCTCTTTTCTCAAAAGCAGAGTGTGTTTCTTGTAAGACGAGCTAGCGTTTGTTTCCCAGTCCTAAATGGAGTTGAATCACATGCAGTTTCTGGTCCTAAGGGCAAGAGTTATTTTCTGGTAAGGAAAGTCACTATTGTGCTCCCCTTGCTATACATAGTGTAAATAGCTCTTGCGTCGGTTCCCAGCAAGTACAGTGTATCGGACTGAAGAGGAGCTACTGTTCTTGTCAGTTTTCTAAGCAGAGTGGAACTAGATATGGCCCGTGTGTAGGAAGCACAGTTCTTATGTTCTGAGCAAGCTCACTGTTCTGGCCCTACAGGAAACACAGTAGAGTAGAAGAGTGCTCTTTTCTCAAAAGCAGAGTGTGTTTCTTGTAAAGCGAGCTAGAGTTTGTTTCCCAGTCCTAAAGGGAGTTGAATCACATACAGTTTCTGGTCTTATGAGCAAGAGTTGTTTTCTGGTAAGAAAAGTCACTATTGCGCTGCCATTGCCCTACACAGGACAAATAGCCCTGGCGTCTGTTCCCAGCAAGTACAGTGTATTGGACTGAAGAGGATCTACTGCTCTGGTCAGGTTCCTAAGCAGAAATGAACTAGATATGACCGTGTGTGTAGGAAGCACAGTTCCTTTTTTCTGAGCAAGCTCACTGTTCGGACCCCATAGGAAACACAGTAGAGTAGAAGAGTGCTCTTTTCTCAAAAGCAGAGTGTGTTTCTTGTAAAGCGAGCTAGAGTTTGTTTCCCAGTCCTAAATGAAGTTGAATCACATACAGTTTCTGGTCCTACGAGCAAGAGTTGTTTTCTGGTAAGAAGAGTCACTATTGCGCTGCCATTGCCCTACACAGGACAAATAGCACTGGCGTCTGTTCCCAGCAAGTACAGTGTATTGGACTGAAGAGGAGCTACTGTTCTTGTCAGGTTCCTAAGCAGACTTGAATTGATATGGCCCGTGTGTAGGAAGCACAGTTCTTT
The DNA here is from genome assembly GCF_949786415.1 of Peromyscus eremicus. NCBI lineage: Eukaryota > Metazoa > Chordata > Mammalia > Rodentia > Cricetidae > Peromyscus > Peromyscus eremicus. The sequence continues at coordinate 196,577 of NW_026734372.1, forward strand.
TGTTCTGAGCAAGCTCACTGTTCTGGCCCTACAGGAAACACAGTAGAGAAGAAGAGTGCTCTTTTCTCTAAAGCAGAGTGTGTTTCTTGTAAGGTGAGCCAGCTTTTGTTTCCCAGTCCTAAATGGAGTTGAATCACATGGAGTTTCTGGTCCTACAAGCAAGAGTTGTTTTCTGGTAAGAAGAGTCACTATTGCACTGCCATTGCCATACACAGGACAAATAGCACTGGCGTCTGTTCCCAGCAAGTACAGTGTATTGGACTGAAGAGGATCTACTGTTCTTTTCAGGTTCCTAAGCAGAATTGAACTAGATATGGCCGTGTGTGTAGGAAGCACAGTTCTTTTGTTCTGAGCAAGCTCACTGTTCGGACACCATAGGAAACACAGTCGAGTAGAAGAGTGCTCTTTTCTCAAAAGCAGAGTGTGTTTCTTGTAAGTCGAGCTAGCATTTGTTTCCCAGTCCTAAATGGAGTTGAGTCACATGCAGTTTTTTGTCCTACGAGCAAGAGTTGTTTTCTGGTAAGACGAGTCACTATTGTGCTCCAATGCCATACACAGTGCAAATAGCACTCGCGTCTGTTCCCCACAAGTACAGTGTATCAGACTGAAGAGGAGCTACTGTTCTTGTCAGGTTCCTAAGCAAAATTGAACTAGATATGGCCATATGTGTAGGAAGCACAGTTCTAATGTTCTGAGCAAGTTCACTCTTCTGGCTCTATAGGAAACACAGTAGAGAAGAAGAGTGCTCTTTTCTCAAAAGCAGAGTGTGTTTCTTGGAAGTCGAGCTAGCGTTTGTTTCCTTGTGCTAAATGGAGTTGAGTCACATGCAGTTTTTTGTCCTACGAGCAAGAGTTGTTTTCTGGTAAGACAAGTCACTATTGTGCTCCAATTGCCATAAACAGTGCAAATAGCACTCGCGTCTGTTCCCTGCAAGTACAGTGTATTGGAAGGAAGAGGAGCTATTGTTCTTGTCAGTTTCCTAAGCAGAGTTGAACTAGATATGGCCCATGTGTGTAGGAAGCACAGTTCTTTTGTTCTGAGCAAGCTCACTGTTCGGACCCCATAGGAAACACAGTAGAGTAGAAGAGTGCTCTTTTCTCAAAAGCAGAGTGTGTTTCATGTAAGGCGAGCTATCATTTGTTTCCCAGTCCTAATTGGAGTTGAATCACATGCAGTTTCTGGTCCTACGAGCAAGAGTTGTTTTCTGGTAAGGAAAGTCACTATAGCGCTCCCATTGCCATACACAGTGCAAATAGCACTCGCGTCTGTTCCCAACAAGTACAGTGTATGGTACTGAAGAGGAGCTACTGTTCTTGTCAGTTTCCTAAGCAGAGTTGAACTACATATGGCCCGTGTGTGTAGGAAGCACCGTTCTTATGTTCTGTGCAAGCTCACTGTTCTGGCCCTATAGGAATCACATTAGAGTAGAAGAGTGCTCTTTTCTCAAAAGCAGAGTGTGTTTTTGTAAGGCGAGCTAGCGTTTGTTTCCTAGTCCTAAATGGAGTTGAATCACATGCAGTTTCTGGTCCTAAGGGCAAGAGTTATTTTCTGGTAAGGAAAGTCACTATTGTGCTCCCATTGCCCTACACAAGGCAAATAGCACTCGCGTCTTTTCCCAGCAAGTACAGAGTATTGGACTGAATAGGAGCTCCTGTTCTTGTCAGTTTCCTAAGCAGAGTTGAACTAGATATGGTCCGTGTATGTAGGAAGCACAGTTCTCTTGTTCTGAGCAAGCTCACTGTTTGGACACCATAGGAAACACAGTAGAGTAGAAGAGTTCTCTTTTCTCTAAAGCAGAGTGTGTTTCTTGTAATGCGAGCTAGCGTTTTTTTCCCAGTCCTAAATGGAGTTGAGTCACATGCAGTTTTTTGTCCTAGGAGCAAGAGTTGTTTTCTGGTAAGAGAGTCACTATTGTGCTCCAATTGCCATACACAGTGCAAATAGCACTCGCGTCTGTTCCCTGCAAGTAAAGTGTATCGGACTGAAGAGGAGCTACTGTTCTTGTCAGTTTCCTAAGCAGAGTTGAACTAGATATGGCCCGTGTGTGTAGGAAGCACAGTTCTTTCGTTCTGAGCAAGCTCACTGTTTGGACCCCATGGGAAACACAGTAGAGTAGAAGAGTGCTCTTTTCTCAAAAGCAGAGTGTGTTTCATGTAAGGCGAGCTAGCATTTGTTTCCCAGTCCTAAATGGAGTTGAATCACATGCAGTTTCTGGTCCTACGAGCAAGAGTTGTTTTCTGGTAAGAAGAGTCACTATTGCGCTGCCATTGCCATACACAGGACAAATAGCACTGGTGTCTGTTCCCAGCAAGTACAGTGTATTGGACTGAAGAGGATCTACTGTTCTTGTCAGGTTCCTGAGCAGACTTGAACTAGATATGGCCTTGTGTGTAGGAAGCACAGTTTTTTTGTTCTGAGCAAGCTCACTTTTCGGAACACATAGGAAACATAGTAGAGTAGAAGAGTGCTCTTTTCTCAAAAGCAGAGTGTGTTTCATGTAAGGCGAGCTAGCACTTGTTTCCCAGTCCTAAATGGAGTTGAATCACAGGCAGTTTCATGTCCTATGATCAAGAGTTGTTTTCTCGTAAGGAAAGACACTTTTGCGCTCCCATTGCCATGCACAGTGCAAACAGCACTCGTGTCTGTATCGGACTGAAGAGGAGCTACTGTTCGTGTCAGTTTCCTAAGCAAAGTTGAACTAGTTATGGCCCGTGTGTAGGAAGCACAGTTATTTTGTTTTGAGCAAGCTCACTGTTCTGGCCCTATAGGAAACACAGTAGAGTAGAAGAGTGCTCTTTTCCCTAAAGCAGTGTGTGTTTCTTGTAAGGCGAGCTAGCGTTTGTTTCCCAGTCCTAAATGGAGTTGAATCACATGCAGTTTCTAGTCCTAAGAGCATGAGTTGTTTTATGGTAAGAAGAGTCACTATTGCGCTGCCATTGCCATACACAGGACAAATAGCACTGGCGTCTGTTCCCAGCAAGTACAGTGTATTGGACTGAAGAGGATCTACTGTTCTTGTCAGGTTCCTAAGCAGAATTGAACTAGATATGGCCGTGTGTGTAGGAAGCACAGTTCTTTTGTTCTGAGCAAGCTCACTCTTCGGACCCCATAGGAAACACAGTAGAGTAGAAGAGTGCTCTTTTCTCAAATGCAGAGTGTGTTTCTTGTAAGGCGAGATAGCGTTTGTTTCCCAGTCCTAAATGGAGTTGAATCACATGCAGTTTCTGTTCCTAAGAGCAAGAGTTGATTTCTGGTAAGGAAAGTCACTATTGCGCTCCCCTTGCCATACATAGTGCAAATAGCTCTCGCATCTGTTCCCAGCAAGTACAGTGTATCGGACAGAAGAGGAGCTACTGTTCTTGTCAGTTTCCTAAGCAGAGTGGAACTAGATATGGCCCGTGTGTAGGAAGCACAGTTCTTTTGTTCTGAGCAAGCTCACTGTTCTGGCCCTTCAGAAAACACAGTAGAGTAGAAGAGTGCTCTTTTCTCAAAAGCAGAGTGTGTTTTTGTAAGGCGAGCTAGCGTTTGTTTCCTAGTCCTAAATGGAGTTGAATCACATGCAATTTCTGGTCCTACGAACAAGAGTTGTTTTATGGTAAGGAAAGTCACTATTGCGCTCCCATTGCCGTACACAAGACAAATAGCCCTCGCGTCTTTTCCCAGCAAGTACAGTGTATTGGACTGAATAGGAGCTACTGTTCTTGTCAGTTTACTAAGCAGAGTTAAACTAGATATGGTCCGTGTGTGTAGGAAGCATAGTTCTTTTGTTCTGAACAAGCTCACTGTTTGGACACCATAGGAAACACAGTAGAGTAGAAGAGTGCTCTTTTCTCTAAAGCAGAGTGTGTTACTTGTAAGGCGAGCTAGCCTTTGTTTCCCAGTCCTAAATGGAGTGGAATCACATGCAGTTTCTGGTCCTACGAGCAAGAGTTGTTTTCTGGTAAGAAAAGTCACTATTGCGCTCCCATTGCCATACACAGTGCAAATAGCCTTTCCGTCTGTTCCCAGCAAGTACAGTGTATTGGACTGAAGAGGAGCTACTGTTCTTCTCAGTTTCCTAAGCAGAGTTGAACTAGATATGTCCCGTGTGTTTAGGAAGTACAGTTCCTTTTTTCTGAGCAAGCTCACTGTTCTGGCCCTAAAGGAAACACAGTAGAGTAGAAGAGTGCTCTTTTCTCAAAAGCAGAGTGTGTTTCTTGTAAAGCGAGCTAGACTTTGTTTCCCAGTCCTAAATGGAGTTGAATCACATGCAGTTTCTGGTCCTACGAGCAAGAGTTGTTTTATGGTAAGAAGAGTCACTATTGCCCTGCCATTGCCCTACACAGGACAAATAGCACCGGCGTCTGTTCCCAGCAAGTACAGTGTATTGGACTGAAGAAGATCTACTATTCTTGTAAGGTTCCTAAGCAGACTTGAACGAGATATGGCCGTGTGTGTAGGAAGCACAGTTTTTTTGTTCTGAGCAAGCTCACTTTTCGGAACACATAGGAAACACAGTAGAGTAGAAGAGTGCTCTTTTCTCAAAAGCAGAGTGTTTTTCTTGGAAGGCGAGCTAGCGTTTGTTTCCCAGTCCTAAATGGAGTTGAGTCACATGCAGTTTTTTGTCCTATGAGCAAGAGTAGTTTTCAGGTAAGACAAGTCACTATTGTGCTCCAATTGCCATACACAGTGCAAATAGCACTCGCGTCTGTTCCCCGCAAGTACAGTGTATTGGACTGAAGAGGAGCTACTGTTCTTGTTTGGTTCCTAAGCAGAGTTGAACTAGATATGGCCCGTGTGTGTAGGAAGCACAGTTCTTTTGTTCTGAGCAAGCTCACTCTTTGGACCCCATAGGAAACACAGTAGAGTAGAAGAGTGCTCTTTTCTCAAAAGCAGAGTGTGTTTCATGTAAGGCGAGCTAGCATTTGTTTCCCAGTCCTAAATGGAGTTGAATCACATGCAGTTTCTGGTCCTACGAGCAAGAGTTGTTTTCTGGTAAGGAAAGTCACTATTGCGCTCCCATTGCCATACACAGTGCAAATAGCACTCGCGTCTGTTCTCAGCAAGTACAGTGTATCGAACTGAAGAGGAGCTACTGTTCTTGTCAGTTTCCAAAGCAGAGTTGAACTAGATATGGCCCGTGTGTGTAGGAAGCACAGATCTTTTGTTCTGAGCAAGCTCACTGTTCGGACACCATAGGAAACACAGTGGAGTAGAAGAGTGCTCTTTTCTCAACAGCAGAGGTTGTTTCTTGTAAGGCGAGCTAGCGTTTGTTTCCCAGTCCTAAATGGAGTTGAATCACATGCAGTTTCTGGTCCTAAGAGCAAGAGTTGTTTTCTGGTAAGGAAAGTCACGATTGTGCTCCCCTTGCTATACATAGTGTAAATAGCTCTCGCGTCTGTTCCCAGGAAGTACAGTGTATCGGACTGAAGAGGAGCTACTGTTCTTGTCAGTTTCCTAAGCAGAGTGGAACTAGATATGGCCAGTGTGTAGGAAGCACAGTTCTTATGTTCTGAGCAAGCTCACTGTTCTGGCCCTACAGGAAACACAGTAGAGTAGAAGAGTGCTCTTTTCTCAAAAGCAGAGTGTGTTTTTGTAAGGCGAGCTAGCGTTTGTTTCCTAGTCCTAAATGGAGTTGAATCACATGCAGTTTCTGGTCCTACGAACAAGAATTGTTTTCTGGTAAGGAAAGTCACTATTGCGCTCCCATTGCCCTACACAAGACAAATAGCACTCGCGTCTTTTCCCAGTAAGTACAGAGTATTGGACTGAATAGGAGCTACTGTTCTTGTCAGTTTACTAAGCAGAGTTGAACTAGATATGGTCCGTGTGTGTAGGAAGCATAGTTCTTTTGTTCTGAACAAGCTCACTGTTTGGACACCATAGGAAACCCAGTAGAGTAGAAGAGTGCTCTTTTCTCTAAAGCAGAGTGTGTTTCTTGTAAGGCGAGCTAGCGTTTGTTTCCCAGTCCTAAATGGAGTTGAATCACATGCAGTTTCTGGTCCTAAGAGCAAGAGTTGATTTCTGGTAAGGAAAGTCACTATTGCGCTCCCCTTGCCATACATAGTGCAAATAGCTCTCAAGTCTGTTCCCAGCAAGTACAGTGTATCGGACTGAAGAGGAGCTACTGTTCTTGTCAGTTTCCTAAGCAGAGTGTAACTAGATATGGCCCGTGTGTAGGAAGCACAGTTCTTTTGTTCTGAGCAAGCTCACTGTTCTGGCCCTACAGAAAACACAGTAGAGTAGAAGAGTGCTCTTTTCTCAAAAGCAGAGTGTGTTTTTGTAAGGCGAGCTAGCGTTTGTTTCCTAGTCCTAAATGGAGTTGAATCACATGCAATTTCTGGTCCTACGAACAAGAGTTGTTTTCTGGTAAGGAAATTGACTATTGCGCTCCCATTGCCATACACAGTGCAAATAGCACTCGTGTCTGTATCGGACTGAAGAGGAGCTACTGTTCGTGTCAGTTTCCTAAGCAGAGTTGAACTAGTTATGGCCCGTGTGTAGGAAGCACAGTTATTTTGTTTTGAGCAAGCTCACTGTTGTGGCCCTATAGGAAACACAGTAGAGTAGAAGAGTGCTCTTTTCTCAAAAGCAGAGTGTGTTTCTTGTAAGGCGAGCTGGCGTTTGTTTCCCAGTCCTAAATGGAGTGGAATCACATGAAGTTTGTGGTCCTACGAGCAAGAGTTGTTTTATGATAAGAATAGTAACTATTGCGCTGCCATTGCCATATACAGGACAAATAGCACTGGCGTCTGTTCCCAGCAAATACAGTGTATTGGACTGAAGAGGATCTACTGCTCTGGTCAGGTTCCTAAGCAGAATTGAACTAGATATGGCCGTGTGTGTAGGAAGCACAGTTCTTTTGTTCTGAGCAAGCTCACTGTTCGGACCCCATAGGGAACACAGTAGAGGAGAAGAGTGCTCTTTTCTCAAAAGCAGAGTGTGTTTCTTGTAAGGCGAGCTTGCGTTTGTTTCCCAGTCCTAAATGGAGTTGAATCACATGCAGTTTCTGGTCCTACGAACAAGATTTGTTTTCTGGTAAGGAAAGTCACTATGCGCTCCCATTGCCATACACAGGGCAAATAGGACTCGGGTCTTTTCCCAGCAAGTACAGTGTATTGGACTGAATAGGAGCTACTGTTCTTGTCAGTTTCCTAAGTTGAGTTGAACTACATATGGTCCTCGTGTGTGGGAAGCACAGTTCTTTTGTTCTGAGCAAGCTCACTGTTCTGGCCCTGTAGGAAACACAGTAGAGTAGAAGATTGCTTTTTTCTCTAAAGCAGTGTGTTTCTTGTAAGGCCAGCTAGCCTTTGTTTCCCAGTCCTAAATGGAGTTGAATTACATGCAGTTTCTGGTCCTACGAGCAAGAGTTGTTTCTGGTAAGGAAAGTCACTATTGTGCTCCCTTTGTCACACAGTGCAAATAGCACATGCGTCTGTTCCCAGCAAGTACAGTGTATTGGACTGAAGAGGAGCTGCTGTTCTTCTCAGTTTCCTAAGCAGAGTTGAACTAGATATGGCACGTGTGTGTAGGAAGCACAGTTCTTATGTTCTGAGCAAGCTCACTGTTCTGGCCCTATAGGAAACACAGTAGAGTAGAAGAGTGCTATTTTTCTAAAGCAGAGTGTGTTTCTTGTAAGGAGAGCTAGCGTTTGTTTCCCAGTCCTAAATGGAGTTGAATCACATGAAGTTTCTGGTCCTAGAGGCAAGAGTATTTTTATGGTATGAATAGTCACTATTGCGCTGCCATTGCCATACACAGGAGAAAAAGCACTGGCGTCTGTTCCCAGCAAGTACAGTGTATTGGACTGAAGAGGAGCTACTGTTCTTCTCAGTTTCCTAAGCAGAGTTGAAATAGATATTGCCCGTGTGTCTAGGAAGCACAGTTCATTTGTTCTGAGCAAGCTCACTGTTCTGGCCCTATAGGAAACACAGTAGAGTAGAAGAGTGCTCTTTTTCTAAAGCAGAGTGTGTTTCTTGTAAGGAGAGCTAGCGTTTGTTTCCCAGTCCTAAATGGAGTTGAATCACATGAAGTTTCTGGTCCTAGAGGCAAGAGTTTTTTTATGGTAAGAATAGTCACTATTGCGCTGTCATTGAAATACACAGGACAAAAAGCACTGGCGTCTGTTCCCAGCAAGTACAGTGTATTGGACTGAAGAGGAGCTACTGTTCTTCTCAGTTTCCTAAGCAGAGTAGAACTAGATATTGCCTGTGTGTCTAGGAAGCACAGTTCATTTGTTCTGAGCAAGCTCACTGTTCTGGCCCTATAGGAAACACAGTAGAGTAGAAGAGTGCTCTTTTCTCAAAAGCAGAGTGTGTTTCTTGTAAGGCGAGCTAGACTTTGTTTCCAAGTCCTAAATGGAGTTGAGTCACATGCAGTTTTTGGTCCTACGTGCAAGAGTTGTTTTCTGGTAAGACGAGTCACTATTGTGCTCCAATTGCCATACACAGTGCAAATAGCACTCGCGTCTGTTCCCAGCAAGTACAGTGTATTGGACTGAATAGGAGCTACTGTTCTTGTCAGTTTCCTAAGCAGAGTTGAACTAGATATGCTCCATGTGTGTAGGAAGCACAGTTCTTTTGTTCTGAGCAAGCTCACTCTTTGGGCCCTATAGGAATCACAGTAGAGTAGAAGAGTGCTCTTTTCTCAAAAGCAGAGTGTGTTTCTTGTAAGGCGAGCTAGCGTTTGTTTGCCAGTCCTAAATGGAGTTGAATCACATGCAGTTTGTGGTCCTACGAGCAAGGGTTGTTTGTTGTTTTATGGTAAGAATAGTCACTATTGCGCTGCCATTGCCATACACAGGACAAATAGCACTGGCGTCTGTTCCCAGCAAGTACAGTGTATTGAACTGAAGAGGATCTACTGCTCTGGTCAGGTTCCTAAGCAGAATTGAACTAGGTATGGCCGTGTGTGTAGGAAGCACAGTTCTTTTGTTCTGAGCAAGCTCACTGTTCGGACCCCATAGGAAACACAGTAGAGTAGAAGAGTGCTCTTTTCTCAAAAGCAGAGTGTGTTTCTTGTAAGGCGAATTAGCGTTTGTTTCCCAGTCCTAAAAGGGGTTGAATCACATGCAGTTTCTAGTCCTACGAGCAAGAGTTGTTTTCTGGTAAGGAAAGTCACTATTGTGCTCCCATTGCCATACACAGTGCAAATAGCACTGGCGTCTGTTCCCAGCAAGTACAGTGTATCGGACTGAAGAGGATCTAATGTCTTGTCAGTTTCCTAAGCAGAGTTGAACTAGATAAGGCCCGTGTGTATAGGAAGCACAGTTCTTATGTTCTGAGCAAGCTCAGTGTTCTGGCCCTATAGGAAACACAGTAGAGTAGAAGAGTGCTCTTTTCTCAAAAGCAGAGTGTGTTTCTTGTAAGGCGAGCTGGCGTTTGTTTCCTAGACCTAAATGGAGTTGAATCACATGCAGTTTCTGGTCCTACGAACAAGAGTTGTTTTCTGGTAAGGAAAGTCACCGTTGCGCTCCCATTGCCATACACAGGGCAAATAGCACTCGCGTCTTTTCCCAGCAAGTACATTGTATCAGACTGAAGAGGAGCTACTGTTCTTGTCAGTTTCCTAAGCAGAGTTGAACTACATATGGTCCTCGTGTGTAGGAAGCACAGTTCTTTTGTTCTGAGCAAGCTCACTGTTTGGACCCCATAGGAAACACAGTAGAGAAGAAGAGTGCTCTTTTCTCTAAAGCAGAGTGTGTTTCTTGTAAGGCGAGCTAGCGTTTGTTTCCCAGTCCTAAATGGAGTGGAATCACAAGCAGTTTCTGGTCCTACGAGCAAGAGTTGTTTTATGGTAAGAATAGTCACTATTGCGCTGCCATTGCCATACACAGGACAAATAGCACTGGTGTCTGTTCCCAGCAAGTACAGTGTATTGGACTGAAGAGGATCTACTGTTCTTGTCAGGTTCCTAAGCAGAATTGAACTAGATATGGCCGTGTGTATAGGAAGCACAGTTCTTTGTTCTGAGCAAGCTCACTGTTCGGACCTTATAGGAAACACAGTAGAGTAGAAGAGTGCTCTTTTCTCAAAAGTGGAGTGTGTTTCTTGAAAGTCGAGCTAGCGTTTGTTTCCCAGTCCTAAATGGAGTTGAATCACATGCAGTTTCTGGTCCTAAGAGCAAGAGTTGATTTCTGGTAAGGAAAGTCACTATTGTGCTCCCCTTGCCATACATAGTGCAAATAGCTCTTGCGTCTGTTCCCAGCAAGTACAGTGTATCGGACTGAAGAGGATCTAATTTTCTTGTCAGTTTCCTAAGCAGAGTGGAACTAGATATGGCCCGTGTGTAGGAGCACAGTTCTTATGTTCTGAGCAAGCTCATTTTTCTGGCCCTACAGGAAGCACAGTAGAGTAGAAGAGTGCTCTTTTCTCAAAAGCAGAGTGTGTTTTTGTAAGGCGAGCTAGCGTTTGTTTCCTAGTCCTAAATGGAGTTGAATCACATGCAGTTTCTGGTCCTATGAAAAAGAGTTGTTTTCTGGTAAGGAAAGTCACTATTGCGCTCCCATTGCCTTACACAAGACAAATAGCACTCGCTTCTTTTCCCAAGAAGTACAGTGTATTGGACTGAATAGGAGCTACTGTTCTTGTCAGTTTACTAAGCAGAGTTGAACTAGATATGGCCCGTGTGTGGGAAGCACAGTTCTTATGTTCTGAGCAAGCTCACTGTTCTGGCCCTATAGAAAACACAGTAGAGTAGAAGAGTGCTCTTTTCTCTAAAGGAGAGTGTGTTTCTTGTAAGGAGAGCTAGCGTTTGTTTCCCAGTCCTAAATGGACTTGAATCACATGCAGTTTCTGGTCCTAGGAGCAAGAGTTTTTTTATGGTAAGAATAGTCACTATTGCGCTGCCATTGCCATACACAGGACAAATAGCACTGGCATCTGTTCCCAGCAAGTACAGTGTATTGGACTGAAGAGGATCTACTGTTCTTGTCAGGTTCCTAAGCAGAATTGAACTAAATATGGCCGTGTGTATAGGAAGCACATTTCATTTGTTCTGAGCAAGCTTACTGTTTTGGCCCTATAGGAAACACAGTAGAGAACAGTGCTCTTTTCTCAAAAGCAGAGTGTGTTTCTTGTAAGGCGAGCTAGCGTTTGTTTCCCAGTCCTAAATGGAGTGGAATCACATGCAGTTTCTGGTCCTACGAGCAAGAGTTGTTTTCTGGTAAGGAAAGTCACTATTGCTCTCGCTTTGCCATACACAGTGTAAATAGCACTCGCGTCTGTTCCCAGAAAGTACAGTGTATCGGACTGAAGAGGAGCTACTGTTCTTGTCAGTTTCCTAAGCAGAGTTGAACTAGATATGGCCCGTGTGTTTAGGAAGCACAGTTATTATGTTCTGAGCAAGCTCACTGTTCTGGCCCTATAGGAAACACAGTAGAGTAGAAGTGTGCTCTTTTCTCAAAAGCAGAGTGTGTTTCTTGTAAGGCGAGCTGGCGTTTGTTTCCTAGACCTAAATGGAGTTGAATCACATGCAGTTTCTGGTCCTACGAACAAGAGTTGTTTTCTGGTAAGGAAAGTCACCGTTGCGCTCCCATTGCCATACACAGGGCAAATAGCACTCGCGTCTTTTCCCAGCAAGTACATTGTATCAGACTGAAGAGGAGCTACTGTTCTTGTCAGGTTCCTAAGCAGAGTTGAACTACATATGGTCCTTGTGTGTAGGAAGCACAGTTCTTTTGTTCTGAGCAAGCTCACTGTTTGGACCCAATAGGAAACACAGTAGAGTAGAAGAGTGCTCTTTTCTCTAAAGCAGAGTGTGTTTCTTGTAATGCGAGCTAGCGTTTGTGTCCCAGTCCTAAATGGAGTTGAAATCCATGCAGTTTCTGGTACTACGAGCAAGAGTTGTTTTCTGGTAACTAGAGTCACTATTGCGCTGCCATTGCCATACCCAGGACAAATAGCACTGGCGTCTGTTCGCAGCAAGTACAGTGTATTGGGATGAAGAGGATCTACTGTTCTTGTCAGGTTTCTAGGCAGACTTGAACTAGATATGGCCGTGTGTGTAGGAAGCACAGTTTTTTTGTTCTGAGCAAGCTCACTGTTCGGACCCCATAGGAAACACAGTAGAGTAGAAGAGTGCTTTTTTCTCAAAAGCAGAGTGTGTTTCTTTTAAGGCGAGCTAGCGTTTTTTCCCCATTCCTAAATGGAGTGGAATCACATGCAGTTTCTGGTCCTAAGAGCAAGAGTTGTTTTCTGGTAAGGGAAGTCAATATTGCACTCCCATTGCCATAAACAGTGCAAATAGCCTTCCCGTCTTATCCCAGCAAGTACAGCGTATTGGACTGAAGAGGAGGTACTGTTCTTGTCACTTTAATAAGCAGAGTTGAACTAGATATGGTCCGTGTGTGTAGGAAGCATAGTTCTTTTGTTCTGAACAAGCTCACTGTTTGGACCCCATAGGAAACACAGTAGAGTAGAAGAGTGCTCTTTTCTCTAAAGCAGAGTGTGTTTCTTGTAAGGCGAGCTAGCGTTTGTTTCCCAGTCCTAAATGGAGTGATATCACATGTAGTTTCTGGTCCTACGAGCAAGAGTTGTTTTCTGGTAAGGAAAGTCACTATTGTGCTCCCATTGACATATACAGTGCAAATAGCCTTCCCGTCTGTTCCTAGCAAGTACAGTGTATTGGACTGAAGAGGAGCTACTGTTCTTCTCAGTTTCCTAAGCAGAGTTGAACTAGATATGGCCCGTGTGTGTAGGAAGCACAGTTCTTTTGTTCTGAGCAAGCTCACTGTTCTGGCCCTACAGGAAACACAGTAGAGTATATGAGTGCTTTTTTCTCTAAAGCAGAGTGTGTTTCTTGTAAGGCCAGCTCGCGTTTGTTTCCCAGTCCTAAATGGAGTTGAGTCACAGACAGTTTTTGGTCTTAAAAGCAAGAGTTATTTTCTGGTAAGAAGAGTCACTATTGCGCTCTAAATGCCATACACAGTGCAAATAGCACTTGCGTCTGTTCCCAGCAAGTACAGTGTATTGGACTGAATAGGAGCTACTGTTCTTGTCAGTTTCCTAAGCAGAGTTAAACTAGATATGGTCCATGTGTGTAGGAAGCAAAGTTCTTTTGTTCTGACCAAGATCACTGTTTGGACCCCATAGGAAACACAGTAGAGTAGAAGAGTGCTCTTTTCTCAAAAGCAGAGTGTGTTTCTTGTAAGGCGAGCTAGCGTTTGTTTCCCAGTCCTAAATGGAGTGGAATCACATGCAGTTTCTGGTCCTACGAGCAAGAGTTGTTTTCTGGTAAGGAAAGTCACTATTGCTCTCGCTTTGCCATACACAGGGCAAATAGCACTAGCGTCTGTTCCCAGAAAGTACAGTGTATCGGACTGAAGAGGAGCTACTGTTCTTTTCAGTTTCCTAAGCAGAGTTGAACTAGATATGGCCCGTGTGTTTAGGAAGCACAGTTATTATGTTCTGAGCAAGCTCACTGTTCTGGCCCTATAGGAAACACAGTAGAGTAGAAGTGTGCTCTTTTCTCAAAAGAAGAGTGTGTTTCTTGTAAGGCGAGCTGGCGTTTGTTTCCTAGACCTAAATGGAGTTGAATCACATGCAGTTTCTGGTCCTACGAGCAAGAGTTGTTTTCTGGTAAGGAAAGTCACCGTTGCGCTCCCATTGCCATACACAGTGCAAATAGCCTTCCCGTCTTTTCCCAGCAAGTACATTGTATCAGACTGAAGAGGAGCTACTGTTCTTGTCAGCTTCCTAAGCAGAGTTGAACTACATATGGTCCTTGTGTGTAGGAAGCACAGTTCTTTTGTTCTGAGCAAACTCACTGTTTGGACCCAATAGGAAACACAGTAGAGTAGAAGAGTGCTCTTTTCTCTAAAGCAGAGTGTGTTTCTTGTAATGCGAGCTAGCGTTTGTGTCCCAGTCCTAAATGGAGTTGAATCCCATGCAGTTTCTGGTACTACGAGCAAGAGTTGTTTTCTGGTAAGTAGAGTCACTATTGCGCTGCCATTGCCATACCCAGGACAAATAGCACTGGCGTCTGTTCGCAGCAAGTACAGTGTATTGGGATGAAGAGGATCTACTGTTCTTGTCAGGTTTCTAGGCAGACTTGAACTAGATATGGCCGTGTGTGTAGGAAGCACAGTTTTTTTGTTCTGAGCAAGCTCACTGTTTGGACCCCATAGGAAACACAGTAGAGTAGAAGAGTGCTTTTTTCTCAAAAGCAGAGTGTGTTTCTTTTAAGGCGAGCTAGCGTTTTTTCCCCATTCCTAAATGGAGTGGAATCACATGCAGTTTCTGGTCCTAAGAGCAAGAGTTGTTTTCTGGTAAGGGAAGTCAATATTGCACTCCCATTGCCATAAACAGTGCAAATAGCCTTCCCGTCTTTTCCCAGCAAGTACAGCGTATTGGACTGAAGAGGAGGTACTGTTCTTGTCACTTTAATAAGCAGAGTTGATCTAGATATGGTCCGTGTGTGTAGGAAGCATAGTTCTTTTGTTCTGAACAAGCTCACTGTTTGGACCCCATAGGAAACACAGTAGAGTAGAAGAGTGCTCTTTTCTCTAAAGCAGAGTGTGTTTCTTGTAAGGCGAGCTAGCGTTTGTTTCCCAGTCCTAAATGGAGTGATATCACATGTAGTTTCTGGTCCTACGAGCAAGAGTTGTTTTCTGGTAAGGAAAGTCACTATTGTGCTCCCATTGCCATACACAGTGCAAATAGCCTTCCCGTCTGTTCCTAGCAAGTACAGTGTATTGGACTGAAGAGGAGCTACTGTTCTTCTCAGTTTCCTAAGCAGAGTTGAACTACATATGGTCCTCGTGTGTAGGAAGCACAGTTCTTTTGTTCTGAGCAAGCTCACTGTTTGGACCCCATAGGAAACACAGTAGAGAAGAAGAGTGCTCTTTTCTCTAAAGCAGAGTGTGTTTTTGTAAGGCGAGCTAGCGTTTGTTTCCTAGTCCTAAATGGAGTTGAATCACATGCAGTTTCTGGTCCTATGAACAAGAGTTGTTTTCTGGTAAGGAAAGTCACTATTGCGCTCCCATTGCCATACACAAGACAAATAGCACTCGCTTCTTTTCCCAAGAAGTACAGTGTATTGGACTGAATAGGAGCTACTGTTCTTGTCAGTTTACTAAGCAGAGTTGAACTAGATATGGCCCGTGTGTGGGAAGCACAGTTCTTATGTTCTGAGGAAGCTCACTGTTCTGGCCCTATAGAAAACACAGTAGAGTAGAAGAGTGCTCTTTTCTCTAAAGGAGAGTGTGTTTCTTGTAAGGAGAGCTAGCGTTTGTTTCCCAGTCCTAAATGGACTTGAATCACATGCAGTTTCTGGTCCTAGGAGCAAGAGTTTTTTTATGGTAAGAATAGTCACTATTGCGCTGCCATTGCCATACACAGGACAAATAGCACTGGCGTCTGTTCCCAGCAAGTACAGTGTATTGGACTGAAGAGGATCTACTGTTCTTGTCAGGTTCCTAAGCAGAATTGAACTAAATATGGCCGTGTGTGTAGGAAGCACAGTTCATTTGTTCTGAGCAAGCTTACTGTTTTGGCCCTATAGGAAACACAGTAGAGAACAGTGCTCTTTTCTCAAAAGCAGAGTTTGTTTCTTGTAAGGCGAGCTAGCGTTTGTTTCCCAGTCCTAAATGGAGTGGAATCACATGCAGTTTCTGGTCCTATGAGCAAGAGTTGTTTTCTGGTAAGGAAAGTCACTATTGCTCTCGCTTTGCCATACACAGTGTAAATAGCACTAGCGTCTGTTCCCAGAAAGTACAGTGTATCGGACTGAAGAGGAGCTACTGTTCTTGTCAGTTTCCTAAGCAGAGTTGAACTAGATATGGCCCGTGTGTTTAGGAAGCACAGTTATTATGTTCTGAGCAAGCTCACTGTTCTGGCCCTATAGGAAACACAGTAGAGTAGAAGTGTGCTCTTTTCTCAAAAGAAGAGTGTGTTTCTTGTAAGGCGAGCTGGCGTTTGTTTCCTAGACCTAAATGGAGTTGAATCACATGCAGTTTCTGGTCCTACGAACAAGAGTTGTTTTCTGGTAAGGAAAGTCACCGTTGCGCTCCCATTGCCATACACAGGGCAAATAGCACTCGCGTCTTTTCCCAGCAAGTACATTGTATCAGACTGAAGAGGAGCTACTGTTCTTGTCAGCTTCCTAAGCAGAGTTGAACTACATATGGTCCTTGTGTGTAGGAAGCACAGTTCTTTTGTTCTGAGCAAGCTCACTGTTTGGACCCAATAGGAAACACAGTAGAGTAGAAGAGTGCTCTTTTCTCTAAAGCAGAGTGTGTTTCTTGTAATGCGAGCTAGCGTTTGTGTCCCAGTCCTAAATGGAGTTGAATCCCATGCAGTTTCTGGTACTACGAGCAAGAGTTGTTTTCTGGTAAGTAGAGTCACTATTGCGCTGCCATTGCCATACCCAGGACAAATAGCACTGGCGTCTGTTCGCAGCAAGTACAGTGTATTGGGATGAAGAGGATCTACTGTTCTTGTCAGGTTTCTAGGCAGACTTGAACTAGATATGGCCGTGTGTGTAGGAAGCACAGTTTTTTTGTTCTGAGCAAGCTCACTGTTTGGACCCCATAGGAAACACAGTAGAGTAGAAGAGTGCTTTTTTCTCAAAAGCAGAGTGTGTTTCTTTTAAGGCGAGCTAGCGTTTTTTCCCCATTCCTAAATGGAGTGGAATCACATGCAGTTTCTGGTCCTAAGAGCAAGAGTTGTTTTCTGGTAAGGGAAGTCAATATTGCACTCCCATTGCCATAAACAGTGCAAATAGCCTTCCCGTCTTTTCCCAGCAAGTACAGCGTATTGGACTGAAGAGGAGGTACTGTTCTTGTCACTTTAATAAGCAGAGTTGATCTAGATATGGTCCGTGTGTGTAGGAAGCATAGTTCTTTTGTTCTGAACAAGCTCACTGTTTGGACCCCATAGGAAACACAGTAGAGTAGAAGAGTGCTCTTTTCTCTAAAGCAGAGTGTGTTTCTTGTAAGGCGAGCTAGCGTTTGTTTCCCAGTCCTAAATGGAGTGATATCACATGTAGTTTCTGGTCCTACGAGCAAGAGTTGTTTTCTGGTAAGAAGAGTCACTATTGCGCTCTAAATGCCATACACAGTGCAAATAGCACTCGCGTCTGTTCCCAGCAAGTACAGTGTATTGGACTGAATAGGAGCTACTGTTCTTGTCAGTTTCCTAAGCAGAGTTAAACTACATATGGTCCATGTGTGTAGGAAGCAAAGTTCTTTTGTTCTGACCAAGATCACTGTTTGGACCCCATAGGAAACACATTAGAGTAGAAGAGTGCTCTTTTCACAAAAGCAGAGTGTGTTTCTTGTAAGGCGAGCTAGCGTTTGTTTTTCAGTCCTAAATGGAGTTGAATCACATGCAGTTTCTGGTCCTACGAACAAGAGTTGTTTTCTGGTAAGGAATGTCACTATTGCGCTCCCATTGCCATACACAGTGCAAATAGCCTTCCCGTCTGTTCCCAGCAAGTACAGTGTATTGGAATGAAGAGGAGCTACTGTTCTTCTCAGTTTCCTAAGCAGAGTTGAACTAGATATGGCCTGTGTGTTTAGGAAGTACAGTTCCTTTTTTCTGAGCAAGCTCACTGTTCTGGCCCTATAGGAAACACAGTAGAGTAGAAGAGTGCTCTTTTCTCAAAAGCAGAGTGTGTTTCTTGTAAAGCGAGCTAGAGTTTGTTTCCCAGTCCTAAATGGAGTTGAATCACATGCAGTTTCTGGTCCTACGAGCAAGAGTTGTTTTCTGGTAAGAAGAGTCACTATTGCGTTGCCATTGCCCTACACAGGACAAATAGCCCTGGCGTCTGTTCCCAGCAAGTACAGTGTATTGGACTGAAGAAGATCTACTATTCTTGTCAGGTTCCTAAGCAGACTTGAACGAGATATGGCCTTGTGTATAGGAAGCACAGTTTTTTTGTTCTGAGCAAGCTCATTTTTCAGAACACATAGGAAACACAGTAGAGTAGAAGAGTGCTCTTTTCTCAAAAGCAGAGTGTTTTTCTTGGAAGTCGAGCTAGCGTTTGTTTCCCAGTCCTAAATGGAGTTGAGTCACATGCAGTTTTTTGTCCTACGAGCAAGAGTTGTTTTCTGGTAAGACAAGTCACTATTGTGCTCCAATTGCCATACACAGTGCAAATAGCACTCGCGTCTGTTCCCCGCAAGTACAGTGTATTTGACTGAAGAGGAGCTACTGTTCTTGTTTGTTTCCTAAGCAGAGTTGAACTAGATATGGCCCGTGTGTGTAGGAAGCATAGTTCCTTTGTTCTGAGCAATCTCACTGTTCGGACCCCATAGGAAACACAGTAGAGTAGAAGAGTGCTCTTTTCTCAAAATCAGAGTGTGTTTCTTGTAAGGCGAGCTAGCGTTTGTTTCCCAGTCCTAAATGGAGTGATATCACATGCAGTTTCTGGTCCTACGAACAAGAGTTGTTTTCTGGTAAGGAAAGTCACTATTGCGCTCCCAATGAAATACACAGGGCAAATAGCACTCGCGTCTTCTCCCAGCAAGTACAGTGTATTGGACTGAATAGGAGCTACTGTTCTTGTCAGTTTCCTAAGCAGAGTTGAACTACATATGGTCCTCGTGTGTAGGAAGCACAGTTCTTTTGTTCTGAGCAAGCTCACTGTTTGGACCCCATAGGAAACACAGTAGAGAAGAAGAGTGCTCTTTTCTCTAAAGCAGAGTGTGTTTCTTGTAAGGCGAGCTAGCGTTTGTTTCCCAGTCCTAAATGGAGTGGAATCACAAGCAGTTTCTGGTCCTACGAGCAAGAGTTGTTTTATGGTAAGAATAGTCACTATTGCGCTGCCATTGCCATACACAGGACAAATAGCACTGGTGTCTGTTCCCAGCAAGTACAGTGTATTGGACTGAAGAGGATCTACTGTTCTTGTCAGGTTCCTAAGCAGAATTGAACTAGATATGGCCGTGTGTGTAGGAAGCACAGTTCTTTGTTCTGAGCAAGCTCACTGTTCGGACCTTATAGGAAACACAGTAGAGTAGAAGAGTGCTCTTTTCTCAAAAGCGGAGTGTGTTTCTTGAAAGTCGAGCTAGCGTTTGTTTCCCAGTCCTAAATGGAGTTGAATCACATGCAGTTTCTGGTCCTAAGAGCAAGAGTTGATTTCTGGTAAGGAAAGTCACTATTGTGCTCCCCTTGCCATACATAGTGCAAATAGCTCTTGCGTCTGTTCCCAGCAAGTACAGTGTATCCGACTGAAGAGGATCTAATTTTCTTGTCAGTTTCCTAAGCAGAGTGGAACTAGATATGGCCCGTGTGTAGGAGCACAGTTCTTATGTTCTGAGCAAGCTCATTTTTCTGGCCCTACAGGAAACACAGTAGAGTAGAAGAGTGCTCTTTTCTCAAAAGCAGAGTGTGTTTTTGTAAGGCGAGCTAGCGTTTGTTTCCTAGTCCTAAATGGAGTTGAATCACATGCAGTTTCTGGTCCTATGAACAAGAGTTGTTTTCTGGTAAGGAAAGTCACTATTGCGCTCCCATTGCCATACACAAGACAAATAGCACTCGCTTCTTTTCCCAAGAAGTACAGTGTATTGGACTGAATAGGAGCTACTGTTCTTGTCAGTTTACTAAGCAGAGTTGAACTAGATATGGCCCGTGTGTGGGAAGCACAGTTCTTATGTTCTGAGCAAGCTCACTGTTCTGGCCCTATAGAAAACACAGTAGAGTAGAAGAGTGCTCTTTTCTCTAAAGGAGAGTGTGTTTCTTGTAAGGAGAGCTAGCGTTTGTTTCCCAGTCCTAAATGGACTTGAATCACATGCAGTTTCTGGTCCTAGGAGCAAGAGTTTTTTTATGGTAAGAATAGTCACTATTGCGCTGCCATTGCCATACACAGGACAAATAGCACTGGCGTCTGTTCCCAGCAAGTACAGTGTATTGGACTGAAGAGGATCTACTGTTCTTGTCAGGTTCCTAAGCAGAATTGAACTAAATATGGCCGTGTGTGTAGGAAGCACAGTTCATTTGTTCTGAGCAAGCTTACTGTTTTGGCCCTATAGGAAACACAGTAGAGAACAGTGCTCTTTTCTCAAAAGCAGAGTGTGTTTCTTGTAAGGCGAGCTAGCGTTTGTTTCCCAGTCCTAAATGGAGTGGAATCACATGCAGTTTCTGGTCCTACGAGCAAGAGTTGTTTTCTGGTAAGGAAAGTCACTATTGCTCTCGCTTTGCCATACACAGTGTAAATAGCACTAGCGTCTGTTCCCAGAAAGTACAGTGTATCGGACTGAAGAGGAGCTACTGTTCTTGTCAGTTTCCTAAGCAGAGTTGAACTAGATATGGCCCGTGTGTTTAGGAAGCACAGTTATTATGTTCTGAGCAAGCTCACTGTTCTGGCCCTATAGGAAACACAGTAGAGTAGAAGTGTGCTCTTTTCTCAAAAGAAGAGTGTGTTTCTTGTAAGGCGAGCTGGCGTTTGTTTCCTAGACCTAAATGGAGTTGAATCACATGCAGTTTCTGGTCCTACGAACAAGAGTTGTTTTCTGGTAAGGAAAGTCACCGTTGCGCTCCCATTGCCATACACAGGGCAAATAGCACTCGCGTCTTTTCCCAGCAAGTACATTGTATCAGACTGAAGAGGAGCTACTGTTCTTGTCAGCTTCCTAAGCAGAGTTGAACTACATATGGTCCTTGTGTGTAGGAAGCACAGTTCTTTTGTTCTGAGCAAGCTCACTGTTTGGACCCAATAGGAAACACAGTAGAGTAGAAGAGTGCTCTTTTCTCTAAAGCAGAGTGTGTTTCTTGTAATGCGAGCTAGCGTTTGTGTCCCAGTCCTAAATGGAGTTGAATCCCATGCAGTTTCTGGTACTACGAGCAAGAGTTGTTTTCTGGTAAGTAGAGTCACTATTGCGCTGCCATTGCCATACCCAGGACAAATAGCACTGGCGTCTGTTCGCAGCATGTACAGTGTATTGGGATGAAGAGGATCTACTGTTCTTGTCAGGTTTCTAGGCAGACTTGAACTAGATATGGCCGTGTGTGTAGGAAGCACAGTTTTTTTGTTCTGAGCAAGCTCACTGTTTGGACCCCATAGGAAACACAGTAGAGTAGAAGAGTGCTTTTTTCTCAAAAGCAGAGTGTGTTTCTTTTAAGGCGAGCTAGCGTTTTTTCCCCATTCCTAAATGGAGTGGAATCACATGCAGTTTCTGGTCCTAAGAGCAAGAGTTGTTTTCTGGTAAGGGAAGTCAATATTGCACTCCCATTGCCATAAACAGTGCAAATAGCCTTCCCGTCTTTTCCCAGCAAGTACAGCGTATTGGACTGAAGAGGAGGTACTGTTCTTGTCACTTTAATAAGCAGAGTTGATCTAGATATGGTCCGTGTGTGTAGGAAGCATAGTTCTTTTGTTCTGAACAAGCTCACTGTTTGGACCCCATAGGAAACACAGTAGAGTAGAAGAGTGCTCTTTTCTCTAAAGCAGAGTGTGTTTCTTGTAAGGCGAGCTAGCGTTTGTTTCCCAGTCCTAAATGGAGTGATATCACATGTAGTTTCTGGTCCTACGAGCAAGAGTTGTTTTCTGGTAAGGAAAGTCACTATTGTGCTCCCATTGCCATACACAGTGCAAATAGCCTTCCTGTCTGTTCCTAGCAAGTACAGTGTATTGGACTGAAGAGGAGCTACTGTTCTTCTCAGTTTCCTAAGCAGAGTTGAACTAGATATGGTCCGTGTGTGTAGGAAGCACAGTTCTTTTGTTCTGAGCAAGCTCACTGTTCTGGCCCTACAGGAAACACAGTAGAGTATATGAGTGCTTTTTTCTCTAAAGCAGAGTGTGTTTCTTGTAAGGCCAGCTCGCGTTTGTTTCCCAGTCCTAAATGGAGTTGAGTCACAGACAGTTTTTGGTCTTAAAAGCAAGAGTTATTTTCTGGTAAGAAGAGTCACTATTGCGCTCTAAATGCCATACACAGTGCAAATAGCACTCGCGTCTGTTCCCAGCAAGTACAGTGTATTGGACTGAATAGGAGCTACTGTTCTTGTCAGTTTCCTAAGCAGAGTTAAACTAGATATGGTCCATGTGTGTAGGAAGCAAAGTTCTTTTGTTCTGACCAAGATCACTGTTTGGACCCCATAGGAAACACATTAGAGTAGAAGAGTGCTCTTTTCTCAAAAGCAGAGTGTGTTTCTTGTAAGGCGAGCTAGCGTTTGTTTTTCAGTCCTAAATGGAGTTGAATCACATGCAGTTTCTGGTCCTACGAACAAGAGTTGTTTTCTGGTAAGGAAAGTTACTATTGTGCTCCCATTGCCATACACAGGGCAAATAGCACTCGCGTCTTTTCCCAGCAAGTACAGTGTATTGGACTGAATAGGAGCTACTGTTCTTGTCAGTTTCCTAAGCAGAGTTGAACTACATATGGTCCTCGTGTGTAGGAAGCACAGTTCTTTTGTTCTGAGCAAGCTCACTGTTTGGACCCCATAGGAAACACAGTAGAGTAGAAGAGTGCTCTTTTCTCTAAAGCAGAGTGTGTAACTTGTAAGGCGAGCTAGCGTTTGTTTCCCAGTCCTAAATGGAGTGGAATCACATGCAGTTTCTGGTCCTACGAGCAAGAGTTGTTTTCTGGTAAGGAAAGTCACTATTGCGCTCCCATTGCCATACACAGTGCAAATAGCCTTCTCGTCTGTTCCCAGCAAGTACAGTGTATTGGAATGAAGAGGAGCTACTGTTCTTCTCAGTTTCCTAAGCAGAGTTGAACTAGATATGGCCTGTGTGTTTAGGAAGTACAGTTCCTTTTTTCTGAGCAAGCTCACTGTTCTGGCCCTATAGGAAACACAGTAGAGTAGAAGAGTGCTCTTTTCTCAAAAGCAGAGTGTGTTTCTTGTAAAGCGAGCTAGAGTTTGTTTCCCTGTCCTAAATGGAGTTGAATCACATGCAGTTTCTGGTCCTACGAGCAAGAGTTGTTTTCTGGTAAGAAGAGTCACTATTGTGTTGCCATTGCCCTACACAGGACAAATAGCACTGGCGTCTGTTCCCAGCAAGTACAGTGTATTGGACTGAAGAAGATCTACTGTTCTTGTCAGGTTCCTAAGTAGACTTGAACGAGATATGGCCTTGTGTATAGGAAGCACAGTTTTTTTGTTCTGAGCAAGCTCATTTTTCAGAACACATAGGAAACACAGTAGAGTAGAAGAGTGCTCTTTTCTCAAAAGCAGAGTGTTTTTCTTGGAAGTCGAGCTAGCGTTTGTTTCCCAGTCCTAAATGGAGTTGAGTCACATGCAGTTTTTTGTCCTACGAGCAAGAGTTGTTTTCTGGTAAGACAAGTCACTATTGTGCTCCAATTGCCATACACAGTGCAAATAGCACTCGCGTCTGTTCCCCCCAAGTACAGTGTATTCGACTGAAGAGGAGCTACTGTTCTTGTTTGTTTCCTAAGCAGAGTTGAACTAGATATGGCCCGTGTGTGTAGGAAGCATAGTTCCTTTGTTCTGAGCAATCTCACTGTTCGGACCCCATAGGAAACACAGTAGAGTAGAAGAGTGCTCTTTTCTCAAAATCAGAGTGTGTTTCTTGTAAGGCGAGCTAGCGTTTGTTTCCCAGTCCTAAATGGAGTTGAATCACATGCAGTTTCTGGTCCTACGAACAAGAGTTGTTTTCTGGTAAGGAAAGTCACTATTGCGCTCCCATTGAAATACACAGGGCAAATAGCACTCGCGTCTTTTCCCAGCAAGTACAGTGTATTGGACTGAATAGGAGCTACTGTTCTTGTCAGTTTCCTAAGCAGAGTTGAACTACATATGGTCCTCGTGTGTAGGAAGCACAGTTCTTTTGTTCTGAGCAAGCTCACTGTTTGGACCCCATAGGAAACACAGTAGAGAAGAAGAGTGCTCTTTTCTCTAAAGCAGAGTGTGTTTCTTGTAAGGCGAGCTAGCGTTTGTTTCCCAGTCCTAAATGGAGTGGAATCACAAGCAGTTTCTGGTCCTACGAGCAAGAGTTGTTTTATGATAAGAATAGTCACTATTGTGCTGCCATTGCCATACACAGGACAAATAGCACTGGTGTCTGTTCGCAGCAACTACAGTGTATTGGACTGAAGAGGATCTACTGTTCTTGTCAGGTTCCTAAGCAGAATTGAACTAGATATGGCCGTGTGTGTAGGAAGCACAGTTCTTTGTTCTGAGCAAGCTCACTGTTCGGACCTTATAGGAAACACAGTAGAGTAGAAGAGTGCTCTTTTCTCAAAAGCAGAGTGTGTTTCTTGAAAGTCGAGCTAGCGTTTGTTTCCCAGTCCTAAATGGAGTTGAATCACATGCAGTTTCTGGTCCTAAGAGCAAGAGTTGATTTCTGGTAAGGAAAGTCACTATTGTGCTCCCCTTGCCATACATAGTGCAAATAGCTCTTGCGTCTGTTCCCAGCAAGTACAGTGTATCGGACTGAAGAGGATCTAATTTTCTTGTCAGTTTCCTAAGCAGAGTGGAACTAGATATGGCCCGTGTGTAGGAGCACAGTTCTTATGTTCTGAGCAAGCTCATTTTTCTGGCCCTACAGGAAACACAGTAGAGTAGAAGAGTGCTCTTTTCTCAAAAGCAGAGTGTGTTTTTGTAAGGCGAGCTAGCGTTTGTTTCCTAGTCCTAAATGGAGTTGAATCACATGCAGTTTCTGGTCCTATGAACAAGAGTTGTTTTCTGGTAAGGAAAGTCACTATTGCGCTCCCATTGCCATACACAAGACAAATAGCACTCGCTTCTTTTCCCAAGAAGTACAGTGTATTGGACTGAATAGGAGCTACTGTTCTTGTCAGTTTACTAAGTAGAGTTGAACTAGATATGGCCCGTGTGTGGGAAGCACAGTTCTTATGTTCTGAGCAAGCTCACTGTTCTGGCCCTATAGAAAACACAGTAGAGTAGAAGAGTGCTCTTTTCTCTAAAGGAGAGTGTGTTTCTTGTAAGGAGAGCTAGCGTTTGTTTCCCAGTCCTAAATGGACTTGAATCACATGCAGTTTCTGGTCCTAGGAGCAAGAGTTTTTTTATGGTAAGAATAGTCACTATTGCGTTGCCATTGCCATACACAGGACAAATAGCACTGGCGTCTGTTCCCAGCAAGTACAGTGTATTGGACTGAAGAGGATCTACTGTTCTTGTCAGGTTCCTAAGCAGAATTGAACTAAATATGGCCGTGTGTGTAGGAAGCACAGTTCATTTGTTGTGAGCAAGCTTACTGTTTTGGCCCTATAGGAAACACAGTAGAGAACAGTGCTCTTTTCTCAAAAGCAGAGTGTGTTTCTTGTAAGGCGAGCTAGTGTTTGTTTCCCAGTCCTAAATGGAGTGGAATCACATGCAGTTTCTGGTCCTACGAGCAAGAGTTGTTTTCTGGTAAGGAAAGTCACTATTGCTCTCGCTTTGCCATACACAGTGTAAATAGCACTCGCGTCTGTTCCCAGAAAGTACAGTGTATCGGACTGAAGAGGAGCTACTGTTCTTGTCAGTTTCCTAAGCAGAGTTGAACTAGATATGGCCCGTGTGTTTAGGAAGCACAGTTATTATGTTCTGAGCAAGCTCACTGTTCTGGCCCTATAGGAAACACAGTAGAGTAGAAGAGTGCTCTTTTCTCTAAAGCAGAGTGTGTTTCTTGTAAGGCGAGCTCGCGTTTGTTTCCCAGTCCTAAATGGAGTTGAATCACATCCAGGTTTTGGTCCTACGAGCAAGAGTTGTTTTCTGATAAGAAGAGTCACTATTGTGCTCCAAATGCCATACACAGTGCAAATAGACTCGGGTCTGTTCCCAGCAAGTACAGTGTATTGGACTGAATAGGAGCTACTGTTCTTGTCAGTTTCATAAGCAGAGTTGAACTAGATATGATCCATGTGTGTAGGAAGCACAGTTCTTTTGTTCTGAGCAAGCTCACTGTTTGGACCCCATAGGAAACACAGTAGAGTAGAAGAGTGCTCTTTTCTCTAAAGCAGTGAGTTTGTTGTATGTCGAGCTAGCATTTCTTTCCCAGTCCTAAATGGAGTTGAATCACATGCAGTATCTGGTCCTAGGAGCAAGAGTTGTTTTCTGGTAAGGAAAGTCACTATTGCGCTCCCATTGCCATACACAGTGCAAATAGCCCTCCCGTCTGTTCCCAGCAAGTACAGTGTATTGGACTGAAGAGGAGCTAATGTTCTTGTCAGTTTCTTAAGAAGAGTTGAACTATATATGGCCCGTGTGGGTAGGATGCACAGTTCTTTTTTTCTGAGCAAGCTCAATGTTCTGGCTCTATAGGAAACACAGTAGAGTAGAATAGTGCTCTTTTCTCAAAAGCAGAGTGTGTTTCTTGTAAAGTGAGCTAGAGTTTGTTTTCCAGTCCTAAATGGAGTTGAGTCACATGCAGTTTTTTGTCCTACGAGCAAGAGTTGTTTTCTGGTAAGACGAGTCACTATTGTGCTCCAATTGCCATACACAGTGCAAATAGCACTGTCGTCTGTTCCCAGCAAGTACAGTGTATTGGACTGAAGAGGATCTACTGTTCTTGTCAGTTTCCTAAGCAGAGTAGAACTAGATATGGCCGTGTGTGGGAAGCACAGTTCTTTTGTTCTGAGCAAGCTCACTATTCTGGCCCTATAGGAAACACAGTAGAGTAGAAGAGTCCTCTTTTTCTAAAGCAGAGTGTGTTTCTTGTAAGGAGAGCTAGCGTTTGTTTCCCAGTCCTAAATGGACTTGAATCACATGCAGTTTCTGGTCCTAGGAGCAAGAGTTTTTTTATGGTATGAATAGTCACTATTGCGCTGCCATTGCCATACACAGAACAAGTAGCACTGGTGTCTGTTCCTAGCAAGTACAGTGTATTGGACTGAAGAGGATCTACTGTTCTTGTCAGATTTATAAGCAGAATTGAACTAAATATGGCCGTGTGTGTAGGAAGCACAGTTCTTTTGTTCTGAGCAAGCTCACTGTTTTGGCCCTATAGGAAACACAGTAGTGTAGAAGACTGCTCTTTTCTCAAAAGCAGATTGTGTTTCTTGTAAGGCGAGCTAGCCATTGTTTCCCAGTCCTAAATGAAGTTGAATTACATTCAGTTTCTGGTCTTACGAGCAAGAGTTGTTTCCTGGTAAGGAAAGTCACTATTCCGCTCCCTTTGCCATACACAGTGCAAATAGCACTCGCGTCTGTTCCCAGCAAGTACAGTGTATCGGAATGAAGAGGAGCTACTGTTCTTGTCATTTTCCTAAGAAGAGATGAATTAGATATGGCACGTGTGTTTAGGAAGCACTGTTATTATTTTCTGAGCAAGCTCACTGTTCTGAACCTATAGGAAGCACAGTAGAGTAGAAGAGTGCTTTTTTCTCTAAAGCAGAGTATGATTCTTGTAAGGCGAGCTCGAGGTTGTTTCCCAGTTATAAATGGAGTTGAGGCACAAGCAGTTTCTGGTCCTATGAGCAAGAGTTGTTTTCT
This sequence comes from Peromyscus eremicus, assembly GCF_949786415.1. NCBI lineage: Eukaryota > Metazoa > Chordata > Mammalia > Rodentia > Cricetidae > Peromyscus > Peromyscus eremicus. Next base: position 223,888 of record NW_026734372.1, read on the forward strand.
GGTAAGAAGAGTCACTATTGTGCTCCAAATGCCATACACAGTGCAAATAGCACTCGGGTCTGTTCCCAGCAAGTACAGTGTATTGGACTTAATAGGAGCTACTGTTCTTGTCAGTTTACTAAGCAGAGTTGAACTAGATATGGTCCGTGTGTGTAGGAAGCATAGTTCTTTTGTTCTGAACAAGCTCACTGTTTGGACCCCATAGGAAACACAGTAGAGTAGAAGAGTGCTCTTTTCTCTAAAGGAGAGTGTGTTTCTTGTAAGGCGAGCTAGCGTTTGTTTCCCAGTCCTAAATGGAGTGGAATCACATGCAGTTTCTGGTCCTAAGAGCAAGAGTTGTTTTCTGGTAAGGAAAGTCACTATTGCGCTCCCATTGCCATACACAGTGCAAATAGCCCTCCCGTCTGTTCCCAGCAAGTACAGTGTATTGGACTGAAGAGGAGCTACTATTATTCTCAGTTTCCTAAGCAGAGTTTGACTAGATATGGCCCGTGTGTTTAGGAAGTACAGTTCCTTTTTTCTGAGCAAGCTCACTGTTCTGGCCCTATAGGAAACACAGTAGAGTAGAAGAGTGCTCTTTTCTCAAAAGCAGAGTGTGTTTCTTGTAAAGCGAGCTAGAGTTTGTTTCCCAGTCCTAAATGGAGTTGAATCACATGCAGTTTCTGTTCCTACGAGCAAGAGTTGTTTTCTGGTAAGAAGAGTCATTATTGCACTGCCATTGCCCTACACAGGAAAATAGCACTGGCGTCTGTTCCCAGCAAGTACAGTGTATTGGACTGAAGAGGATCTACTGTTCTTGTCAGGTTCCTAAGCGGACTTGAACGAGATATGACCCTGTGTGTAGGAAGCACAGTTTTTGTGTTCTGAGCAAGCTCACTTTTCGGAACACATAGGAAACACAGTAGAGTAGAAGAGTGCTCTTTTCTCTAAAGCAGAGTGTGTTTCTTGGAAGTCGAGCTAGCGTTTGTTTCCCAGTCCTAAATGGAGTTGAGTCACATGCATTTTTTTGTCCTACGAGCAAGAGTTGTTTTCTGGTAAGACAAGTCACTATTGTGCTCCAATTGCCATACACAGTGCAAATAGCACTCGCGTTTGTTCCCCACAAGTACAGTGTATTCAACTGAAGAAGAGCTACTGTTCTTGTTTGTTTCCTAAGCAGAGTTGAACTAGATATGGTCCGTGTGTGTAGGAAGCACAGTTCTTTTGTTCTGAGCAAGCTCACTCTTTGGACCCCATAGGAAACACAGTAGAGTAGAAGAGTGCTCTTTTCTCAAAAGCAGAGTGTGTTTCATGTAAGGCGAGCTAGCATTTGTTTCCCAGTCCTAAATGGAGTTGAATCCCATGCAGTTTCTGGTCCTACGAGCAAGAGTTGTTTTCTGGTAAGGAAAGTCACTATTGCGCTCCCATTGCCATACACAGTGCAAATAGCACTCGCGTCTGTTCTCCGCAAGTACAGTGTATCGAACTGAAGAGGAGCTACTGTTCTTGTCAGTTTCCTAAGCAGAGTTGAACTAGATATGGCCCGTGTGTGTAGGAAGCACAGTTCTTTTTTTCTGAGCAAGCTGACTGTTCTGGCCCTACAGGAAACACAGTAGAGTATATGAGTGCTCTTTTCTCTAAAGCAGAGTGTGTTTCTTGTAAGGCCAGCTCGCGTTTGTTTCCCAGTCCCAAATGGAGTTGAGTCACAGACAGTTTTTGGTCCTACGAGCAAGAGTTGTTTTCTGGTAAGAAGAGTCACTATTGCGCTCTAAATGCCATACACAGTGCAAAGAGCACTCGGGTATGTTCCCAGCAAGTACAGTGTATTGGACTGAATAGGAGCTACTGTTCTTGTCAGTTTCCTAAGCAGAGTTGAACTAGATATGGTCCATGTGTGTAGGAAGCACAGTTCTTTTGTTCTGACCAAGCACACTGTTTGGACCCCATAGGAAACACAGTAGAGTAGAAGAGTGCTCTTTTCTCAAAAGCAGAGTGTGTTTCTTGTAAGGCGAGCTAGCGTTTGTTTCCCAGTCCTAAATGGAATGGAATCACATGCAGTTTGTGGTCCTACGAGCAAGAGTTGTTTTATGGTAAGAATAGTCACTATTGCGCTGCCTTTTCCACATACAGGACAAATAGCACTGGCGTCTGTTCCCAGCAAGTACAGTGTATTGGACTGAAGAGGATCTACTGCTCTGGTCAGGTTCCTACGCAGAATTGAACTAGATATAACCGTGTGTGTAGGAAGCACAGTTCTTTTGTTCTGAGCAAGCTCACTGTTCGGACCCCATAGGAGACACAGTAGAATAGAAGAGTGCTCTTTTCTCAAAAGCAGAGTGTGTTTCTTGTAAGGCCAGCTAGCGTTTGTTTCCCAGTCCTAAATGGAGTTGAATCACATGCAGTTTCTGGTCCTATGAACAAGAGTTGTTTTCTGGTAAGGAAATTCACTATTGCGCTCCCATTGCCATACACAGGACAAGTAGCACTCGCGTCTTTTCCCAGCAAGTACAGTGTATTGGACTGAATAGGAGCTACTGTTCTTGTCAGTTTCCTAAGCAGAGTTGAACTACATATGGTCCTAGTGTGTAGGAAGCACAGTTCTTTTGTTCTGAGCAAGCTCCCTGTTTGGACCCCATAGGAAACACAGTAGAGTCAAAGAGTGCTCTTTTCTCTAAAGCAGAGTGTGTTTCATGTAAGGCAAGCTAGCGTTTGTGTCCCAGTCCTAAATGGAGTGGAATCACATGCAGTTTCTGGTCCTACGAGCAAGAGTTGTTTTATTGTAAGAATAGTCACTATTGCGCTGCCATTGCCATACACAGGACAAATAGCACTGGTGTCTGTTCCCAGCAAGTACAGTGTATTGGACTGAAGAGGATCTACTGTTCTTGTCAGGTTCCTAAGCAGAATTGAACTAGATATGGCCGTGTGTGTAGGAAGCACAGTTCTTTTGTTCTGAGCAAGCTCACTGTTCGGACACCATAGGAAACACAGTAGAGTAGAAGAGTGCTCTTTTCTCAAAAGCAGAGTGTGTTTCTTGTAAGGCGAGCTAGCGTTGGTTTCACAGTCCTAAATGGAGTTGAATCACATGCAGTTTCTGGTCCTAAGAGCAAGAGTTGTTTTCTGGTACGGAAAGTCACTATTGCGCTCCCGTTGCCATACATAGTGCAAATAGCTCTTGCGTCTGTTCCCAGCAAGTACAGTGTATCAGACTGAAGAGGATCTAATTTTCTTGTCAGTTTCCTAAGCAGAGTGGAACTAGATATGGCCCGTGTGTAGGAGCACAGTTCTTATGTTCTGAGCAAGCTCATTGTTCTGGCCCTACAGGAAACACTGTAGAGTAGAAGAGTGCTCTTTTCTCAAAAGTAGAGTGTGTTTTTGTAAGGCGAGGTAGCGTTTGTTTCCTAGTCCTAAATGGAGTTGAATCACATGCAGTTTCTGGTCCTACGAACAAGAGTTGTTTTCTGGTAAGGAAAGTCACTATTGCGCTCCCATTGCCCTACACAAGACAAATAGCACTCGCGTCTTTTCCCAGCAAGTACAGTGTATTGGACTGAATAGGAGCTACTGTTCTTGTCAGTTTACTAAGCAGAGTTGAACTAGATATGGCCCGTGTGTGTAGGAAGCACAGTTCTTTTGTTCTGAGCAAGCTCACTGTTCTGGCCCTACAGGAAACACAGTAGAGTATATGAGTGCTTTTTTCTCTAAAGCAGAGTGTGTTTCTTGTAAGGCCAGCTCGCGTTTGTTTCCCAGTCCTAAATGGAGTTGAGTCACAGACAGTTTTTGGTCTTAAAAGCAAGAGTTATTTTCTGGTAAGAAGAGTCACTATTGCGCTCTAAATGCCATACACAGTGCAAATAGCACTCGCGTCTGTTCCCAGCAAGTACAGTGTATTGGACTGAATAGGAGCTACTGTTCTTGTCAGTTTCCTAAGCAGAGTTAAACTAGATATGGTCCATGTGTGTAGGAAGCAAAGTTCTTTTGTTCTGACCAAGATCACTGTTTGGACCCCATAGGAAACACAGTAGAGTAGAAGAGTGCTCTTTTCTCAAAAGCAGAGTGTGTTTCTTGTAAGGCGAGCTAGCGTTTGTTTTTGAGTCCTAAATGGAGTTGAATCACATGCAGTTTCTGGTCCTACGAACAAGAGTTGTTTTCTGGTAAGGAAAGTCACTATTGCGCTGCCATTGCCATACACAGGACAAATAGCACTGTCGTCTGTTCCCAGCAAGTACAGTGTATTGGACTGAAGAGGATCTACTGTTCTTGTCAGTTTCCTAAGCAGAGTAGAACTAGATATGGCCGTGTGTGGGAAGCACAGTTCTTTTGTTCTGAGCAAGCTCACTATTCTGGCCCTATAGGAAACACAGTAGAGTAGAAGAGTGCTCTTTTTCTAAAGCAGAGTGTGTTTCTTGTAAGGAGAGCTAGCGTTTGTTTCCCAGTCCAAAATGGACTTGAATCACATGCAGTTTCTGGTCCTAGGAGCAAGAGTTTTTTTATGGTATGAATAGTCACTATTGTGCTGCCATTGCCATACACAGAACAAGTAGCACTGGTGTCTGTTCCCCGCAAGTACAGTGTATTGGACTGAAGAGGATCTACTGTTCTTGTCAGATTTATAAGCAGAATTGAACTAAATATGGCCGTGTGTGTAGGAAGCACAGTTCTTTTGTTCTGAGCAAGCTCACTGTTTTGGCCCTATAGGAAACACAGTAGTGTAGAAGACTGCTCTTTTCTCAAAAGCAGATTGTGTTTCTTGTAAGGCGAGCTAGCCATTGTTTCCCAGTCCTAAATGGAGTTGAATTACATTCAGTTTCTGGTCCTACGAGCAAGAGTTGTTTCCTGGTAAGGAAAGTCACTATTCCGCTCCCTTTGCCATACACAGTGCAAATAGCACTCGCGTCTGTTCCCAGCAAGTACAGTGTATCGGAATGAATAGGAGCTACTGTTCTTGTCATTTTCCTAAGAAGAGATGAATTAGATATGGCACGTGTGTTTAGGAAGCACTGTTATTATTTTCTGAGCAAGCTCACTGTTCTGAACCTATAGGAAACACAGTAGAGTAGAAGAGTGCTTTTTTCTCTAAAGCAGAGTATGATTCTTGTAAGGCGAGCTCGAGGTTGTTTCCCAGTTATAAATGGAGTTGAGGCACAAGCAGTTTCTGGTCCTATGAGCAAGAGTTGTTTTCTGGTAAGAAGAGTCACTATTGTGCTCCAAATGCCATACACAGTGCAAATAGCACTCGGGTCTGTTCCCAGCAAGTACAGTGTATTGGACTTAATAGGAGCTACTGTTCTTGTCAGTTTACTAAGCAGAGTTGAACTAGATATGGTCCGTGTGTGTAGGAAGCATAGTTCTTTTGTTCTGAACAAGCTCACTGCTTGGACCCCATAGGAAACACAGTAGAGTAGAAGAGTGCTCTTTTCTCTAAAGGAGAGTGTGTTTCTTGTAAGGCGAGCTAGCGTTTGTTTCCCAGTCCTAAATGGAGTGGAATCACATGCAGTTTCTGGTCCTACGAGCAAGAGTTGTTTTCTGGTAAGGAAAGTCACTATTGCGCTCCCATTGCCATACACAGTGCAAATAGCCCTCCCGTCTGTTCCCAGCAAGTACAGTGTATTGGACTGAAGAGGAGCTACTATTATTCTCAGTTTCCTAAGCAGAGTTTGACTAGATATGGCCCGTGTGTTTAGGAAGTACAGTTCCTTTTTTCTGAGCAAGCTCACTGTTCTGGCCCTATAGGAAACACAGTAGAGTAGAAGAGTGCTCTTTTCTCAAAAGCAGAGTGTGTTTCTTGGAAAGCGAGCTAGAGTTTGTTTCCCAGTCCTAAATGGAGTTGAATCACATGCAGTTTCTGTTCCTACGAGCAAGAGTTGTTTTCTGGTAAGAAGAGTCAACATTGCACTGCCATTGCCCTACACAGGAAAATAGCACTGGCGTCTGTTCCCAGCAAGTACAGTGTATTGGACTGAAGAGGATCTACTGTTCTTGTCAGGTTCCTAAGCGGACTTGAACGAGATATGACCCTGTGTGTAGGAAGCACAGTTTTTGTGTTCTGAGCAAGCTCACTTTTCGGAACACATAGGAAACACAGTAGAGTAGAAGAGTGCTCTTTTCTCTAAAGCAGAGTGTGTTTCTTGGAAGTCGAGCTAGCGTTTGTTTCCCAGTCCTAAATGGAGTTGAGTCACATGCATTTTTTTGTACTACGAGCAAGAGTTGTTTTCTGGTAAGACAAGTCACTATTGTGCTCCAATTGCCATACACAGTGCAAATAGCACTCGCGTTTGTTCCCCACAAGTACAGTGTATTCAACTGAAGAAGAGCTACTGTTCTTGTTTGTTTCCTAAGCAGAGTTGAACTAGATATGGTCCGTGTGTGTAGGAAGCACAGTTCTTTTGTTCTGAGCAAGCTCACTCTTTGGACCCCATAGGAAACACAGTAGAGTAGAAGAGTGCTCTTTTCTCAAAAGCAGAGTGTGTTTCATGTAAGGCGAGCTAGCATTTGTTTCCCAGTCCTAAATGGAGTTGAATCACATGCAGTTTCTGGTCCTACGAGCAAGAGTTGTTTTCTGGTAAGGAAAGTCACTATTGCGCTCCCATTGCCATACACAGTGCAAATAGCACTCGCGTCTGTTCTCAGCAAGTACAGTGTATCGAACTGAAGAGGAGCTACTGTTCTTGTCAGTTTCCTAAGCAGAGTTGAACTAGATATGGCCCGTGTGTGTAGGAAGCACAGTTCTTTTTTTCTGAGCAAGCTGACTGTTCTGGCCCTACAGGAAACACAGTAGAGTATATGAGTGCTCTTTTCTCTAAAGCAGAGTGTGTTTCTTGTAAGGCCAGCTCGCGTTTGTTTCCCAGTCCCAAATGGAGTTGAGTCACAGACAGTTTTTGGTCCTACGAGCAAGAGTTGTTTTCTGGTAAGAAGAGTCACTATTGCGCTCTAAATGCCATACACAGTGCAAAGAGCACTCGGGTATGTTCCCAGCAAGTACAGTGTATTGGACTGAATAGGAGCTACTGTTCTTGTCAGTTTCCTAAGCAGAGTTGAACTAGATATGGTCCATGTGTGTAGGAAGCACAGTTCTTTTGTTCTGACCAAGCACACTGTTTGGACCCCATAGGAAACACAGTAGAGTAGAAGAGTGCTCTTTTCTCAAAAGCAGAGTGTGTTTCTTGTAAGGCGAGCTAGCGTTTGTTTCCCAGTCCTAAATGGAATGGAATCACATGCAGTTTGTGGTCCTACGAGCAAGAGTTGTTTTATGGTAAGAATAGTCACTATTGCGCTGCCTTTTCCACATACAGGACAAATAGCACTGGCGTCTGTTCCCAGCAAGTACAGTGTATTGGACTGAAGAGGATCTACTGCTCTGGTCAGGTTCCTACGCAGAATTGAACTAGATATAACCGTGTGTGTAGGAAGCACAGTTCTTTTGTTCTGAGCAAGCTCACTGTTCGGACCCCATAGGAGACACAGTAGAATAGAAGAGTGCTCTTTTCTCAAAAGCAGAGTGTGTTTCTTGTAAGGCCAGCTAGCGTTTGTTTCCCAGTCCTAAATGGAGTTGAATCACATGCAGTTTCTGGTCCTATGAACAAGAGTTGTTTTCTGGTAAGGAAATTCACTATTGCGCTCCCATTGCCATACACAGGACAAGTAGCACTCGCGTCTTTTCCCAGCAAGTACAGTGTATTGGACTGAATAGGAGCTACTGTTCTTGTCAGTTTCCTAAGCAGAGTTGAACTACATATGGTCCTAGTGTGTAGGAAGCACAGTTCTTTTGTTCTGAGCAAGCTCCCTGTTTGGACCCCATAGGAAACACAATAGAGTCAAAGAGTGCTCTTTTCTCTAAAGCAGAGTGTGTTTCATGTAAGGCAAGCTAGCGTTTGTGTCCCAGTCCTAAATGGAGTGGAATCACATGCAGTTTCTGGTCCTACGAGCAAGAGTTGTTTTATTGTAAGAATAGTCCCTATTGCGCTGCCATTGCCATACACAGGACAAATAGCACTGGTGTCTGTTCCCAGCAAGTACAGTGTATTGGACTGAAGAGGATCTACTGTTCTTGTCAGGTTCCTAAGCAGAATTGAACTAGATATGGCCGTGTGTGTAGGAAGCACAGTTCTTTTGTTCTGAGCAAGCTCACTGTTCGGACACCATAGGAAACACAGTAGAGTAGAAGAGTGCTCTTTTCTCAAAAGCAGAGTGTGTTTCTTGTAAGGCGAGCTAGCGTTGGTTTCACAGTCCTAAATGGAGTTGAATCACATGCAGTTTCTGGTCCTAAGAGCAAGAGTTGTTTTCTGGTACGGAAAGTCACTATTGCGCTCCCGTTGCCATACATAGTGCAAATAGCTCTTGCGTCTGTTCCCAGCAAGTACAGTGTATCAGACTGAAGAGGATCTAATTTTCTTGTCAGTTTCCTAAGCAGAGTGGAACTAGATATGGCCCGTGTGTAGGAGCACAGTTCTTATGTTCTGAGCAAGCTCAGTGTTCTGGCCCTACAGGAAACACTGTAGAGTAGAAGAGTGCTCTTTTCTCAAAAGTAGAGTGTGTTTTTGTAAGGCGAGGTAGCGTTTGTTTCCTAGTCCTAAATGGAGTTGAATCACATGCAGTTTCTGGTCCTACGAACAAGAGTTGTTTTCTGGTAAGGAAAGTCACTATTGCGCTCCCATTGCCCTACACAAGACAAATAGCACTCGCGTCTTTTCCCAGCAAGTACAGTGTATTGGACTGAATAGGAGCTACTGTTCTTGTCAGTTTACTAAGCAGAGTTGAACTAGATATGGCCCGTGTGTGGGAAGCACATTTCTTTTGTTCTGAGCAAGCTCACTGTTCTGGCCCTGTAGGAAACACAGTAGAGTAGAAGAGTGCTCTTTTCTCTAAAGCAGTGTGTTTCTTGTAAGGCGAGCTAGCGTTTTTTTCCCAGTCCTAAATGGAGTTGAATCACATTCAGTTTCTGGTCCTACGAGCAAGAGTTGTTTTCTGGTAAGGAAAGTCACTATTGAGCGCCCATTGCCATACACAGTGCAAATAGCACATGTGTCTGTTACCAGCAAGTACAGTGTATTGGACTGAAGAGGACCTACTGTTCTTCTCAGTTTCCTAAGCAGAGTTGAACTAGATATGGCCCGTGTGTGTAGGAAGCACAGTTCTTATGTTCTGAGCAAGCTCACTGTTCTGGCCCTATAGGAAACACAGTAGAGTAGAAGAGTGCTCTTTTTCAAAAGGAGAGTGTGTTTCTTGTAAGGAGAGCTAGCGTTTGTTTCCCAGTCCTAAATGGAGTTGAATCACATGCAGTTTCTGGTCCTAGGAGCAAGAGTTGTTTTATGGTAAGAATAGTCACTATTACGCTGCCATTGCCATACACAGGACAAATAGCACTGGCGTCTGTTCCCAGCAAGTACAATGTATTGGACTGAAGAGGATCTACTGTTCTTCTCAGGTTCCTAAGCAGAATTGAACTAAATATGGCCGTGTGTGTAGGAAGCACAGTTCTTTTGTTCTGAGCAAGCTTATTGTTATGGCCCTATAGGAAACACAGTAGAGAACAGTGCTCTTTTCTCAAAAGCAGAGTGTGTTTCTTGTAAGGTGAGCTAGCATTTGTTTCCCAGTCCTAAATGGAGTTGAATCACATGCAGTTTCTGGTCCTACGAGCAAGAGTTGTTTTCTGGTAAGGAAAGTCACTATGGTGCTCCCATTGCCATACACAGGGCAAATAGCATTCGCGTCTGCTCCCAGCAAGTACAGTGTATTGGACTGAAGAGGAGCTACTGTTCTTGTCAGTTTCCTAAGCAGAGTTGAACTAGATGTGGCCCGTGTGTTTAGGAAGCAGAGTTATTATGTTCTGAGCAAGCTCACTGTTCTGGCCCTATAGGAAACACAGTAGAGTAGAAGAGTGCTCTTTTCTCTAAAGCAGAGTGTGTTTCTTGTAAGGCGAGCTCGCGTTTGTTTCCCAGTCCTAAATGGAGTTGAGTCACATGCAGTTTTTGGTCCTACGAGCAAGAGTTGTTTTCTGGTAAGAAGAGTCACTATTGTGCTCCAAATGCCATACACAGTGCAAATAGCACTCGGGTCTGTTCCCAGCATGTACAGTGTATTGGACTGAATAGGAGCTACTGTTCTTGTCAGTTTCATAAGCAGAGTTGAACTAGATATGATCCATGTGTGTAGGAAGCACAGTACTTTTGTTCTGAGCAAGCTCACTGTTTGGACCCCATAGGAAAAACAGTAGAGTAGAAGAGTGCTCCTTTCTCTAAAGCAGTGTGTTTGTTGTAAGTCGAGCTAGCATTTCTTTCCCAGTCCTAAATGGAGTTGAATCACATGCAGTTTCTGGTCCTAGGAGCAAGAGTTGTTTTCTGGTAAGGAAAGTCACTATTGCGCTCCCATTGCCATACACAGTGCAAATAGCCCTCCCGTCTGTTCCCAGCAAGTACAGTGTATTGGACTGAAGAGGAGCTACTGTTCTTGTCAGTTTCCTAAGAAGAGTTGAACTAGATATGGCCCGTGTGGGTAGGAAGCACAGTTCTTTTTTTCTGAGCAAGCTCACTGTTCTGGCCCTATGGGAAACACAGTAGAGTAGAATAGTGCTCTTTTCTCAAAAGCAGAGTGTGTTTCTTGTAAAGTGAGCTAGAGTTTGTTTTCCAGTCCTAAATGGAGTTGATTCACATGCAGTTTTTTGTCCTATGAGCAAGAGTTGTTTTCTGGTGAGACGAGTCACTATTGTGCTCCAATTGCCATACACAGTGCAAATATCACTGGTGTCTGTTCCCAGCAAGTACAGTGTATTGGACGGAAGAGGATCTACTGTTCTTGTCAGTTTCCTAAGCAGAGTTGAACTAGATATGGCCCGTGTGTGGGAAGCACAGTTCTTTTGTTCTGAGCAAGCTCACTGTTCTGGCCCTGTAGGAAACACAGTAGAGTAGAAGAGTGCTCTTTTTCAAAAGAAGAGTGTGTTTCTTGTAAGGAGAGCTAGCGTTTGTTTCCCTGTCCTAAATGGACTTGAATCACATGCAGTTTCTGGTCTTAGAAGCAAGAGTTTTTTTATGGTATGAATAGTCACTATTGCGCTGCCATTGCCATACACAGAACAAATAGCACTGGCGTCTGTTCCCAGCAAGTACAGTGTATTGGACTGAAGAGGATCTACTGTTCTTGTCAGATTTATAAGCAGAATTGAACTAAATATGGTCGTGTGTGTAGGAAGCACAGTTCTTTTGTTCTGAGCAAGCTCACTGTTTTGGCCCTGTAGGAAACACAGTAGTGTAGAAGAGTGCTCTTTTCTCAAAAGCAGATTGTGTTTCTTGTAAGGCGAGCTAGCCATTGTTTCCCAGTCCTAAATGGAGTTGAATCACATGCAGTTTCTGGTCCTACGAGCAAGAGTTGTTTTCTGGTAAGGAAAGTCACTATTCCGCTCCCTTTGCCATACACAGTGCAAATAGCACTCGCGTCTGTTCCCAGCAAGTACAGTGTATCGGAATGAAGAGGAGCTACTGTTCTTGTCATTTTCCTAAGAAGAGTTGAATTAGATATGGCACGTGTGTTTAGGAAGCACTGTTATTATTTTCTGAGCAAGCTCACTGTTCTGAACCTACAGGAAACACAGTACAGTAGAAGAGTGCTTTTTTCTCTAAAGCAGAGTATGATTCTTGTAAGGCGAGCTCGCAGTTGTTTCCCAGTTATAAATGGAGTTGAGTCACATGCAGTTTTTGGTCCTACGAGAAAGAGTTGTTTTCTGGTAAGAAGAGTCACTATTGTGCTCCAAATGCCATACACAGTGCAAATAGCACTCGGGTCTGTTCCCAGCAAGTACAGTGTATTGGACTGAATAGGAGCTACTGTTCTTGTAAGTTTCATAAGCAGAGTTGAACTAGATATGGTCCATGTGTGTAGGAAGCACAGTTCTTTTGTTCTGAGCAAGCTCACTGTTTGGACCCCATAGGAAACACTGTAGAGTAGAAGAGTGCTCTTTTCTAAAAAAGAGAGAGTGTTTCTTGTAAGGCGAGCTAGCATTTGTTTCCCAGTCCTAAATGGCGTTGAATCACATGCAGTTTGTGTTCCTACGAGCAAGAGTTTTTTTCTGGTAAGGAGAGTCACTATTGTGCTGTCATTGCCATACACAGTGCAAATAGCACTCGCGTCTGTTCCCAGCAAGTGCAGTGTATCGGACTGAAGAGGAACTACTGTTCTTGTCAGTTTCTTAAGCAGAGTTGAGCTAGATATGGCCCGTGTGTGTAGGAAGCACAGTTCTTATGTTCTGAGCAAGCTCACTGTTCTGGCCCTATAGGAAACACAGTAGAGTAGATGAGTGCTCTTTTCTCTAAAGCAGAGTGTGTTTCTTGTAAGGCGAGCTAGCGTTTGTTTCCCAGTCCTAAATGGACTTGAATCGCATTCAGTTTCTGGCACTATGAGCAAGAGTTGTTTCCTGGTAAGAAGAGTCACTATTGTGCTGCAAATGCCATACACAGTGCAAATAGCACTCGCGTCTGTTCCCAGCATGTACAGTGTATTGGACTGAATAGGAGCTACTGTTCATGTCAGTTTCCTAAGAAGAGTTGAACTAGATATGGCCCGTGTGTGTAGGAAGCACAGTTCTCATGTTCTGAGCAAGCTCACTGTTCTGGCCCTATAGGAAACACAGTAGAGTAGATGAGTGCTCTTTTCTCTAAAGCAGAGTGTGTTTCTTGTAAGGCTAGCTAGGGTTTGTTTCCTAGTCCTAAATGGAGTTGAATCACATGCAGTTTCTAGTCCTACGAACAAGAGTTGTTTTCTGGTAAAGAAAGTCACTATTGCGCTCCCATTGCCATACACAGGGCAAATAGCACTTGCGTCTTTTCCCAGCAAGTACAGTGTATTGGACTGAAGAGGAGCTACTGTTCTTGTCCGTTTCCTAAGCAGAGATGAACTACATATGGTCCTTGTGTGTAGGAAGCACAGTTATTATGTTCTGAGCAAGCTCACTGTTCTGGCCCTATAGGAAACACAGTAGAGTAGAAGAGTGCTCTTTTCTCTAAAGCAGAGTATGTTTCTTGTAAGGCGAGCTCGCGTTTGTTTCCCAGTCCTAAATGGAGTTGAGTCACAGACAGTTTTTGGTCCTACGAGCAAGAGTTGTTTTCTGGTAAGAAGAGTCACTATTGTGCTCCAAATGCCATACACAGTGCAAATAGCACTCGCATCTGTTCCCAGCAATTACAGTGTATTGGAGTAAATAGGAGCTACTGTTCTTGCCAGTTTCCTAAGCAGAGTTTAACTAGATATGATCCGTGTGTGTAGGAAGCACAGTTCTTTTGTTCTGAGCAAGCTCACTGTTTGGACCCCATAGGAAACACAGTAGAGTAGAAGAGTGCTCTTTTCTCTAAAGCAGAGTGTGTTTCTTGTAAGGCGAGCTTGCCTTTGTTTCCTAGTCCTAAATGGATTTGTGTCACATGCAGTTTTTGGTCCTAAGAGCAAGAGTTGTTTTCTGGTAAGAAGAGTCACTATTGGGCTCCAAATGCCATACACAGTGCAAATAGCACTCGCGTCTGTTCCCTGCATGTACAGTGTATTGGACTGAATAGGAGCTACTGTTCTTGTCAGTTTCCTAAGCAGAGTTGAACTAGATATGGTCCATGTGTGTAGGAAGCACAGTTCTTTTGTTCTGAGCAAGCTCACTGTTTGGACCCCATAGGAAACACAGTAGAGTAGAAGAGTGCTCTTTTCTAAAAAGCAGAGAGTGTTTCTTGTAAGGCGAGCTAGCATTTGTTTCCCAGTCCTAAATGGAGTTGAATCACATGCAGTTTGTGTTCCTACGAGCAAGAGTTGTTTTCTGGTAAGGAAAGTCACTATTGCGCTATCATTGCCATACACAGTGCAAATAGCACTCGCGTCTGTTCCCAGCAAGTACAGTGTATCGGACTGAAGAGGAGCTACTGTTCTTGTCAGTTTCTTAAGCAGAGTTGAGCTAGATATGGCCCGTGTGTGTAGGAAGAACAGTTCTTATGTTCTGAGCAAGCTCACTGTTCTCCCCTATAGGAAACACAGTAGAGTAGATGAGTGCTCTTTTCTCTAAATCAGAGTGTGTTTCTTGTAAGGCGAGCTAGAGTTTGTTTCCTAGTCCTAAATGGAGTTGAATCACATGCAGTTTCTGGTCCTACGAACAAGAGTTGTTTTCTGGTAAGGAAAGTCACATTGCGCACCAATTGCCATACACAGTGCAAATAGCACTCACGTCTGTTCCAGGCACGTACAGTGTATTGGACTGAATAGGAGCTACTGTTCTTGTCCGTTTCCTAAGCAGAGTTGAACTAGATATGGTCCATGTGTGTAGGAAGCACAGTTCTTTTGTTCTGAGCAAGCTCACTGTTTGGACCCCATAGGAAACACAGTAGAGTAGAAGAGTGCTCTTTTCTAAAAAGCAGAGAGTGTTTCTTGTAAGGCGAGCTAGCATTTGTTTCCCAGTCCTAAGTGGCGTTGAATCACATGCAGTTTGTGTTCCTACTAGCAAGAGTTGTTTTCTGTTAAGGAAAGTCATTATTGCGCTCTCATTACCATACACAGTGCAAATAGCACTGGCGTCTCTTCCCAGAAGTACAGTGTATTGGACTGAAGAGGAGCTACTGTTCTTGTCAGTTTCCTAAGCAGAGTTGAACTATATATGGTCCATGTGTGTAGGAAGCACAGTTCTTTTGTTCTGAGCAAGCTCACTGTTTGGACCCCATAGGAAAGACAGTAGAGTAGAAGAGTGCTCTTTTCTCTAAAGCAGAGTGTGTTTCTTGTAAGGCGAGCTCGCGTTTGTTTCCCAGTCTTAAATGGAGTTGAGTCACAGACAGTTTTTGGTCCTACGAGCAAGAGTTGTTTTCTGGTAAGAAGAGTCACTATTGCGCTCCAAATGCCATACACAGTGCAAATAGCACTCGCGTCTGTTCCCAGCAAGTACAGTGTATCTGACTTAAGAGGAGCTACTGTTCTTGTCAGTTTCTTAAGCAGAGTTGAGCTAGATATGGCCCGTGTGTGTAGGAAGAACAGTTCTTATGTTCTGAGCAAGCTCATTGTTCTGGCCCTATAGGAAACACAGTAGAGTAGATGAGTGCTCTTTTCTCTAAAGCAGAGTGTGTTTCTTGTAAGGCGAGCTAGCGTTTCTTTCCTAGTCCTAAATGGAGTTGAATCACATGCAGTTTCTGGTCCTACGAACAAGAGTTGTTTTCTGGTAAGGAAAGTCACATTGCGCACCCATTGCCATACACAGTGCAAATAGCACTCGCGTCTGTTCCCAGCAAGTACAGTGTATTGGACTGAATAGGTGCTATTGTTCTTGTCTGTTTCCTAAGCAGAGTTGTACTAGATATGGCCCGTGTGTGTAGGAAGCACAGTTCTTTTGTTCTGAGCAAGCTCACTGTTTGGACCCCATAGGAAACGCAGTAGAGTAGAAGAGTGCTCTTTTCTCTAAAGCAGAGTGTGTTACTTGTAAGGCGAGATAGCGTTTGTTTCGCAGTCCTAAATGGAGTTGAATCCCATGCAGTTTCTGGTACTACGAGCAAGAGTTGTTTTCTGGTAAGAAGAGTCACTATTGTGCTCCAAATGCCATACACAGCGCAAATAGCACTCGCGTCTGTTCCAGGCATGTACAGTGTATTGGACTGAATAGGAGCTACTGTTCTTGTCAGTTTCCTAAGCAGAGTTGAACTAGATATGGTCCATGTGTGTAGGAAGCACAGTTCTTTTGTTCTGAGCAAGCTCACTGTTTGGACCCCATAGGAAACACAGTAGAGTAGAAGAGTGCTCTTTTCTCTAAAGCAGAGTGTGTTTCTTGTAAGGCGAGCTAGCGTTTGTTTTCCCGTCCTAAATGGAGTTGAATCACATGCAGTTTCTGGTCCTACGAGCAACAGTTGTTTTCTGGTAAGGAAAGTCACTATTGTGCTCCCATTGACATACACAGTGCAAATAGCACTGGCATCTGTTCCCAGCAAGTACAGAGTATTGGACTAAAGAGGAGCTACTGTTCTTCTCAGTTGCCTAAGCAGAGTTGAACTAGATATTGCCCGTGTGCGTAGGAAGCACAGATCTTTTGTTCTGAGCAAGCTCACTGTTCTGTCCCTATAGGAAACACAGTAGAGTAGAAGAGTGCTCTTTTCTCTAAAGCAGAGTGTATTTCTTGTAAGGCGAGCTTGCGTTTGTTTCCCAGTCCTAAATGGAGTTGTGTCACAGACAGTTTTTGGTCCTATGAGCAAGAGTTGTTTTCTGGTAAGAAGAGTCACTATTGTGCTCCAAATGCCATACACAGTGCAAATAGCACTCGCATCTGTTCCGAGCAAGTACAGTGTATTGGACTGAATAGGAGCTACTGTTCTTGTCAGTTTCCTAAGCAGAGTTTAACTAGATATGATCCGTGTGTGTAGGAAGCACAGTTCTTTTGTTCTGAGCAAGCTCACTTTTTGGACCGCATAGGAAACACAGTAGAGTAGAAGAGTGCTCTTTTCTCAAAAGCAGAGTGTGTTTCTTGTAAGGCGAGCTCGCGTTTGTTTCCTAGTCCTAAATGGATTTGAGTCACATGCAGTTTTTGGTCCTAAGAGCAAGAGTTGTTTTCTGGTAAGAAGAGTCACTATTGGGCTCCAAATGCCATACACAGTGCAAATAGCACTCGCGTCTGTTCCCTGCATGTACAGTGTATTGGACTGAATAGGAGCTACTGTTCTTGTCAGTTTCCTAAGCAGAGTTGAACTAGATATGGTCCATGTGTATGAAGCACAGTTCTTTTGTTCTGAGCAAGCTCACTGTTTGGACCCCATAGGAAACACAGTAGAGTAGAAGAGTGCTCTTTTCTAAAAAGCAGAGAGTGTTTCTTGTAAGGCGAGCTAGCATTTGTTTCCCAGTCCTAAATGGAGTTGAATCACATGCAGTTTGTGTTCCTATGAGCAAGAGTTGTTTTCTGGTAAGGAAAGTCACTATTGCGCTGTCATTGCCATACACAGTGCAAATAGCACTCGCGTCTGTTCCCAGCAAGTACAGTGTATTGGACTGAAGAGGAGCTACTGTTCTTGTCAGTTTCTTAAGCAGAGTTGAGCTAGATATGGCCCGTGTGTGTAGGAAGAACAGTTCTTATGTTCTGAGCAAGCTCACTGTTCTGGCCCTATAGGAAACACAGTAGAGTAGATGAGTGCTCTTTTCTCTAAAGCAGAGTGTGTTTCTTGTAAGGCGAGCTAGCGTTTGTTTCCTAGTCCTAAATGGAGTTGAATCACATGCAGTTTCTGGTCCTACGAACAAGAGTTGTTTTCTGGTAAGGAAAGTCACATTGCGCACCCATTGCCATACACAGTGCAAATAGCACTCGCGTCTGTTCCCAGCAAGTACAGTGTATTGGACTGAAGAGGAGCTACTGTTCTTGTCTGTTTCCTAAGCAGAGTTGAACTAGATATCCCGTGTGTGTAGGAAGCACAGTTCTTTTGTTCTGAGCAAGCTCACTTTTCTGGCCCTATAGGAAACACAGTAGAGTAGAAGAGTGCTCTTTTCTCTAAAGCAGAGTGTGTTTCTTGTAAGGCAAGCTCGGGTTTGTTTCCCAGTCCTAAATGGAGTTGAGTCACAGACAGTTTTTGGTCCTACGAGCAAGAGTTGTTTTCTGGTAAGAAGAGTCACTATTGCGCTCCAAATGCCATACACAGTGCAAATAGCACTCGCGTCTTTTCCCAGCAAGTACAGTGTATTGGACTGAAGAGGAGCTACTGTTCTTGTCAGTTTCCTAAGCAGAGTTGAACTAGATATGGTCCATGTGTGTAGGAAGCACAGTTCTTTTGTTCTGAGCAAGCTCACTGTTTGGACCCCATAGGAAACACCATAGAGTAGAAGAGTGCTCTTTTCTCAAAAGCAGAGTGTGTTTCTTGTAAGGCGAGCTAGCGTTTGTTTCCCAGTCCTAAAAGGAGTGGAATCACATGCAGTTTCTGGTTCTACGAGCAAGAGTTGTTTTATGGTAAGAATAGTCACTATTGCGCTGCCATTGCCATATACAGGACAAATAGCACTGGCGTCTGTTCCCAGTAAGTACAGTGTATTGGACTGAAGAGGATCTACTGTTCTTGTCAGGTTCCTAAGCAGAATTGAACTAGATATGGCCGTGTGTGTAGGAAGCACAGTGCTTTTGTTCTGAGCAAGATCACTTTTCGGACCCCTAGGAAACACAGTAGAGTAGAAGAGTGCTCTTTTCTCAAAAGCAGAGTGTGTTTCTTGTAAGGCGAGCTAGCGTTTGTTTCCCAGTCCTAAATGGAGTTGAATCACATGCAATTTCTGGTCCTACGAGCAAGAGTTGTTTTCTGGTAAGGAAAGTAACTACTGCACTCCCATTGCCATACACAGTGCAAATAGCTCTCGCGTCTGTTCCCAGCAAGTACAGTGTATCGGACTGAAGAGGAGCTACTGTACTTGTCAGTTTCCTAAGCAGAGTTGAACTAGATAAGGACCGTGTGTGTAGGAAGCACAGTTCTTTTGTTCTGAGCAAGCTCACTGTTCGGACCCTATAGGAAACACAGTAGAGTAGAAGAGTGCTCTTTTCTCAAAAGCGAAGTGTGTTTCTTGCAAGGAAAGCTAGCGTTTTTTCCCAGTCCTAAATGGAGTTGAATCCCATGTAGTTTCTGGTCCTACAAGCAAGAGTTTTTTTCTGGTAAGAAGATTCACTATTGTGCTCCCATTGTCATACACAGGGCAAATAGCACGGGCCTCTGTTCCCAACATGTAAAGTGCATTGGACTGAAGAGGATCTACTCTTCTTGTCTGTTTCCTAAGCAGAGGTGAACTAGATATGGCCCGTGTGTGTAGGAAGCACAGTTCTTTTGTTGTGAGCAAGCTCACTGTTCAGACCCTATAGGAAACACTGTAGAGTAGAAGAGTGCTCTTTTCTCAAAAGCAGAGTGTGTTTCTTCTAAGGCGAGCTATGGTTTGTTTCCCAGTCCTAAATGGAGTTGAATCACATGCAGTTTCTGGTCCTACCGGCAAGAGTTGTTTTCTGGTGGGAAGAGTCACTATAGTACTCCCATTGTCATACACAGTGCAAATACCTCTCACGTCTGCTCCCCGCAAGTACATTGTATTAAACAGAAGAGGAGCTACTGTTCTTGTCAGTTTCCTAAGCAGAGTTGAACTAGATATGGCCCGTGTGTGTAGGAAGCACAGTTCTTTTGTTCTGAGCAAGCTCACTGTTCGGACCCCATAGGAAACACAGTAGAGTAGGCGAGTGCTCTTTTCTCAAAAGCAGAGTGTGTTTCTTGTAAAGCTAGCTAGTGTTTGTTTCCCAGTCAGAAACAGAGTTGAATCACACGCAGTTTCTGGTCCTACGAGCAAGAGTTGTTTTCTGGTAAGAAGAGTCACTATTGTGCTCCCATTGCCATACACAGTGCAAATAGCACTCGCGTCTGCTCCCAGCAAGTACAGTGTATTGGACTGAAGAGGAGCTACTGTTCTTGTCAGTTTCCTAAGCAGAGTTGAACTAGATGTGGCCCGTTTGTGTAGGAAGCACAGTTCTTTTGTTCTGAGCAAGCTCACTGTTCAGACCCTATAGGAAACACTGTAGAGTAGAAGAGTGCTCTTTTCTCAAAAGCAGAGTGTATTTCTTGTAAAGGAAGCTAGCGTTTGTTTCCCAGGTTTAAATGGAGTTGAATCACATGCAGTTTCTGGTCCTATGAGTAAGAGTTTTTTTCTGTTAAGAAGAGTCACTATTACGCTCCCATTGTCATACACAGCGCAAATAGCACTGTCGTCTGTTCCCAGCATGTACAATGTATTGGACTGAAGAGGATCTACTGTTCTTGTCAGTTTCCAAAGCAGAGTTGAACGAGATATGGCCCGTTTGTGTAGGAAGCACAGTTCTTTTGTTCTGAGCAAGCTCAATGTTCTGGCCCTATAGGAAACACAGTAGAGTAGAAGAGTGCTCTTTTCTCAAAAGCAGAGTGTGTTTCTTGTAAGGCGAGCTACTGTTTGTTTGCCAGTCCTAAATGGAGTTGAATCCCATGCAGTTTCTGGTCCTACGAGCAAGAGTTGTTTTCTGGTAAGAAGAGTCACTATTGCGCTCCCATTGTCATACACAGGGCAAATAGCACTGGCATCTGTTCCCAGCATGTACAGAGTGTTAGACTGAAGAGGATCTACTGTTCTTGCCAGTTTCCTAAGCAGAGATGAACTAGATATGGCCCGTGTGCATAGGAAGCACAGTTCTTTTGTTCTGAGCAAGCTCACTGTTCTGGCCCTATAGGAAACACAGTAGAGTAGAAGAGTGCTCTTTTCTCAAAATCAGAGTGTGTTTCTTGTAAGGCGAGCTAGCGTTTGTTTCCCAGTCCTAAATGGAGTTGAATCCCATGCAGTTTCTGGTCCTACGATCAAGAGTTGTTTTCTGGTAAGAAGAGTCACTATTGTGCTCCCATTGCCATACACAGTGCAAATAGCACTCGCGTCTGCTCCCAGCAAGTACAGTGTATTGGACTGAAGAGGAGCTACTGTTCCTGTCAGTTTCCTAAGCAGAGTTGAACTAGATATGGCCCGTGTGTAGGAAGCACAGTTCTTTTGTTCTGAGCAAGCTCACTGTTCTGGCCGTTTAGGAAACACAGTAGAGTAGAAGAATGCTCTTTTCTCAAAAGCAGAGTGTGTTTCTTGTAAGGGGAGCTAGCGTTTGTTTCCCAGTCCTAAATGGAGTTGAATCACATGCAGTTTCTGGTACTATGAGCAACAGTTGTTTTCTGGTAAGAATAGTCACTTTTGTGCTCCCATTGTCATACACAGGGCAAATAGCATGGGCGTCTGTTCCCAGCATGTAAAGTATATTGGACTGAAGAGGATCTACTCTTCTTGTAAGTTTCCTAAGCAGAGTTGAACTAGATATGACCCGTGTGTGTAGGAAGCACAGTTCATTTTATCTGAGCAAGCTCACGGTTCCGAGCCCATAGGAAACACAATAGAGTAGAAGAGTGCTCTTTTCTCAAAAGCAGAGTGTGTTTCTTGTAAGTCGAGCTAGCGTTTGTTTCCCAGTCCTAAATGGAGTTGAGTCACATGCAGTTTCTGGTCCTATGAGCAAGAGTTGTTTTTCCTGCAAGAAGAGTCACTATTATGCTGCCATTGTCATACACAGCGCAAATAGCACTCGCATCTGTTCCCAGCATGTACAATGTATTGGACTGAAGAGGATCTTCTGTTCTTGTCAGTTTCCAAAGCAGAGTTGAACTACATATGGCCCGTGTGTGTAGGAAGCACAGTTCTTTTGTTCTGAGCAAGCTCACTCTTCCGGCCCTATAGGAAACACAGTAGAGTAGAAGAGTGCTCTTTTCTCAAAAGCAGAGTGTGTTTCTTGTAAGGCGAGCTAGCGTTTGTTTCCCAGTCCTAAATGGAGTTGAATCCCATGCAGTTCTGGTCCTAGAGCAAGAGTTGTTTTCTGATAAGAAGAGTCACTATTGTGCTCCCATTGTCATACACAGGGCAAAGAGCACTGGCATCTGTTCCCAGCATGTACAGTGTGTTGGACTGAAGAGGATCTACTGTTCTTGTCAGTTTCCTAAACAGAGTTGAACTAGATATGGCCCGTGTGTGTAGGAAGCACAGTTCTTTTGTTCTGAGCAAGCTCACTGTTCTGGCCCTATAGGAAACACAGTAGAGTAGAAGAGTGCTCTTTTCTCAAAAGCAGAGTGTGTTTCTTGTAAGGCGAGCTAGCGTTTGTTTCCCAGTCAGAAACAAAGTTGAATCCCAAGCAGTTTCTGGTCCTACGAACAGGAGTTGTTTTCTGGTAAGAAGAGTCACTATTGAGCTCCCAATGTCATATACAGTGCAAATAGCTCTCGCGTCTGCTCCCAGGAAGTACAGTGTATTGGACTGAAGAGGAGCTACTATTCCTTTCAGTTTCCTAAGCAGATTTGACCTACATATGGCCGGTGTGTGTAGGAAGCACAGTTCTTTTGTTCTGAGCAAGCTCACTGTTCAGACCCCATAGGAAACACAGTAGAGTAGAAGAGTACTCTTTTCTCAAAAGCAGAGTGGATTTCTTGTAAGGCGAGCTAGTGTTTGTTTCCCAGTCCTAAATGGAGTTGAATCACATGCAGTTTTTGGTCCTACGAGCAAGAGTTGTTTTCTGGTAAGGAAAGTCACTATTGTGCTCCCTTACCCACACACAGCGCAAATAGCACTCACGTCTGCTCCCATCAAGTACAGTGTATTGGAAAGAAGAGGAGCTACTGTTCTTGTCAGTTTCCTAAGCAGAGTTGAACTAGATGTGACCCGTGTGTATAGTAAGCACAGTTCTTTTTTTCTGAGCAAGCTCACTGTTCGGGCCCCATAGGAAACACAGTAGAGTAGAAGAGTGCTCTTTTCTCAAAATCAGAGTGTGTATCTTCTAAGGCGAGCTAGGGTTTGTTTCGCAGTGAGAAATGAAGTTGAATCCCATGCAGTTTCTGGTCCTATGAGCAAGAGTTGTTTTCAGGTAAGAAGAGTCACTATTGCGCTCCCATTGCCATACACAGTGCAAATAGCACTCGCGTCTGCTCCTAGCAAGTACAGTGTATTGGACTGAAGAGGAGCTACTGTTCTTGTCAGTTTCCTATGCAGATTTGAACTAGATATGGCCCGTGTGTAGGAAGCACAGTTCTTTTGTTCTGAGCAAGCTCACTGTTTGGACCCCATAGGAAACACAGTAGAGTAGAAGAGTGCTCTTTTCTCAAAAGCAGAGTGCGTTTCTTGTAAGGCGAGCTAGCATTTGTTTCCCAGTACTAAATGGCGTTGAATCACATGCAGTTTCTGGTCCTACGAGCAAGAGTTGTTTTCTGGTAAGGAAAGCCACTATTGCGATCTCATTGCCATACACAGTGCAAACAGCACTGGCGTGTGTTCCCAGAAAATACAGTGTTGGACTGAAGAGGAGCTACTGTTCTTGTCAGTTTCCTAAGCAGAGTTGAACTACATATGGTCCGTGTGTGTAGGAAGCACAGTTCTTTTGTTCTGAGCAAGCTCACTGTTTGGACCCCATAGGAAACACATTAGAGTAGAATACTGCTCTTTACTCAAAAGCAGAGTGTTTTTCTTGTAAGGCGAGCTAGCGTTTGTTTCCCAGACCTAAATTGAGTTGAGTCACATGCAGTTTATTGTCCTACGAGCAAGAGTTGTTTTCTGGTAAGACGAGTCACTATTGTGCTCCAATTGCCATACACAGTGCAAATAGCACTCGCATCTCTTCCCCGCAAGTACAGTGTATCGGACTGAAGAGGAGCTACTGTTCTTGTCAGTTTCCTAAGCAGAGTTGAACTAGATATGGCCCGTGTGTGTAGGAAGCACAGTTCTTTTGTTCTGAGCAAGCTCACTTTTCTGGCCCTATAGGAAACACAGTAGAGTAGAAGAGTGCTCTTTTCTCTAAAGCAGAGTGTGTTTCTTGTAAGGCGAGCTCGCGTTTGTTTCCCAGTCTTAAATGGAGTTGAGTCACAGACAGTTTTTGGTCCTACGAGCAAGAGTTGTTTTCTGGTAAGAAGAGTCACTATTGCGCTCCAAATGCCATACACAGTGCAAATAGCACTCGCGTCTTTTCCCAGCAAGTACAGTGTATTGGACTGAAGAGGAGCTACTGCTCTTGTCAGTTTCCTAAGCAGAGTTGAACTAGATATGGTCCATGTGTGTAGGAAGCACAGTTGTTTTGTTCTGAGCAAGCTCACTGTTTGGACCCCATAGGAAACACCATAGAGTAGAAGAGTGCTCTTTTCTCAAAAGCAGAGTGTGTTTCTTGTAAGGCGAGCTAGCGTTTGTTTCCCAGTCCTAAATGGAGTGGAATCACATGCAGTTTCTGGTTCTACGAGCAAGAGTTGTTTCCTGGTAAGAATAGTCACTATTGCGCTGCCATTGCCATACACAGGACAAATAGCACTGGCGTCTGTTCCCAGCAAGTACAGTGTATTGGACTGAAGAGGATCTACTGTTCTTGTCAGGTTCCTAAGCAGAATTGAACTAGATATGGCCGTGTGTGTAGGAAGCACAGTGCTTTTGTTCTGAGCAAGATCTCTTTTCGGACCCCTAGGAAACAAAGTGGAATAGAAGAGTGCTCTTTTCTCAAAAGCAGAGTGTGTTTCTTGTAAGGCGAGCTAGCATTTGTTTTTTAGTCCTAAATGGAGTTGAATCACATGCAGTTTCTGGTCCTACGAACAAGAGTTGTTTTCTGGTAAGGAAAGTCACTATTGCGCTCCCATTGCCATACACAGTGCAAATAGCACTCGCGTCTTTTCCCAGCAAGTACAGTGTATTGGACTGAATAGGAGCTACTGTTCTTGTCAGTTTCCTAAGCAGAGTTGAACTACATATGGTCCTTGTATGTAGGAAGCCCAGTACTTTTGTTCTGAGCAAGCTCACTGTTTGGAAGCCATAGGAAAAACAGTAGAGTAGAAGAGTGCTCTTTTCTCTAAAGCAGAGTGTGTTTCTGGTAAGGCGAGCTAGCGTTTGTTTCCCAGTCCTAAATGGAGTGGAATCACATGCAGTTTCTGTCCTACGAGCAAGAGTTGTTTTATGGTAAGAAGATTCACTATTGCGCTGCCATTGCCATACACAGGACAAATAGCACTGGCATCTGTTCGCAGCAACTACAGTGTATTGGACTGACGAGGATCTACTGTTCTTGTCAGGTTCCTAAGCAGAATTGAACTAGATATGACCCGTGTGTGTAGGAAGCACAGTTCTTTTGTTCTGAGCAAGCTCACTGTTCGGACCCAAAAGGAAACACAGTAGAGTAGAAGAGTGCTCTTTTCTCAAAAGCAGAGTGTGTTTTTTGTAAGGCAAGCTATCGTTTGTTTCCCAGTCCTAAAAGGAGTTGAATCACATGCAGTTTCTGGTCCTACGAGCAAGAGTTGTTTTCTGGTAAGGAAAGTCACTATTGCGCTCCCTTTGCCATACACAGTGCAAATAGCACTCGCATATCTTGCCCGCAAGTACAGTGTATTGGACTGAAGAGGAGCTACTGTTCTTGTCAGTTTCCTAAGCAGAGTTATACTAGATATGGTCGATGTGTGTAGGAAGCACAGTTCTTATGTTCTGAGCAAGCTCTCTGTTTGGACCCCATAGGAAACAGAGTAGAATAGAAGAGTGCTCTTTTCTCAGAAGCAGAGCGTGTTTCTTGTAAGGCGAGCTGGCATTTGTTTCCCAGTCATAAATGGCGTTGAATCACATGCAGTGTGTGGTACTACGAGCAAGAGTTGTTTTCTGGTAAGGAAAGTCACTATTGCGCTCCCTTTGCCATACACAGTGCAAATAGCACTCGCGTATGTTCCCAGCAAGTACAGTGTATCGGACTGAAGAGGAGCTACTGTTCTTGTCAGTTTCCTAAGCAGAGTTGAACTAGATATGGTCCATGTGTGTAGGAAGCACAGTTCTTTGTTCTGAGCAAGCTCACTGTTTGGACCCCATAGAAAACACAGTAGAGAAGAAGAGTGCTCTTTTCTCAAAAGCAGAGAGTGTTTCATGTAAGGCGAGCTAGCATTTGTTTCCCAGTCCTAAACGGAGTTGAATCACATGCAGTTTCTGGTCCTACGAGCAAGAGTTGTTTTCTGGTAAGGAAAGTCACTATTGCGCTGCCATTGCCATACACAGTGCAAGGAGCACTGGCGTCTGTTCCCAGCAAGTACAGTGTATCGGACTGAAGAGGAGCTACTGTTCTTGTCAGTTTCCTAAGCAGAGTTGAACTAGATAAGGACCGTGTGTGTAGAAAGCACAGTTCTTATGTTCTGAGCAAGCTCACTGTTCTGGCCCTATAGGAAACACAGTAGAGTAGAAGAGTGCTCTTTTCTCAAAAGCCGAGTGTGTTTCTTGTAAGGCGAGCTAGCGTTTGTTTCCTAGTCCTAAATGGAGTTGAATCACATGCAGTTTCTGGTCCTACGAACAAGAGTTGTTTTCTGGTAAGGAAAGTCACTATTGCGCTCCCATTGCCATACACAGGGCAAATAGCACTCGCGTCTTTTCCCAGCAAGTACAGTGTATCGGACTGAATAGGAGCTACTGTTCTTGTCAGTTTCCTAAGCAGAGTTGAACTGCATATGGTCCTTGTGTGTAGGAAGCACAGTTCTTTTGCTCTGATTAAGCTCACTGTTTGGACCCCATAGGAAACACAGTAGAGTAGAAGAGTGCTCTTTTCTCTAAAGCAGAGTGTGTTTCTTGTAAGGCGAGCTAGCGTTTGTTTCCCAGTCCTAAATGGAGTGGAATCACATGCAGTTTCTGTCCTACGAGCAAGAGTTGTTTTATGGTAAGAATAGTCACTATTGTGCTGTCATTGCCATACACAGGACAAATAGCACTGACGTCTGTTCGCACCAAGTACAGTGTATTGGACTGAAGAGGATCTACTGTTCTTGTCAGGTTCCTAGGTAGAATTTAACTAGATATGGACGTGTGTGTAGGAAGCACAGTTCTTTTGTTCTGAGCAAGCTCACTGTTCAGACCCCATAGGAAACACAGTAGAGTAGAAGAGTGCTCTTTTCTCAAAAGCAGAGTGTGTTTTTTGTAAGGCGAGCTAGCATTTGTTTCCCAGTCCTAAACGGAGTTGAATCACATGCAGTTTCTGGTCCTACGAGCAAGAGTTGTTTTCTGGTAAGGAAAGTCACTATTGCGCTCCCATTTCCATACACAGTGCAAATAGCACTCGCGTCTGTTCCCAGCAAGTACAGTGTATCAGACTGAAGAGGAGCTACTGTTCTTGTCAGTTTCCTAAGCAGAGTTGAACTAGAAATGGTCGATGTGTGTAGGAAGCACAGTTCTTTGTTCTGAGGAAGCTCACTTTTTGGTCCCCATAGGAAACACAGTAGAGTAGAAGAGTGCTCTTTTCTAAAAAGCAGAGAGTGTTTCTTGTAAGGCGAGCTAGCATTTGTTTCCCAGTTTAAATGGCGTTGAATCACATGCAGTTTGTGTTCCTACGAGCAAGAGTTGTTTTCTGGTAAAAAAAAGTCACTATTGCGCTGTCATTGCCGTACACAGGGCAAATAGCACTCGCGTCTGTTCCCAGCAATTACAGTGTATTGGACTGAAGAGGAGCTGCTGTTCTTGTCAGTTTCATAAGCAGAGTTGAGCTAGATATGGTCCATGTGTGTAATAAGCACAGTTCTTTTGTTCTGAGCAAGCTCACTGTTTGGACCCCATAGGAAACACAGTAGAGTAGAAGAGTGCTCTTTTCTCAAAAGCAGAGTGCGTTTCTTGTAAGGCGAGCTAGCATTTGTTTCCCAGTACTAGATGGCGTTGAATCACATGCAGTTTCTGGTCCTACGAGCAAGAGTTGTTTTCTGGTAAGGAAAGTCACTATTGCGATCTCATTGCCATACACAGTGCAAACAGCACTCGCGTGTGTTCCCAGAAAATGCAGTGTATTGGACTGAAGAGGAACTACTGTTCTTGTCAGTTTCCTAAGCAGAGTTGAACTACATATGGTCCGTGTGTGTAGGAAGCACAGTTCTTTTGTTCTGAGGAAGCTCACTGTTTGGACCCCATAGGAAACACATTAGAGTAGAATACTGCTCTTTTCTCAAGAGCAGAGTGTGTTTCTTGTAAGGCGAGCTAGAGTTTGTTTCCCAGTCCTAAATGGAGTTGAGTCACATGCAGTTTTTTGTCCTACGAGCAAGAGTTGTTTTCTGGTAAGGAAAGTCACTATTGCGCTCTCATTGCCATACACAGTGCAAATAGCACTCCTGTTTGTTCCCAGCAAGTACAGTGTATTGGACTGAAGAGGAGCTACTGTTCTTGTCAGTTTCCTAAGCAGAGTTGAACTACATATGGTCCGTGTGTGTAGGAAGCACAGTTCTTTTGTTCTGAGAAAGCTCACTGTTCGGACCCCATAGGAAACACAGTAGAGTAGAAGAGTGCTCTTTTCTCAAAAGCAGAGTGTGTTTCTTGTAAGGTGAGCTAGCGTTTGTTTCCCAGACCTAAATGGAGTTGAGTCACATGCAGTTTTTTGTCCTATGAGCAAGAGTTGTTTTCTGGTAAGACGAGTCACTATTGTGCTCCAATTGCCATACACAGTGCAAATAGCACTCGCATCTCTTCCCCGCAAGTACAGTGTATCGGACTGAAGAGGAGCTACTATTCTTGTCAGTTTCCTAAGCAGAGTTGAACTAGATATGGCCCGTGTGTGTATGAAGCACAGTTCTTTTGTTCTGAGCAAGCTCACTTTTCTGGCCCTATAGGAAACACAGTAGAGTAGAAGAGTGCTCTTTTCTCTAAAGCAGAGTGTGTTTCTTGTAAGGCAAGCTCGCGTTTGTTTCCCAGTCCAAAATGGAGTTGAGTCACAGACAGTTTTTGGTCCTACGAGCAAGAGTTGTTTTCTGGTAAGAAGAGTCACTATTGCGCTCCAAATGCCATACACAGTGCAAATAGCACTGGCGTCTTTTCCCAGCAAGTACAGTGTATTGGACTGAAGAGGAGCTACTGCTCTTGTCAGTTTCCTAAGCAGAGTTGAACTAGATATGGTCCATGTGTGTAGGAAGCACAGTTCTTTTGTTCTGAGCAAGCTCACTGTTTGGACCCCATAGGAAACACCATAGAGTAGAAGAGTGCTCTTTTCTCAAAAGCAGAGTGTGTTTCTTGTAAGGCGAGCTAGTGCTTGTTTCCCAGTCCTAAATGGAGTGGAATCACATTCAGTTTCTGGTTCTACGAGCAAGAGTTGCTTTATGGTAAGAATAGTCACTATTGCACTGCCATTGCCATATACAGGACAAATAGCACTGGCGTCTGTTCCCAGTAAGTACAGTGTATTGGACTGAAGAGGATCTACTGTTCTTGTCAGGTTCCTAAGCATAATTGAACTAGATATGGCCGTGTGTGTAGGAAGCACAGTGCTTTTTTTCTGAGCAAGATCACTTTTCGGACCCCTAGGAAACACAGTAGAGTAGAAGAGTGCTCTTTTCTCAAAAGCAGAGTGTGTTTCTTGTAAGGCGAGCTAGCGTTTGTTTCCCAGTCCTAAATGGAGTTGAATCACATGCAATTTCTGGTCCTACGAGCAAGAGTTGTTTTCTGGTAAGGAAAGTAACTACTGCGCTCCCATTGCCATACACAGTGCAAATAGCATTCGCGTCTGTTCCCAGCAAGTACAGTGTATCGGACTGAAGAGGAGCTACTGTACTTGTCAGTTTCCTAAGCAGAGTTGAACTAGATAAGGACCGTGTGTGTAAGAAGCACAGTTCTTTTGTTCTGAGCAAGCTTCTGTTCGGACCCTATAGGAAACACAGTAGAGTAGAAGAGTGCTCTTTTCTCAAAAGCGTAGTGTGTTTCTTGCAAGGCAAGCTAGCGTTTTTTCCCAGTCCTAAATGGAGTTGAATCCCATGTAGTTTCTGGTCCTACAAGCAAGAGTTTTTTTCTGGTAAGAAGATTCACTATTGTGCTCCCATTGTCATACACAGGGCAAATAGCACGGGCGTCTGTTCCCAGCATGTAAAGAGTATTGGACTGAAGAGGATCTACTCTTCTTGTCTGTTTCCCAAGCAGAGGTGAACTAGATATGGCCCGTGTGTGTAGGAAGCACAGTTCTTTTGTTCTGAGCAAGCTCACAGTTCAGACCCTATAGGAAACACTGTAGAGTAGAAGAGTGCTCTTTTCTCAAAAGCAGAGTGTGTTTCTTCTAAGGCGAGCTATGGTTTGTTTCCCAGTCCTAAATGGAGTTGAATCACATGCAGTTTCTGGTCCTACCGGCAAGAGTTGTTTTCTGGTGGGAAGAGTCACTATAGTGCTCCCATTGTCATACACAGTGCAAATACCTCTCACGTCTGCTCCCCGCAAGTACATTGTATTAAACAGAAGAGGAGCTACTGTTCTTGTCAGTTTCCTAAGCAGAGTTGAACTAGATATGGCCCGTGTGTGTAGGAAGCACAGTTCTTTTGTTCTGAGCAAGCTCACTGTTCGGACCCCATAGGAAACACAGTAGAGTAGGCGAGTGCTCTTTTCTCAAAAGCAGAGTGTGTTTCTTGTAAAGCTAGCTAGTGTTTGTTTCCCAGTCAGAAACAGAGTTGAATCACACGCAGTTTCTGGTCCTACGAGCAAGAGTTGTTTTCTGGTAAGAAGAGTCACTATTGTGCTCCCATTGCCATACACAGTGCAAATAGCACTCGCGTCTGCTCCCAGCAAGTACAGTGTATTGGACTGAAGAGGAGCTACTGTTCTTGTCAGTTTCCTAAGCAGAGTTGAACTAGATGTGGCCCGTTTGTGTAGGAAGCACAGTTCTTTTGTTCTGAGCAAGCTCACTGTTCAGACCCTATAGGAAACACTGTAGAGTAGAAGAGTGCTCTTTTCTCAAAAGCAGAGTGTATTTCTTGTAAAGGAAGCTAGCGTTTGTTTCCCAGGTTTAAATGGAGTTGAATCACATGCAGTTTCTGGTCCTATGAGTAAGAGTTTTTTTCTGTTAAGAAGAGTCACTATTACGCTCCCATTGTCATACACAGCGCAAATAGCACTGTCGTCTGTTCCCAGCATGTACAATGTATTGGACTGAAGAGGATCTACTGTTCTTGTCAGTTTCCAAAGCAGAGTTGAACGAGATATGGCCCGTTTGTGTAGGAAGCACAGTTCTTTTGTTCTGAGCAAGCTCAATGTTCTGGCCCTATAGGAAACACAGTAGAGTAGAAGAGTGCTCTTTTCTCAAAAGCAGAGTGTGTTTCTTGTAAGGCGAGCTAGCGTTTGTTTCCCAGTCCTAAATGGAGTTGAATCCCATGCAGTTTCTGGTCCTACGAGCAAGAGTTGTTTTCTGGTAAGAAGAGTCACTATTGTGCTCCCATTGCCATACACAGTGCAAATAGCACTCGCGTCTGCTCCCAGCAAGTACAGTGTATTGGACTGAAGAGAAGCTACTGTTCTTGTCAGTTTCCTAAGCAGAGTTGAACTAGATATGGCCCGTTTGTGTAGGAAGCACAGTTCTTTTGTTCTGAGCAAGCTCACTGTTCGGACCCCATAGGAAACACAGTAGAGTAGAAGAGTGCTCTTTTCTCAAAAGCAGAGTGTGTTTCTTCTAAGGCGAGCTATGGTTTGTTTCCCAGTCCTAAATGGAGTTGAATCACATGCAGTTTCTGGTCCTACAGGCAAGAGTTGTTTTCTGGTGGGAAGAGTCACTATTGAGCTCCCATTGTCATACACAGTGCAAATAGCTCTCACGTCTGCTCCCAGGAAGTACATTGTATTAGACAGAAGAGGAGCTACTGTTCTTGTCAGTTTCCTATGCAGAGTTGAACTAGATATGGCCCGTGTGTTTAGGAAGCACAGTTCTTTTGTTCTGAGCAAGCTCACTGTTCTGAACCTATAGGAAACACAGTAGAGTAGAAGAGTGCTCTTTTCTCAAAAGCAGAGTGTGTTTCTTGTAAGGCGAGCTAGCGTTTGTTTCCTAGTCCTAAATAGAGTTGAATCACATGCAGTTTCTGGTCCTACGAACAAGAGTTGTTTTCTGGTAAGGAAAGTCACTATTGCGCTCCCATTGCCATACATAGGGCAAATAGCACTCGCGTCTTTTCCCAGCAAGTACAGTGTATAGGACTGAATAGGAGCTACTGTTCTTGTCAGTTTCCTAAGCAGAGTTGAACTGCATATGGTCCTTGTGTGTAGGAAGCACAGTTCTTTTGTTCTGAGCAAGCTCACTGTTTGGACCCCATAGGAAACACAGTAGAGTAGAAGAGTGCTCTTTTCTCTAAAGCAGAGTGTGTTTCTTGTAAGGCGAGCTAGCGTTTGTTTCCCAGTCCTAAATGGAGTGGAATCACATGCAGTTTCTGTCCTACGAGCAAGAGTTGTTTTATGGTAAGAATAGTCACTATTTTGCTGCCATTGCCATACACAGGACAAATAGCACTGACGTCTGTTCGCACCAAGTACAGTGTATTGGACTGAAGAGGATCTACTGTTCTTGTCAGGTTCCTAGGCGGAATTGAACTAGATATGGACGTGTGTGTAGGAAGCACAGTTCTTTTGTTCTGAGCAAGCTCACTGTTTGGACCCCATAGGAAACACAGTAGAGTAGAAGAGTGCTCTTTTCTCAAAAGCAGAGTGCGTTTCTTGTAAGGCGAGCTAGCATTTGTTTCCCAGTCCTAAACGGAGTTGAATCACATGCAGTTTCTGGTCCTACGAGCAAGAGTTGTTTTCTGGTAAGGAAAGTCACTATTGTGCTCCCATTGCCATACACAGTGCAAATAGCACTCGCGTCTGTTCCCAGCAAGTACAGTGTATCGGACTGAAGAGGAGCTACTGTTCTTGTCAGTTTCCTAAGCAGAGTTGAACTAGAAATGGTCGATGTGTGTAGGAAGCACAGTTCTTTGTTCTGAGCAAGCTCACTTTTTGGTCCCCATAGGAAACACAGTAGAGTAGAAGAGTGCTCTTTTCTCAAAAGCGGAGTGTGTTTCTTGTAAGGTGAGCTAGCGTTTGTTTCCCAGACCTAAATGGAGTTGAGTCACATGCAGTTTTTTGTCCTACGAGCAAGAGTTGTTTTCTGGTAAGACGAGTCACTATTGTGCTCCAATTGCCATACCCAGTGCAAATAGCACTCTCATCTCTTCCCCGCAAGTACAGTGTATCGGACTGAAGAGGAGCTACTGTTCTTGTCAGTTTCCTAAGCAGAGTTGAACTAGATATGGCCCGTGTGTGTAGGAAGCACAGTTCTTTTGTTCTGAGCAAGCTCACTTTTCTGGCCCTATAGGAAACACAGTAGAGTAGAAGAGTGCTCTTTTCTCTAAAGCAGAGTGTGTTTCTTGTAAGGCAAGCTCGCGTTTGTTTCCCAGTCCTAAGTGGAGTTGAGTCACAGACAGTTTTTGGTCCTACGAGCAAGAGTTGTTTTCTGGTAAGAAGAGTCACTATTGCGCTCCAAATGCCATACACAGTGCAAATAGCACTCGCGTCTTTTCCCAGCAAGTACAGTGTATTGGACTGAAGAGGAGCTACTGTTCTTGTCAGTTTCCTAAGCAGAGATGAACTAGATATGGCCCGTGTGTGTAGGAAGCACAGTTCTTTTGTTCTGAGCAAGCTCACTGTTTGGACCCCATAGGAAACACAGAAGAGTAGAAGAGTGCTGTTTTCTCTAAAGCAGAGTGTGTTTCTTGTAAGGCGAGCTATCGTTTGTTCCGCAGTCCTAAATGGAGTTGAATCCCATGCAGTTTCTGGTACTACGAGCAAGAGTTGTTTTCTGGTAAGAAGATTCACTATTGCGCTGCCATTGCCATACACAGGACAAATAGCACTGGCATCTGTTCGCAGCAACTACAGTGTATTGGACTGAAGAGGATCTACTGTTCTTGTCAGGTTCCTAAGCAGAATTGTACTAGATATATCCGTGTGTGTAGGAAGCACAGTTCTTTTGTTCTGAGCAAGCTCACTGTTCGGACCCAAAAGGAAACACAGTAAAGTAGACGAGTGCTCTTTTCTCAAAAGCAGAGTGTGTTTTTTGTAAGGCAAGCTATCGTTTGTTTCCCAGTCCTAAATGGAGTTGAATCACATGCAGTTTCTAGTCCTATGAGCTAGAGTTGTTTTCTGGTAAGGAAAGTCACTATTGCACTCCCTTTGCCATACACAGTGCAAATAGCACTCGCGTCTGTTTCCAGCAAGTACAGTGTATCGGACTGAAGAGGAGCTACTGTTCTTGTCAGTTTCCTAAGCAGAGTTGAACTAGATATGGCCCGTGTGTTTAGGAAGCACAGTTATTATGTTCTGAGCAAGCTCACTGTTCTGGCCCTATAGGAAACACAGTAGAGTAGAAGAGTGCTCTTTTCTCTAAAGCAGAGTGTGTTTCTTGTAAGGCATGCTCGCGTTTGTTTCCCAGTCCTAAATGGATTTGAGTCACATGCAGTTTTTGGTCCTATAAGCAAGAGTTGTTTTCTGGTAAGAAGAGTCACTATTGTGCTCCAAATGCCATACACAGTGCAAATAGCACTCGCGTCTGTTCCCAGCATGTACAGTGTATTGGACTGAACAGGAGCTACTGTGCTTGTCAGTTTCCTAAGTAGAGTTGAACTAGATATGGTCCATGTGTGTAGGAAGCACAGTTCTTTTGTTCTGAGCAAGCTCACTCTTTGGACCCCATAGGAAACACAGTAGAGTAGAAGAGTGCTCTTTTCTAAAAAGCAGAGAGTGTTTCTTGTAAGGAGAGCTAGCATTTGTTTCCCAGTCCTAAATGGCGTTGAATCACAGGCAGTTTGTGCTCCTACGAGCAAGAGTTGTTTTCTGGTAAGGAAAGTCACTATTGCGCTGTCATTGCCATACACAGGGCAAATAGCACTCGCGTTTGTTCCCAGCAATTACAGTGTATTGGACTGAAGAGGAGCTGCTGTTCTTGTCAGTTTCATAAGCAAAGTTGAGCTAGATATGATCCATGTGTGTAAAAAGCACAGTTCTTTTGTTCTGAGCAAGCTCACTGTTTGGACCCCATAGGAAACACAGTAGAGTAGAAGAGTGCTCTTTTCTCAAAAGCAGAGTGCGTTTCTTGTAAGGCGAGCTAGCATTTGTTTCCCAGTCCTAAATGGCATTGAATCACATGCAGTTTCTGGTCCTACGAGCAAGAATTTTTTTCTGGTAAGGAAAGTCACTATTGCGCTCTCATTGCCATACACAGTGCAAATAGCACTTGTGTCTGTTCCCAGAAAGTACAGTGTATTGGACTGAAGAGGAGCTACTGTTCTTCTCAGTTTCCTAAGCAGAGTTAAACTAGATATTGCCTGTGTGTGTAGGAAGCACAGTTCTTTTGTTCTGAGCAAGCTCACTGTTTGGACCCCATAGGAAACACATTAGAGTAGAATACTGCTCTTTTCTCAAAAGCGGAGTGTGTTTCTTGTAAGGCGAGCTAGAGTTTGTTTCCCAGTCCTAAATGGAGTTGAGTCACATGCAGTTTTTTGTCCTACGAGCAAGAGTTGTTTTCTGGTAAGGAAAGTCACTATTGCGCTCTCATTGCCATACACAGTGCAAATAGCCCTCGCGTCTGTTCCCAGCAAGTACAGTGTATTGGACTGAAGAGGAGCTACTGTTCTTGTCAGTTTCCTAAGCAGAGTTGAACTACATATGGTCCGTGTGTGTAGGGAGCACAGTTCTTTTGTTCTGAGCAAGCTCTTTGTTTGGACCTCATAGGAAACACAGTAGAGTAGAAGAGTGCTCTTTTCTCTAAAGCAGAGTGTGTTTCTTGTAACGCGAGCTAGCGTTTGTTTCCCAGTCCTAAATGGAGTTGAATCACATGCAGTTTCTGGTCCTACAAGCAAGAGTTGTTTTCTGGTAAGGAAAGTTACTATTGTGCTCCCATTGCTATACACAGTGCAAATAGCACTGGCATCTGTTTCCAGCAAGTACTGTGTATTGGACTGAAGAGGAGCTACTGTTCTTCTCAGTTTCCTAAGCAGAGATGAACTAGATATGGCCCGTGTGTGTAGGAAGCACAGTTCTTTTGTTCTGAGCAAGCTCACTGTTTGGACCCCATAGGAAACACAGTAGAGTAGATGAGTGCTCTTTTCTCTAAAGCAGAGTGTGTTTCTTGTAAGGCGAGGTAGCGTTTGTTTCCCAGTCCTAAATGGATTTGAGTCACATGCAGTTTTTGGTCCTATGAGCAAGAGTTGTTTTCTGGTAAGAAGATTCACTATTGCGCTGCCATTGCCATACACAGGACAAATAGCACTGGCGTCTGTTCCCAGCAAGTACAGTGTATTGGACTCAAGAGGATCTACTGTTCTTGTCAGGTTCCTAAGCAGAATTGAACTAGATATGGCCGTGTGTGTAGGAAGCACAGTTCTTTTGTTCTGAGCAAGCTCACTGTTCGGACCCAAAAGGAAACAAAGTAGAGTAGAAGATTGCTCTTTTCTCAAAAGCAGAGTGTGTTTTTTGTAAGGCAAGCTATCATTTGTTTCCCAGTCCTAATGGAGTTGAATCACATGCAGTTTCTGGTCCTACGAGCAAGAGTTGTTTTCTGGTAAGGAAAGTCACTATTGTGCTCCCTTTGCCATATAGAGTGCAAATAGCACTCGCGTCTGTTCCCAGCAAGTACAGTGTATCGGACTGAAGAGGAGCTACTGTTCTTGTCAGTTTCCTAAGCAGAGTTGAACTAGATATGGCCCGTGTGTTTAGGAAGCACAGTTATTATGTTCTGAGCAAGCTCACTGTTTTGGCCCTATAGGAAACACAGTAGAGTAGAAGAGTGCTCTTTCTATAAAGCAGAGTGTGTTTCTTGTAAGGCGAGCTCGCGTTTGTTTCCCAGTCATAAATGGATTTGAGTCACATGCAGTTTTTGGTCCTATGAGCAACAGTTGTTTTCTGGTAAGAAGAGTCACTATTGTGCTCTAAATGCCATACACAGTGCAAATAGCACTCGCGTCTGTTCCCAGCATGTACAGTGTATTGGACTGAATAGGAGCTACTCTTCTTGTCAGTTTCCTAAGCAGAGTTGAACTAGATATGGTCCATGTGTGTAGGAAGCACAGTTCTTTTGTTCTGAGCAAGCTCACTGTTTGGAACCCATAGGAAACACAATAGAGTAGAAGAGTGCTCTTTTCTCAAAAGCAGAGAGTGTTTCTTGTAAGGCAAGCTAGCATTTGTTTCCCAGTCCTAAATGGCGTTGAATCACATGCAGTTTGTGTTCCTACGAGCAAGATTTGTTTTCTGGTAAGGAGAGTCACTATTGCGCTGTCATTGCCATACACAGTGCAAATAGCACTCGCGTCTGTTCCCAGCAAGTACAGTGTATCGGACTGAAGAGGAGCTACTGTTCTTGTCAGTTTCCTAAGCAGAGTTGAACTACATGTGGTCCGTGTGTGTAGGAAGCACAGTTCTTTTGTTCTGAGCTAGCTCACTGTTTGGAACCCATAGGAAACACAGTAGAGTAGAAGAGTGCTCTTTTCTAAAAAGCAGAGAGTGTTTCTTGTAAGGCGAGCTAGCATTTGTTTCCCAGTCCTAAGTGGCGTTGAATCACATGCAGTTTGTGTTCCTACGAGCAAGAGTTGTTTTCTGGTAAGGAAAGTCACTATTGCGCTCTCATTGGCATACACAGTGCAAATAGCACTGGCGTCTCTTCCCAGAAGTACAGTGTATTGGACTGAAGAGGAGCTACTGTTCTTGTCAGTTTACTAAGCAGAGTTGAACTAGATATGGTCCATGTGTATAGGAAGCACAGTTCTTTTGTTCTGAGCAAGCTCACTGTTCTGGCCCTATAGGAAACCCAGTAGAGTAGAAGAGTGCTCTTTTCTCTAAAGCAGAGTGTGTTTCTTGTTAGGCGAGCTCGCGTTTGTTTCCCAGTCCTAAATGGAGTTGAGTCACAGACAGTTTTTGGTCCTATGAGCAAGAGTTGTTTTCTGGTAAGAAGAGTCACTATTGTGCTCCAAATGCCATACACAGTGCAAATAGCACTCGCGTCTGTTCCCACCATGTACAGTGTATTGGACTGAATAGGAGCTACTGTTCTTGTCAGTTTCCTAAGCAGAGTTGATCTAGATATGGTCCATGTGTGTAGGAAGCACAGTTCTTTTGTTCTGAGCAAGCTCACTGTTTGGACCCCATAGGAAACACAGTAGAGTAGAAGAGTGCTCATTTTTAAAAAGCAGAGAGTGTTTCTTGTAAGGCGAGCTAGCATTTGTTTCCCAGTCCTAAATGGAGTTGAATCACATGCAGTTTGTGTTCCTACGAGCAAGAGTTGTTTTCTGGTAAGGAAAGTCACTATTGCGTTCTCATTGCCATACACAGTGCAAATAGCACTCGCGTCTGTTCCCAGCAAGTACAGTGTATCGGACTGAAGAGGAGCTACTGTTCTTGTCAGTTTCTTAAGCAGAGTTGAGCTAGATATGGCCCGTGTGTGTAGGAAGAACAGTTCTTATGTTCTGAGCAAGCTCACTGTTCTGGCCCTATAGGAAACACAGTAGAGTAGATGAGTGCTCTTTTCTTTAAGCAGAGTGTGTTTCTTGTAAGGCGAGCTAGCGTTTGTTTCCTAGTCCTAAATGGAGTTGAATCACATGCAGTTTCTGGTCCTACGAACAAGAGTTGTTTTCTGGTAAGGAAAGTCACATTGCGCACCCATTGCCATACACAGTGCAAAAACACTCGCGTCTGTTCCCAGCAAGTACAGTGTATTGGACTGAATAGGTGCTATTGTCCTTGTCTGTTTCCTAAGCAGAGTTGTACTAGATATGGCCCGTGTGTGTAGGAAGCACAGTTCTTTTGTTCTGAGCAAGCTCACTGTTTGGACCCCATAGGAAACACAGTAGAGTAGATGAGTGCTCTTTTCTCTAAAGCAGAGTGTGTTTCGTGTAAGGCGAGCTAGCGTTTGTTTCCCAGTCCTAAATGGATTTGAGTCACATGCAGTTTTTGGTCCTATGAGCAAGAGTTGTTTTCTGGTAAGAAGATTCACTATTGCGCTGCCATTGCCATACACAGGACAAATAGCACTGGCGTCTGTTCCCAGCAAGTACAGTGTATTGGACTCAAGAGGATCTACTGTTCTTGTCAGGTTCCTAAGCAGAATTGAACTAGATATGGCCGTGTGTGTAGGAAGCACAGTTCTTTTGTTCTGAGCAAGCTCACTGTTCGGACCCAAAAGGAAACACAGTAGAGTAGAAGAGTGCTCTTTTCTCAAAAGCAGAGTGTGTTTTTTATAAGGCAAGCTATCGTTTGTTCCCCAGTCCTAAATGGATTTGAATCACATGCAGTTTCTGGTCCTACGAGCAAGAGTTGTTTTCTGGTAAGGAAAGTCACTATTGTGCTCCCTTTGCCATATACAGTGCAAATAGCACTCGCGTCTGTTCCCAGCAAGTACAGTGTATGGGACTGAAGAGGAGCTACTGTTCTTGTCAGTTTCCTAAGCAGAGTTGAACTAGATATGGCCCGTGTGTTTAGGAAGCACAGTTATTATGTTCTGAGCAAGCTCACTGTTCTGGCCCTATAGGAAACACAGTAGAGTAGAAGAGTGCTCTTTTCTATAAAGCAGAGTGTGTTTCTTGTAAGGCGAGCTCGCGTTTGTTTCCCAGTCATAAATGGATTTGAGTCACATGCAGTTTTTGGTCCTATGAGCAACAGTTGTTTTCTGGTAAGAAGAGTCACTATTGTGCTCTAAATGCCATACACAGTGCAAATAGCACTCGCGTCTGTTCCCAGTATGTACAGTGTATTGGACTGAATAGGAGCTACTGTTCTTGTCAGTTTCCTAAGCAGAGTTGAACTAGATATGGTCCATGTGTGTAGGAAGCACAGTTCTTTTGTTCTGAGCAAGCTCACTGTTTGGACCCCATAGGAAACACAGTAGAGTAGAAGAGTGCTCTTTTCTCAAAAGCAGAGAGTGTTTCTTGTAAGGCAAGCTAGCATTTGTTTCCCAGTCCTAAATGGCATTGAATCACATGCATTTTGTGTTCCTACGAGCAAGATTTGTTTTCTGGTAAGGAGAGTCACTATTGCGCTGTCATTGCCATACACAGTGCAAATAGCACTCGCGTCTGTTCCCAGCAAGTACAGTGTATCAGACTGAAGAGGAGCTACTGTTCTTGTCAGTTTCCTAAGCAGAGTTAAACTAGATATTGCCTGTGTGTGTAGGAAGCACAGTTCTTTTGTTCTGAGCAAGCTCACTGTTTGGACCCCATAGGAAACACATTAGAGTAGAATACTGCTCTTTTCTCAAAAGCGGAGTGTGTTTCTTGTAAGGCGAGCTAGAGTTTGTTTCCCAGTCCTAAATGGAGTTGAGTCACATGCAGTTTTTTGTCCTACGAGCAAGAGTTGTTTTCTGGTAAGGAAAGTCACTATTGCGCTCTCATTGCCATACACAGTGCAAATAGCACTCGCGTCTGTTCCCAGCAAGTACAGTGTATCGGACTGAAGAGGAGCTACTGTTCTTGTCAGTTTCCTAAGCAGAGTTGAACTACATATGGTCCGTGTGTGTAGGGAGCACAGTTCTTTTGTTCTGAGCAAGCTCTTTGTTTGGACCTCATAGGAAACACAGTAGAGTAGAAGAGTGCTCTTTTCTCTAAAGCAGAGTGTGTTTCTTGTAACGCGAGCTAGCGTTTGTTTCCCAGTCCTAAATGGAGTTGAATCACATGCAGTTTCTGGTCCTACAAGCAAGAGTTGTTTTCTGGTAAGGAAAGTTACTATTGTGCTCCCATTGCTATACACAGTGCAAATAGCACTGGCATCTGTTTCCAGCAAGTACTGTGTATTGGACTGAAGAGGAGCTACTGTTCTTCTCAGTTTCCTAAGCAGAGTTAAACTAGATATTGCCCGTGTGTGCAGGAAGCACAGTTCTTTTTTTCTGAGCAAGCTCAATGTTCTGGCCCTGTAGGAAACACATTAGAGTAGAATACTGCTCTTTCCTCAAAAGCAGAGTGTGTTTCTTGTAAGGCGAGCTAGAGTTTGTTTCCCAGTCCTAAATGGAGTTGAGTCACATGCAGTTTTTTGTCCTACGAGCAAGAGTTGTTTTCTGGTAAGACGAGTCACTATTGTGCTCCAATTGCCATTCACAGTGCAAATAGCACTCGCATCTGTTCTCAGCAAGTACAGTGTATCGGACTGAAGAGGATCTACTGTTCTTGTCAGTTTCCTAAGCAGAGTTGAACTAGATATGGCCCGTGTGTGTAGGAAGCACAGTTCTTTTGTTCTGAGCAAGCTCACTGTTTGGACGCCATAGGAAACACAGTAGAGTAGATGAGTGCTCTTTTCTCTAAAGCAGAGTGTGTTTCTTGTAAGGCGAGGTAGCGTTTGTTTCCCAGTCCTAAATGGATTTGAGTCACATGCAGTTTTTGGTCCTATGAGCAAGAGTTGTTTTCTGGTAAGAAGATTCACTATTGCGCTGCCATTGCCATACACAGGACAAATAGCACTGGCGTCTGTTCCCAGCAAGTACAGTGTATTGGACTCAAGAGGATCTACTGTTCTTGTCAGGTTCCTAAGCAGAATTGAACTAGATATGGCCGTGTGTGTAGGAAGCACAGTTCTTTTGTTCTGAGCAAGCTCACTGTTCGGACCCAAAAGGAAACACAGTAGAGTAGAAGAGTGCTCTTTTCTCAAAAGCAGAGTGTGTTTTTTGTAAGGCAAGCTATCGTTTGTTTCCCAGTCCTAAATGGAGTTGAATCACATGCAGTTTCTGGTCTACGAGCAAGAGTTGTTTTCTGGTAAGGAAAGTCACTATTGTGCTCCCTTTGCCATATACAGTGCAAATAGCACTCGCGTCTGTTCCCAGCAAGTACAGTGTATCGGACTGAAGAGGAGCTACTGTTCTTGTCAGTTTCCTAAGCAGAGTTGAACTAGATATGGCCCGTGTGTTTAGGAAGCACAGTTATTATGTTCTGAGCAAGCTCACTGTTTTGGCCCTATAGGAAACACAGTAGAGTAGAAGAGTGCTCTTTTCTATAAAGCAGAGTGTGTTTCTTGTAAGGCGAGCTCGCGTTTGTTTCCCAGTCCTAAATGGATTTGAGTCACATGCAGTTTTTGGTCCTATGAGCAACAGTTGTTTTCTGGTAAGAAGAGTCACTATTGTGCTCTAAATGCCATACACAGTGCAAATAGCACTCGCGTCTGTTCCTAGCATGTACAGTGTATTGGACTGAATAGGAGCTACTGTTCTTGTCAGTTTCCTAAGCAGAGTTGAACTAGATATGGTCCATGTGTGTAGGAAGCACAGTTCTTTTGTTCTGAGCAAGCTCACTGTTTGGAACCCATAGGAAACACAATAGAGTAGAAGAGTGCTCTTTTCTCAAAAGCAGAGAGTGTTTCTTGTAAGGCAAGCTAGCATTTGTTTCCCAGTCCTAAATGGCGTTGAATCACATGCAGTTTGTGTTCCTACGAGCAAGATTTGTTTTCTGGTAAGGAGAGTCACTATTGCGCTGTCATTGCCATACACAGTGCAAATAGCACTCGCGTCTGTTCCCAGCAAGTACAGTGTATCGGACTGAAGAGGAGCTACTGTTCTTGTCAGTTTCCTAAGCAGAGTTGAACTACATATGGTCCGTGTGTGTAGGAAGCACAGTTCTTTTGTTCTGAGCTAGCTCACTGTTTGGAACCCATAGGAAACACAGTAGAGTAGAAGAGTGCTCTTTTCTCTAAAGCAGAGTGTGTTTCTGGAAAGGGGAGCTATCGTTTGTTCCGCAGTCCTAAATGGAGTTGAATCCCATGCAGTTTCTGGTACTACGAGCAAGAGTTGTTTTCTGGTAAGAAGATTCACTATTGCGCTGCCATTGCCATACACAGGACAAATAGCACTGGCATCTGTTCGCAGCAACTACAGTGTATTGGACTGAAGAGGATCTACTATTCTTGTCAGGTTCCTAAGCAGAATTGAACTAGATATGGCCGTGTGTGTAGGAAGCACAGTTCTTTTGTTCTGAGCAAGCTCACTGTTCGGACCCAAAAGGAAACACAGTAGAGTAGAAGAGTGCTCTTTTCTCAAAAGCAGAGTGTGTTTTTTGTAAGGCAAGGTATCGTTTGTTTCCCAGTCCTAAATGGAGTGGAATCACATGCAGTTTCTGGTCCTACGAGCAAGAGTTGTTTTCTGGTAAGGAAAGTCACTATTGCGCTCCCTTTGCCATACACAGTGCAAATAGCACTCGCGTCTGTTCCCAGCAAGTACAGTGTATCGGACTGAAGAGGAGCTACTGTTCTTGTCAGTTTCATAAGCAGAGTTGAACTAGATATGGCCCGTGTGTTTAGGAAGCACAGTTATTATGTTCTGAGCAAGCTCACTGTTCTGGCCCTATAGGAAACACAGTAGAGTAGAAGAGTGCTCTTTTCTATAAAGCAGAGTATGTTTCTTGTAAGGCGAGCTAGCGTTTGTTTCCCAGTCCTAAGTGGATTTGAGTCACATGCAGGTTTTGGTCCTATGAGCAAGAGTTGTTTTCTGGTAAGAAGAGTCACTATTGTGCTCTAAATGCCATACACAGTGCAAATAGCACTCGCGTCTGTTCCCAGCATGTACAGTGTATTGGACTGAATAGGAGCTACTGTTCTTGTCAGTTTCCTAAGCAGAGTTGAACTAGATATGGTCCATATGTGTAGAAAGCACAGTTCTTTTGTTCTGAGCAAGCTCACTGTTTGGAACCCATAGGAAACACAGTAGAGTAGAAGAGTGCTCTTTTCTCAAAAGCAGAGAGTGTTTCTTGTAAGGCAAGCTAGCATTTGTTTCCCAGTCCTAAATGGCATTGAATCACATGCAGTTTGTGTTCCTACGAGCAAGATTTGTTTTCTGGTAAGGAGAGTCACTATTGCGCTGTCATTGCCATACACAGTGCAAATAGCACTCGCGTCTGTTCCCAGCACGTACAGTGTATCAGACTGAAGAGGAGCTACTGTTCTTGTCAGTTTCCTAAGCAGAGTTGAACTACATATGGTCCGTGTGTGTAGGAAGCACAGTTCTTTTGTTCTGAGCTAGCTCACTGTTTGGAACACATAGGAAACACAGAAGAGTAGAAGAGTGCTGTTTTCTCTAAAGCAGAGTGTGTTTCTTGTAAGGCGAGCTATCGTTTGTTCCGCAGTCCTAAATGGAGTTGAATCCCATGCAGTTTCTGGTACTACGAGCAAGAGTTGTTTTCTGGTAAGAAGATTCACTATTGCGCTGCCATTGCCATACACAGGACAAATAGCACTGGCATCTGTTCGCAGCAACTACAGTGTATTGGACTGAAGAGGATCTACTGTTCTTGTCAGGTTCCTAAGCAGAATTGAACTAGATATGGCCGTGTGTGTAGGAAGCACAGTTCTTTTGTTCTGAGCAAGCTCACTGTTCGGACCCAAAAGGAAACACAGTAAAGTAGACGAGTGCTCTTTTCTCAAAAGCAGAGTGTGTTTTTTGTAAGGCAAGCTATCGTTTGTTTCCCAGTCCTAAATGGAGTTGAATCACATGCAGTTTCTGGTCCTACGAGCAAGAGTTGTTTTCTGGTAAGGAAAGTCACTATTGCGCTCCCTTTGCCATACACAGTGCAAATAGCACTCGCGTCTGTTCCCAGCAAGTACAGTGTATCGGACTGAAGAGGAGCTACTGTTCTTGTCAGTTTCCTAAGCAGAGTTGAACTAGATATGGCCCGTGTGTTTAGGAAGCACAGTTATTATGTTCTGAGCAAGCTCACTGTTCTGGCCCTATAGGAAACACAGTAGAGTAGAAGAGTGCTCTTTTCTATAAAGCAGAGTGTGTTTCTTTTAAGCGAGCTAGCGTTTGTTTCCCAGTCCTAAGTGGATTTGAATCACATGCAGGTTTTGGTCCTATGAGCAAGAGTTGTTTTCTGGTAAGAAGATTCACTATTGCGCTGCCATTGCCATACACAGGACAAATAGCACTGGCATCTGTTCGCAGCAACTACAGTGTATTGGACTGAAGAGGATCTACTGTTCTTGTCAGGTTCCTAAGCAGAATTGAACTAGATATGGCCATGTGTGTAGGAAGCACAGTTCTTTTGTTCTGAGCAAGCTCCC
Source organism: Peromyscus eremicus (assembly GCF_949786415.1). NCBI lineage: Eukaryota > Metazoa > Chordata > Mammalia > Rodentia > Cricetidae > Peromyscus > Peromyscus eremicus. The sequence continues at coordinate 268,153 of NW_026734372.1, forward strand.
AGTTCGGACCCAACAGGAAACACAGTAGAGTAGAAGAGTGCTCTTTTCTCAAAAGCAGAGTGTGTTTTTTGTAAGGTAAGCTATCGTTTGTTTCCCAGTCCTAAATGGAGTTGAATCACATGCAGTTTCTGGTCCTACAAGCAAGAGTTGTTTTCTGGTAAGGAAAGTCACTACTGCGCTCCCTTTGCCATACACAGTGCAAATAGCACTCGCGTCTGTTCCCTGCAAGTACAGTGTATCGGACTGAAGAGGAGCTACTGTTCTTGTCAGTTTCATAAGCAAAGTTGAGCTAGATATGATCCATGTGTGTAAAAAGCACAGTTCTTTTGTTCTGAGCAAGCTCACTGTTTGGACCCCATAGGAAACACAGTAGAGTAGAAGAGTGCTCTTTTCTCAAAAGCAGAGTGCGTTTCTTGTAAGGCGAGCTAGCATTTGTTTCCCAGTCCTAAATGGCATTGAATCACATGCAGTTTCTGGTCCTACGAGCAAGAATTTTTTTCTGGTAAGGAAAGTCACTATTGCGCTCTCATTGCCATACACAGTGCAAATAGCACTTGTGTCTGTTCCCAGAAAGTACAGTGTATTGGACTGAAGAGGAGCTACTGTTCTTCTCAGTTTCCTAAGCAGAGTTAAACTAGATATTGCCTGTGTGTGTAGGAAGCACAGTTCTTTTGTTCTGAGCAAGCTCACTGTTTGGACCCCATAGGAAACACATTAGAGTAGAATACTGCTCTTTTCTCAAAAGCGGAGTGTGTTTCTTGTAAGGCGAGCTAGAGTTTGTTTCCCAGTCCTAAATGGAGTTGAGTCACATGCAGTTTTTTGTCCTACGAGCAAGAGTTGTTTTCTGGTAAGGAAAGTCACTATTGCGCTCTCATTGCCATACACAGTGCAAATAGCCCTCGCGTCTGTTCCCAGCAAGTACAGTGTATTGGACTGAAGAGGAGCTACTGTTCTTGTCAGTTTCCTAAGCAGAGTTGAACTACATATGGTCCGTGTGTGTAGGGAGCACAGTTCTTTTGTTCTGAGCAAGCTCTTTGTTTGGACCTCATAGGAAACACAGTAGAGTAGAAGAGTGCTCTTTTCTCTAAAGCAGAGTGTGTTTCTTGTAACGCGAGCTAGCGTTTGTTTCCCAGTCCTAAATGGAGTTGAATCACATGCAGTTTCTGGTCCTACAAGCAAGAGTTGTTTTCTGGTAAGGAAAGTTACTATTGTGCTCCCATTGCTATACACAGTGCAAATAGCACTGGCATCTGTTTCCAGCAAGTACTGTGTATTGGACTGAAGAGGAGCTACTGTTCTTCTCAGTTTCCTAAGCAGAGATGAACTAGATATGGCCCGTGTGTGTAGGAAGCACAGTTCTTTTGTTCTGAGCAAGCTCACTGTTTGGACCCCATAGGAAACACAGTAGAGTAGATGAGTGCTCTTTTCTCTAAAGCAGAGTGTGTTTCTTGTAAGGCGAGGTAGCGTTTGTTTCCCAGTCCTAAATGGATTTGAGTCACATGCAGTTTTTGGTCCTATGAGCAAGAGTTGTTTTCTGGTAAGAAGATTCACTATTGCGCTGCCATTGCCATACACAGGACAAATAGCACTGGCGTCTGTTCCCAGCATGTACAGTGTATTGGACTCAAGAGGATCTACTGTTCTTGTCAGGTTCCTAAGCAGAATTGAACTAGATATGGCCGTGTGTGTAGGAAGCACAGTTCTTTTGTTCTGAGCAAGCTCACTGTTCGGACCCAAAAGGAAACAAAGTAGAGTAGAAGATTGCTCTTTTCTCAAAAGCAGAGTGTGTTTTTTGTAAGGCAAGCTATCATTTGTTTCCCAGTCCTAATGGAGTTGAATCACATGCAGTTTCTGGTCCTACGAGCAAGAGTTGTTTTCTGGTAAGGAAAGTCACTATTGTGCTCCCTTTGCCATATACAGTGCAAATAGCACTCGCGTCTGTTCCCAGCAAGTACAGTGTATCGGACTGAAGAGGAGCTACTGTTCTTGTCAGTTTCCTAAGCAGAGTTGAACTAGATATGGCCCGTGTGTTTAGGAAGCACAGTTATTATGTTCTGAGCAAGCTCACTGTTTTGGCCCTATAGGAAACACAGTAGAGTAGAAGAGTGCTCTTTTCTATAAAGCAGAGTGTGTTTCTTGTAAGGCGAGCTCGCGTTTGTTTCCCAGTCATAAATGGATTTGAGTCACATGCAGTTTTTGGTCCTATGAGCAACAGTTGTTTTCTGGTAAGAAGAGTCACTATTGTGCTCTAAATGCCATACACAGTGCAAATAGCACTCGCGTCTGTTCCCAGCATGTACAGTGTATTGGACTGAATAGGAGCTACTGTTCTTGTCAGTTTCCTAAGCAGAGTTGAACTAGATATGGTCCATGTGTGTAGGAAGCACAGTTCTTTTGTTCTGAGCAAGCTCACTGTTTGGAACCCATAGGAAACACAATAGAGTAGAAGAGTGCTCTTTTCTCAAAAGCAGAGAGTGTTTCTTGTAAGGCAAGCTAGCATTTGTTTCCCAGTCCTAAATGGCGTTGAATCACATGCAGTTTGTGTTCCTACGAGCAAGATTTGTTTTCTGGTAAGGAGAGTCACTATTGCGCTGTCATTGCCATACACAGTGCAAATAGCACTCGCGTCTGTTCCCAGCAAGTACAGTGTATCGGACTGAAGAGGAGCTACTGTTCTTGTCAGTTTCCTAAGCAGAGTTGAACTACATGTGGTCCGTGTGTGTAGGAAGCACAGTTCTTTTGTTCTGAGCTAGCTCACTGTTTGGAACCCATAGGAAACACAGTAGAGTAGAAGAGTGCTCTTTTCTAAAAAGCAGAGAGTGTTTCTTGTAAGGCGAGCTAGCATTTGTTTCCCAGTCCTAAGTGGCGTTGAATCACATGCAGTTTGTGTTCCTACGAGCAAGAGTTGTTTTCTGGTAAGGAAAGTCACTATTGCGCTCTCATTGGCATACACAGTGCAAATAGCACTGGCGTCTCTTCCCAGAAGTACAGTGTATTGGACTGAAGAGGAGCTACTGTTCTTGTCAGTTTACTAAGCAGAGTTGAACTAGATATGGTCCATGTGTATAGGAAGCACAGTTCTTTTGTTCTGAGCAAGCTCACTGTTCTGGCCCTATAGGAAACCCAGTAGAGTAGAAGAGTGCTCTTTTCTCTAAAGCAGAGTGTGTTTCTTGTTAGGCGAGCTCGCGTTTGTTTCCCAGTCCTAAATGGAGTTGAGTCACAGACAGTTTTTGGTCCTATGAGCAAGAGTTGTTTTCTGGTAAGAAGAGTCACTATTGTGCTCCAAATGCCATACACAGTGCAAATAGCACTCGCGTCTGTTCCCACCATGTACAGTGTATTGGACTGAATAGGAGCTACTGTTCTTGTCAGTTTCCTAAGCAGAGTTGATCTAGATATGGTCCATGTGTGTAGGAAGCACAGTTCTTTTGTTCTGAGCAAGCTCACTGTTTGGACCCCATAGGAAACACAGTAGAGTAGAAGAGTGCTCATTTTTAAAAAGCAGAGAGTGTTTCTTGTAAGGCGAGCTAGCATTTGTTTCCCAGTCCTAAATGGAGTTGAATCACATGCAGTTTGTGTTCCTACGAGCAAGAGTTGTTTTCTGGTAAGGAAAGTCACTATTGCGTTCTCATTGCCATACACAGTGCAAATAGCACTCGCGTCTGTTCCCAGCAAGTACAGTGTATCGGACTGAAGAGGAGCTACTGTTCTTGTCAGTTTCTTAAGCAGAGTTGAGCTAGATATGGCCCGTGTGTGTAGGAAGAACAGTTCTTATGTTCTGAGCAAGCTCACTGTTCTGGCCCTATAGGAAACACAGTAGAGTAGATGAGTGCTCTTTTCTTTAAGCAGAGTGTGTTTCTTGTAAGGCGAGCTAGCGTTTGTTTCCTAGTCCTAAATGGAGTTGAATCACATGCAGTTTCTGGTCCTACGAACAAGAGTTGTTTTCTGGTAAGGAAAGTCACATTGCGCACCCATTGCCATACACAGTGCAAAAACACTCGCGTCTGTTCCCAGCAAGTACAGTGTATTGGACTGAATAGGTGCTATTGTCCTTGTCTGTTTCCTAAGCAGAGTTGTACTAGATATGGCCCGTGTGTGTAGGAAGCACAGTTCTTTTGTTCTGAGCAAGCTCACTGTTTGGACCCCATAGGAAACACAGTAGAGTAGATGAGTGCTCTTTTCTCTAAAGCAGAGTGTGTTTCTTGTAAGGCGAGGTAGCGTTTGTTTCCCAGTCCTAAATGGATTTGAGTCACATGCAGTTTTTGGTCCTATGAGCAAGAGTTGTTTTCTGGTAAGAAGATTCACTATTGCGCTGCCATTGCCATACACAGGACAAATAGCACTGGCGTCTGTTCCCAGCAAGTACAGTGTATTGGACTCAAGAGGATCTACTGTTCTTGTCAGGTTCCTAAGCAGAATTGAACTAGATATGGCCGTGTGTGTAGGAAGCACAGTTCTTTTGTTCTGAGCAAGCTCACTGTTCGGACCCAAAAGGAAACAAAGTAGAGTAGAAGATTGCTCTTTTCTCAAAAGCAGAGTGTGTTTTTTGTAAGGCAAGCTATCATTTGTTTCCCAGTCCTAATGGAGTTGAATCACATGCAGTTTCTGGTCCTACGAGCAAGAGTTGTTTTCTGGTAAGGAAAGTCACTATTGTGCTCCCTTTGCCATATAGAGTGCAAATAGCACTCGCGTCTGTTCCCAGCAAGTACAGTGTATCGGACTGAAGAGGAGCTACTGTTCTTGTCAGTTTCCTAAGCAGAGTTGAACTAGATATGGCCCGTGTGTTTAGGAAGCACAGTTATTATGTTCTGAGCAAGCTCACTGTTTTGGCCCTATAGGAAACACAGTAGAGTAGAAGAGTGCTCTTTTCTATAAAGCAGAGTGTGTTTCTTGTAAGGCGAGCTCGCGTTTGTTTCCCAGTCATAAATGGATTTGAGTCACATGCAGTTTTTGGTCCTATGAGCAACAGTTGTTTTCTGGTAAGAAGAGTCACTATTGTGCTCTAAATGCCATACACAGTGCAAATAGCACTCGCGTCTGTTCCCAGCATGTACAGTGTATTGGACTGAATAGGAGCTACTGTTCTTGTCAGTTTCCTAAGCAGAGTTGAACTAGATATGGTCCATGTGTGTAGGAAGCACAGTTCTTTTGTTCTGAGCAAGCTCACTGTTTGGAACCCATAGGAAACACAATAGAGTAGAAGAGTGCTCTTTTCTCAAAAGCAGAGAGTGTTTCTTGTAAGGCAAGCTAGCATTTGTTTCCCAGTCCTAAATGGCGTTGAATCACATGCAGTTTGTGTTCCTACGAGCAAGATTTGTTTTCTGGTAAGGAGAGTCACTATTGCGCTGTCATTGCCATACACAGTGCAAATAGCACTCGCGTCTGTTCCCAGCAAGTACAGTGTATCGGACTGAAGAGGAGCTACTGTTCTTGTCAGTTTCCTAAGCAGAGTTGAAATACATGTGGTCCGTGTGTGTAGGAAGCACAGTTCTTTTGTTCTGAGCTAGCTCACTGTTTGGAACCCATAGGAAACACAGTAGAGTAGAAGAGTGCTCTTTTCTAAAAAGCAGAGAGTGTTTCTTGTAAGGCGAGCTAGCATTTGTTTCCCAGTCCTAAGTGGCGTTGAATCACATGCAGTTTGTGTTCCTACGAGCAAGAGTTGTTTTCTGGTAAGGAAAGTCACTATTGCGCTCTCATTGGCATACACAGTGCAAATAGCACTGGCGTCTCTTCCCAGAAGTACAGTGTATTGGACTGAAGAGGAGCTACTGTTCTTGTCAGTTTACTAAGCAGAGTTGAACTACATATGGTCCATGTGTGTAGGAAGCACAGTTCTTTTGTTCTGAGCAAGCTCACTGTTTGGACCCCATAGGAAACACAGTAGAGTAGAAGAGTGCTCTTTTCTCAAAAGCAGAGAGTGTTTCTTGTAAGGCAAGCTAGCATTTGTTTCCCAGTCCTAAATGGCATTGAATCACATGCATTTTGTGTTCCTACGAGCAAGATTTGTTTTCTGGTAAGGAGAGTCACTATTGCGCTGTCATTGCCATACACAGTGCAAATAGCACTCGCGTCTGTTCCCAGCAAGTACAGTGTATCAGACTGAAGAGGAGCTACTGTTCTTGTCAGTTTCCTAAGCAGAGTTAAACTAGATATTGCCTGTGTGTGTAGGAAGCACAGTTCTTTTGTTCTGAGCAAGCTCACTGTTTGGACCCCATAGGAAACACATTAGAGTAGAATACTGCTCTTTTCTCAAAAGCGGAGTGTGTTTCTTGTAAGGCGAGCTAGAGTTTGTTTCCCAGTCCTAAATGGAGTTGAGTCACATGCAGTTTTTTGTCCTACGAGCAAGAGTTGTTTTCTGGTAAGGAAAGTCACTATTGCGCTCTCATTGCCATACACAGTGCAAATAGCACTCGCGTCTGTTCCCAGCAAGTACAGTGTATCGGACTGAAGAGGAGCTACTGTTCTTGTCAGTTTCCTAAGCAGAGTTGAACTACATATGGTCCGTGTGTGTAGGGAGCACAGTTCTTTTGTTCTGAGCAAGCTCTTTGTTTGGACCTCATAGGAAACACAGTAGAGTAGAAGAGTGCTCTTTTCTCTAAAGCAGAGTGTGTTTCTTGTAACGCGAGCTAGCGTTTGTTTCCCAGTCCTAAATGGAGTTGAATCACATGCAGTTTCTGGTCCTACAAGCAAGAGTTGTTTTCTGGTAAGGAAAGTTACTATTGTGCTCCCATTGCTATACACAGTGCAAATAGCACTGGCATCTGTTTCCAGCAAGTACTGTGTATTGGACTGAAGAGGAGCTACTGTTCTTCTCAGTTTCCTAAGCAGAGTTAAACTAGATATTGCCCGTGTGTGCAGGAAGCACAGTTCTTTTTTTCTGAGCAAGCTCAATGTTCTGGCCCTATAGGAAACACATTAGAGTAGAATACTGCTCTTTCCTCAAAAGCAGAGTGTGTTTCTTGTAAGGCGAGCTAGAGTTTGTTTCCCAGTCCTAAATGGAGTTGAGTCACATGCAGTTTTTTGTCCTACGAGCAAGAGTTGTTTTCTGGTAAGACGAGTCACTATTGTGCTCCAATTGCCATTCACAGTGCAAATAGCACTCGCATCTGTTCTCAGCAAGTACAGTGTATCGGACTGAAGAGGATCTACTGTTCTTGTCAGTTTCCTAAGCAGAGTTGAACTAGATATGGCCCGTGTGTGTAGGAAGCACAGTTCTTTTGTTCTGAGCAAGCTCACTGTTTGGACGCCATAGGAAACACAGTAGAGTAGATGAGTGCTCTTTTCTCTAAAGCAGAGTGTGTTTCTTGTAAGGCGAGGTAGCGTTTGTTTCCCAGTCCTAAATGGATTTGAGTCACATGCAGTTTTTGGTCCTATGAGCAAGAGTTGTTTTCTGGTAAGAAGATTCACTATTGCGCTGCCATTGCCATACACAGGACAAATAGCACTGGCGTCTGTTCCCAGCAAGTACAGTGTATTGGACTCAAGAGGATCTACTGTTCTTGTCAGGTTCCTAAGCAGAATTGAACTAGATATGGCCGTGTGTGTAGGAAGCACAGTTCTTTTGTTCTGAGCAAGCTCACTGTTCGGACCCAAAAGGAAACACAGTAGAGTAGAAGAGTGCTCTTTTCTCAAAAGCAGAGTGTGTTTTTTGTAAGGCAAGCTATCGTTTGTTTCCCAGTCCTAAATGGAGTTGAATCACATGCAGTTTCTGGTCTACGAGCAAGAGTTGTTTTCTGGTAAGGAAAGTCACTATTGTGCTCCCTTTGCCATATACAGTGCAAATAGCACTCGCGTCTGTTCCCAGCAAGTACAGTGTATCGGACTGAAGAGGAGCTACTGTTCTTGTCAGTTTCCTAAGCAGAGTTGAACTAGATATGGCCCGTGTGTTTAGGAAGCACAGTTATTATGTTCTGAGCAAGCTCACTGTTTTGGCCCTATAGGAAACACAGTAGAGTAGAAGAGTGCTCTTTTCTATAAAGCAGAGTGTGTTTCTTGTAAGGCGAGCTCGCGTTTGTTTCCCAGTCCTAAATGGATTTGAGTCACATGCAGTTTTTGGTCCTATGAGCAACAGTTGTTTTCTGGTAAGAAGAGTCACTATTGTGCTCTAAATGCCATACACAGTGCAAATAGCACTCGCGTCTGTTCCTAGCATGTACAGTGTATTGGACTGAATAGGAGCTACTGTTCTTGTCAGTTTCCTAAGCAGAGTTGAACTAGATATGGTCCATGTGTGTAGGAAGCACAGTTCTTTTGTTCTGAGCAAGCTCACTGTTTGGAACCCATAGGAAACACAATAGAGTAGAAGAGTGCTCTTTTCTCAAAAGCAGAGAGTGTTTCTTGTAAGGCAAGCTAGCATTTGTTTCCCAGTCCTAAATGGCGTTGAATCACATGCAGTTTGTGTTCCTACGAGCAAGATTTGTTTTCTGGTAAGGAGAGTCACTATTGCGCTGTCATTGCCATACACAGTGCAAATAGCACTCGCGTCTGTTCCCAGCACGTACAGTGTATCAGACTGAAGAGGAGCTACTGTTCTTGTCAGTTTCCTAAGCAGAGTTGAACTACATATGGTCCGTGTGTGTAGGAAGCACAGTTCTTTTGTTCTGAGCTAGCTCACTGTTTGGAACACATAGGAAACACAGAAGAGTAGAAGAGTGCTGTTTTCTCTAAAGCAGAGTGTGTTTCTTGTAAGGCGAGCTATCGTTTGTTCCGCAGTCCTAAATGGAGTTGAATCCCATGCAGTTTCTGGTACTACGAGCAAGAGTTGTTTTCTGGTAAGAAGATTCACTATTGCGCTGCCATTGCCATACACAGGACAAATAGCACTGGCATCTGTTCGCAGCAACTACAGTGTATTGGACTGAAGAGGATCTACTGTTCTTGTCAGGTTCCTAAGCAGAATTGAACTAGATATGGCCGTGTGTGTAGGAAGCACAGTTCTTTTGTTCTGAGCAAGCTCACTGTTCGGACCCAAAAGGAAACACAGTAAAGTAGACGAGTGCTCTTTTCTCAAAAGCAGAGTGTGTTTTTTGTAAGGCAAGCTATCGTTTGTTTCCCAGTCCTAAATGGAGTTGAATCACATGCAGTTTCTGGTCCTACGAGCAAGAGTTGTTTTCTGGTAAGGAAAGTCACTATTGCGCTCCCTTTGCCATACACAGTGCAAATAGCACTCGCGTCTGTTCCCAGCAAGTACAGTGTATCGGACTGAAGAGGAGCTACTGTTCTTGTCAGTTTCCTAAGCAGAGTTGAACTAGATATGGCCCGTGTGTTTAGGAAGCACAGTTATTATGTTCTGAGCAAGCTCACTGTTCTGGCCCTATAGGAAACACAGTAGAGTAGAAGAGTGCTCTTTTCTATAAAGCAGAGTGTGTTTCTTTTAAGCGAGCTAGCGTTTGTTTCCCAGTCCTAAGTGGATTTGAATCACATGCAGGTTTTGGTCCTATGAGCAAGAGTTGTTTTCTGGTAAGAAGATTCACTATTGCGCTGCCATTGCCATACACAGGACAAATAGCACTGGCATCTGTTCAAAGCAACTACAGTGTATTGGACTGAAGAGGATCTACTGTTCTTGTCAGGTTCCTAAGCAGAATTGAACTAGATATGGCCATGTGTGTAGGAAGCACAGTTCTTTTGTTCTGAGCAAGCTCCCAGTTCGGACCCAACAGGAAACAGAGTAGAGTAGAAGAGTGCTCTTTTCTCAAAAGCAGAGTGTGTTTTTTGTAAGGTAAGCTATCGTTTGTTTCCCAGTCCTAAATGGAGTGGAATCACATGCAGTTTCTGGTCCTACAAGCAAGAGTTGTTTTCTGGTAAGGAAAGTCACTACTGCGCTCCCTTTGCCATACACAGTGCAAATAGCACTCGCGTCTGTTCCCTGCAAGTACAGTGTATCGGACTGAAGAGGAGCTACTGTTCTTGTCAGTTTCCTAAGCAGAGTTGAACTAGATATGGCCCGTGTGTTTAGGAAGCACAGTTATTATGTTCTGAGCAAGCTCACTGTTCTGGCCCTATAGGAAACACAGTAGAGTAGAAGAGTGCTCTTTTCTATAAAGCAGATTGTGTTTCTTGTATGGCGAGCTCACGTTTGTTTCACAGTCCTAAATGGATTTGAGTCACATGCAGTTTTTGGTCCTATGAGCAAGAGTTGTTTTCTGGTAAGAAGAGTCACTATTGTGCTCCAAATGCAATACACAGTGCAAATAGCACTCGCGTCTGTTCCCAGCATGTACAGTGTATTGGACTGAATAGGAGCTACTGTTCTTGTCATTTTCCTAAGCAGAGTTGAGCTAGATATGGTCCATGAGTGTAGGAAGCACAGTTCTTTTGTTCTGAGCAAGCTAACTGTTTGGACCCCATAGGAAACACAGTAGAGTAGAAGAGTGCTCTTTTCTCAAAAGCAGAGTGTGTTTCTTCTAAGGCAAGATAGCGTTTGTTTCCTAGTCCTAAATGGAGTTGAATCACATGCAGGTTCTGGTCCTACGAACAAGAGTTGTTTTCTGGTAAGGAAAGTCACTATTGCGCTCCCATTGCCATACACAGGGCAAATAGCACTCGCATATTTCCCAGCAAGTACAGTGTATTGGACTGAATAGGAGCAACTGTTCTTGTCAGTTTCCTAAGCAGAGTTGAACTACATATGGTCCTTGTGTGTAGGAAGCATAGTTCTTTTGTTCTGAGCAAGCTCACTCTTTGGACCCCATAGGAAACACAGTAGATTAGAAGAATGCTCTTTTCTCTAAATTAGAGTGTGTTTCTTGTAAGGCGAGCTAGCGTTTGTTTCCCAGTCCTAAATGGAGTGGAATCACATGCAGTTTCTGTCCTACGAGCAAGAGTTGTTTTATGGTAAAAATAGTCACTATTGTGTTGCCATTGCCACACACAGGACAAATAGCACTGGCGTCTGTTTGCAGCAAGTACAGTGTATTGGACTGAAGAGGATCTACTGTTCTTGTCAGGTTCCTAAGCAGAATTGAACTAGATATGGCCGTGTGTGTAGGAAGCACAGTTCTTTTGTTCTGAGCAAGCTCACTGTTTGGACCCCATAGGAAACACATTAGAGTAGAATACTGCTCTTTTCTCAAAAGCGGAGTGTGTTTCTTGTAAGGCGAGCTAGAGTTTGTTTCCCAGTCCTAAATGGAGTTGAGTCACATGCAGTTTTTTGTCCTACGAGCAAGAGTTGTTTTCTGGTAAGACGAGTCACTATTGTGCTCCAATTGCCATTCACAGTGCAAATAGCACTCGCATCTGTTCTCAGCAAGTACAGTGTATCGGACTGAAGAGGATCTACTGTTCTTGTCAGTTTCCTAAGCAGAGTTGAACTAGATATGGCCCGTGTGTGTAGGAAGCACAGTTCTTTTGTTCTGAGCAAGCTCACTGTTTGGACGCCATAGGAAACACAGTAGAGTAGATGAGTGCTCTTTTCTCTAAAGCAGAGTGTGTTTCTTGTAAGGCGAGGTAGCGTTTGTTTCCCAGTCCTAAATGGATTTGAGTCACATGCAGTTTTTGGTCCTATGAGCAAGAGTTGTTTTCTGGTAAGAAGATTCACTATTGCGCTGCCATTGCCATACACAGGACAAATAGCACTGGCGTCTGTTCCCAGCAAGTACAGTGTATTGGACTCAAGAGGATCTACTGTTCTTGTCAGGTTCCTAAGCAGAATTGAACTAGATATGGCCGTGTGTGTAGGAAGCACAGTTCTTTTGTTCTGAGCAAGCTCACTGTTCGGACCCAAAAGGAAACACAGTAGAGTAGAAGAGTGCTCTTTTCTCAAAAGCAGAGTGTGTTTTTTGTAAGGCAAGCTATCGTTTGTTTCCCAGTCCTAAATGGAGTTGAATCACATGCAGTTTCTGGTCTACGAGCAAGAGTTGTTTTCTGGTAAGGAAAGTCACTATTGTGCTCCCTTTGCCATATACAGTGCAAATAGCACTCGCGTCTGTTCCCAGCAAGTACAGTGTATCGGACTGAAGAGGAGCTACTGTTCTTGTCAGTTTCCTAAGCAGAGTTGAACTAGATATGGCCCGTGTGTTTAGGAAGCACAGTTATTATGTTCTGAGCAAGCTCACTGTTTTGGCCCTATAGGAAACACAGTAGAGTAGAAGAGTGCTCTTTTCTATAAAGCAGAGTGTGTTTCTTGTAAGGCGAGCTCGCGTTTGTTTCCCAGTCCTAAATGGATTTGAGTCACATGCAGTTTTTGGTCCTATGAGCAACAGTTGTTTTCTGGTAAGAAGAGTCACTATTGTGCTCTAAATGCCATACACAGTGCAAATAGCACTCGCGTCTGTTCCTAGCATGTACAGTGTATTGGACTGAATAGGAGCTACTGTTCTTGTCAGTTTCCTAAGCAGAGTTGAACTAGATATGGTCCATGTGTGTAGGAAGCACAGTTCTTTTGTTCTGAGCAAGCTCACTGTTTGGAACCCATAGGAAACACAATAGAGTAGAAGAGTGCTCTTTTCTCAAAAGCAGAGAGTGTTTCTTGTAAGGCAAGCTAGCATTTGTTTCCCAGTCCTAAATGGCGTTGAATCACATGCAGTTTGTGTTCCTACGAGCAAGATTTGTTTTCTGGTAAGGAGAGTCACTATTGCGCTGTCATTGCCATACACAGTGCAAATAGCACTCGCGTCTGTTCCCAGCAAGTACAGTGTATCGGACTGAAGAGGAGCTACTGTTCTTGTCAGTTTCCTAAGCAGAGTTGAACTACATATGGTCCGTGTGTGTAGGAAGCACAGTTCTTTTGTTCTGAGCTAGCTCACTGTTTGGAACCCATAGGAAACACAGTAGAGTAGAAGAGTGCTCTTTTCTCTAAAGCAGAGTGTGTTTCTGGAAAGGGGAGCTATCGTTTGTTCCGCAGTCCTAAATGGAGTTGAATCCCATGCAGTTTCTGGTACTACGAGCAAGAGTTGTTTTCTGGTAAGAAGATTCACTATTGCGCTGCCATTGCCATACACAGGACAAATAGCACTGGCATCTGTTCGCAGCAACTACAGTGTATTGGACTGAAGAGGATCTACTATTCTTGTCAGGTTCCTAAGCAGAATTGAACTAGATATGGCCGTGTGTGTAGGAAGCACAGTTCTTTTGTTCTGAGCAAGCTCACTGTTCGGACCCAAAAGGAAACACAGTAGAGTAGAAGAGTGCTCTTTTCTCAAAAGCAGAGTGTGTTTTTTGTAAGGCAAGGTATCGTTTGTTTCCCAGTCCTAAATGGAGTGGAATCACATGCAGTTTCTGGTCCTACGAGCAAGAGTTGTTTTCTGGTAAGGAAAGTCACTATTGCGCTCCCTTTGCCATACACAGTGCAAATAGCACTCGCGTCTGTTCCCAGCAAGTACAGTGTATCGGACTGAAGAGGAGCTACTGTTCTTGTCAGTTTCATAAGCAGAGTTGAACTAGATATGGCCCGTGTGTTTAGGAAGCACAGTTATTATGTTCTGAGCAAGCTCACTGTTCTGGCCCTATAGGAAACACAGTAGAGTAGAAGAGTGCTCTTTTCTATAAAGCAGAGTATGTTTCTTGTAAGGCGAGCTAGCGTTTGTTTCCCAGTCCTAAGTGGATTTGAGTCACATGCAGGTTTTGGTCCTATGAGCAAGAGTTGTTTTCTGGTAAGAAGAGTCACTATTGTGCTCTAAATGCCATACACAGTGCAAATAGCACTCGCGTCTGTTCCCAGCATGTACAGTGTATTGGACTGAATAGGAGCTACTGTTCTTGTCAGTTTCCTAAGCAGAGTTGAACTAGATATGGTCCATATGTGTAGAAAGCACAGTTCTTTTGTTCTGAGCAAGCTCACTGTTTGGAACCCATAGGAAACACAGTAGAGTAGAAGAGTGCTCTTTTCTCAAAAGCAGAGAGTGTTTCTTGTAAGGCAAGCTAGCATTTGTTTCCCAGTCCTAAATGGCATTGAATCACATGCAGTTTGTGTTCCTACGAGCAAGATTTGTTTTCTGGTAAGGAGAGTCACTATTGCGCTGTCATTGCCATACACAGTGCAAATAGCACTCGCGTCTGTTCCCAGCACGTACAGTGTATCAGACTGAAGAGGAGCTACTGTTCTTGTCAGTTTCCTAAGCAGAGTTGAACTACATATGGTCCGTGTGTGTAGGAAGCACAGTTCTTTTGTTCTGAGCTAGCTCACTGTTTGGAACACATAGGAAACACAGAAGAGTAGAAGAGTGCTGTTTTCTCTAAAGCAGAGTGTGTTTCTTGTAAGGCGAGCTATCGTTTGTTCCGCAGTCCTAAATGGAGTTGAATCCCATGCAGTTTCTGGTACTACGAGCAAGAGTTGTTTTCTGGTAAGAAGATTCACTATTGCGCTGCCATTGCCATACACAGGACAAATAGCACTGGCATCTGTTCGCAGCAACTACAGTGTATTGGACTGAAGAGGATCTACTGTTCTTGTCAGGTTCCTAAGCAGAATTGAACTAGATATGGCCGTGTGTGTAGGAAGCACAGTTCTTTTGTTCTGAGCAAGCTCACTGTTCGGACCCAAAAGGAAACACAGTAAAGTAGACGAGTGCTCTTTTCTCAAAAGCAGAGTGTGTTTTTTGTAAGGCAAGCTATCGTTTGTTTCCCAGTCCTAAATGGAGTTGAATCACATGCAGTTTCTGGTCCTACGAGCAAGAGTTGTTTTCTGGTAAGGAAAGTCACTATTGCGCTCCCTTTGCCATACACAGTGCAAATAGCACTCGCGTCTGTTCCCAGCAAGTACAGTGTATCGGACTGAAGAGGAGCTACTGTTCTTGTCAGTTTCCTAAGCAGAGTTGAACTAGATATGGCCCGTGTGTTTAGGAAGCACAGTTATTATGTTCTGAGCAAGCTCACTGTTCTGGCCCTATAGGAAACACAGTAGAGTAGAAGAGTGCTCTTTTCTATAAAGCAGAGTGTGTTTCTTTTAAGCGAGCTAGCGTTTGTTTCCCAGTCCTAAGTGGATTTGAATCACATGCAGGTTTTGGTCCTATGAGCAAGAGTTGTTTTCTGGTAAGAAGATTCACTATTGCGCTGCCATTGCCATACACAGGACAAATAGCACTGGCATCTGTTCGCAGCAACTACAGTGTATTGGACTGAAGAGGATCTACTGTTCTTGTCAGGTTCCTAAGCAGAATTGAACTAGATATGGCCATGTGTGTAGGAAGCACAGTTCTTTTGTTCTGAGCAAGCTCCCAGTTCGGACCCAACAGGAAACACAGTAGAGTAGAAGAGTGCTCTTTTCTCAAAAGCAGAGTGTGTTTTTTGTAAGGTAAGCTATCGTTTGTTTCCCAGTCCTAAATGGAGTTGAATCACATGCAGTTTCTGGTCCTACAAGCAAGAGTTGTTTTCTGGTAAGGAAAGTCACTACTGCGCTCCCTTTGCCATACACAGTGCAAATAGCACTCGCGTCTGTTCCCTGCAAGTACAGTGTATCGGACTGAAGAGGAGCTACTGTTCTTGTCAGTTTCATAAGCAAAGTTGAGCTAGATATGATCCATGTGTGTAAAAAGCACAGTTCTTTTGTTCTGAGCAAGCTCACTGTTTGGACCCCATAGGAAACACAGTAGAGTAGAAGAGTGCTCTTTTCTCAAAAGCAGAGTGCGTTTCTTGTAAGGCGAGCTAGCATTTGTTTCCCAGTCCTAAATGGCATTGAATCACATGCAGTTTCTGGTCCTACGAGCAAGAATTTTTTTCTGGTAAGGAAAGTCACTATTGCGCTCTCATTGCCATACACAGTGCAAATAGCACTTGTGTCTGTTCCCAGAAAGTACAGTGTATTGGACTGAAGAGGAGCTACTGTTCTTCTCAGTTTCCTAAGCAGAGTTAAACTAGATATTGCCTGTGTGTGTAGGAAGCACAGTTCTTTTGTTCTGAGCAAGCTCACTGTTTGGACCCCATAGGAAACACATTAGAGTAGAATACTGCTCTTTTCTCAAAAGCGGAGTGTGTTTCTTGTAAGGCGAGCTAGAGTTTGTTTCCCAGTCCTAAATGGAGTTGAGTCACATGCAGTTTTTTGTCCTACGAGCAAGAGTTGTTTTCTGGTAAGGAAAGTCACTATTGCGCTCTCATTGCCATACACAGTGCAAATAGCCCTCGCGTCTGTTCCCAGCAAGTACAGTGTATTGGACTGAAGAGGAGCTACTGTTCTTGTCAGTTTCCTAAGCAGAGTTGAACTACATATGGTCCGTGTGTGTAGGGAGCACAGTTCTTTTGTTCTGAGCAAGCTCTTTGTTTGGACCTCATAGGAAACACAGTAGAGTAGAAGAGTGCTCTTTTCTCTAAAGCAGAGTGTGTTTCTTGTAACGCGAGCTAGCGTTTGTTTCCCAGTCCTAAATGGAGTTGAATCACATGCAGTTTCTGGTCCTACAAGCAAGAGTTGTTTTCTGGTAAGGAAAGTTACTATTGTGCTCCCATTGCTATACACAGTGCAAATAGCACTGGCATCTGTTTCCAGCAAGTACTGTGTATTGGACTGAAGAGGAGCTACTGTTCTTCTCAGTTTCCTAAGCAGAGATGAACTAGATATGGCCCGTGTGTGTAGGAAGCACAGTTCTTTTGTTCTGAGCAAGCTCACTGTTTGGACCCCATAGGAAACACAGTAGAGTAGATGAGTGCTCTTTTCTCTAAAGCAGAGTGTGTTTCTTGTAAGGCGAGGTAGCGTTTGTTTCCCAGTCCTAAATGGATTTGAGTCACATGCAGTTTTTGGTCCTATGAGCAAGAGTTGTTTTCTGGTAAGAAGATTCACTATTGCGCTGCCATTGCCATACACAGGACAAATAGCACTGGCGTCTGTTCCCAGCATGTACAGTGTATTGGACTCAAGAGGATCTACTGTTCTTGTCAGGTTCCTAAGCAGAATTGAACTAGATATGGCCGTGTGTGTAGGAAGCACAGTTCTTTTGTTCTGAGCAAGCTCACTGTTCGGACCCAAAAGGAAACAAAGTAGAGTAGAAGATTGCTCTTTTCTCAAAAGCAGAGTGTGTTTTTTGTAAGGCAAGCTATCATTTGTTTCCCAGTCCTAATGGAGTTGAATCACATGCAGTTTCTGGTCCTACGAGCAAGAGTTGTTTTCTGGTAAGGAAAGTCACTATTGTGCTCCCTTTGCCATATACAGTGCAAATAGCACTCGCGTCTGTTCCCAGCAAGTACAGTGTATCGGACTGAAGAGGAGCTACTGTTCTTGTCAGTTTCCTAAGCAGAGTTGAACTAGATATGGCCCGTGTGTTTAGGAAGCACAGTTATTATGTTCTGAGCAAGCTCACTGTTTTGGCCCTATAGGAAACACAGTAGAGTAGAAGAGTGCTCTTTTCTATAAAGCAGAGTGTGTTTCTTGTAAGGCGAGCTCGCGTTTGTTTCCCAGTCATAAATGGATTTGAGTCACATGCAGTTTTTGGTCCTATGAGCAACAGTTGTTTTCTGGTAAGAAGAGTCACTATTGTGCTCTAAATGCCATACACAGTGCAAATAGCACTCGCGTCTGTTCCCAGCATGTACAGTGTATTGGACTGAATAGGAGCTACTGTTCTTGTCAGTTTCCTAAGCAGAGTTGAACTAGATATGGTCCATGTGTGTAGGAAGCACAGTTCTTTTGTTCTGAGCAAGCTCACTGTTTGGAACCCATAGGAAACACAATAGAGTAGAAGAGTGCTCTTTTCTCAAAAGCAGAGAGTGTTTCTTGTAAGGCAAGCTAGCATTTGTTTCCCAGTCCTAAATGGCGTTGAATCACATGCAGTTTGTGTTCCTACGAGCAAGATTTGTTTTCTGGTAAGGAGAGTCACTATTGCGCTGTCATTGCCATACACAGTGCAAATAGCACTCGCGTCTGTTCCCAGCAAGTACAGTGTATCGGACTGAAGAGGAACTACTGTTCTTGTCAGTTTCCTAAGCAGAGTTGAACTACATGTGGTCCGTGTGTGTAGGAAGCACAGTTCTTTTGTTCTGAGCTAGCTCACTGTTTGGAACCCATAGGAAACACAGTAGAGTAGAAGAGTGCTCTTTTCTAAAAAGCAGAGAGTGTTTCTTGTAAGGCGAGCTAGCATTTGTTTCCCAGTCCTAAGTGGCGTTGAATCACATGCAGTTTGTGTTCCTACGAGCAAGAGTTGTTTTCTGGTAAGGAAAGTCACTATTGCGCTCTCATTGGCATACACAGTGCAAATAGCACTGGCGTCTCTTCCCAGAAGTACAGTGTATTGGACTGAAGAGGAGCTACTGTTCTTGTCAGTTTACTAAGCAGAGTTGAACTAGATATGGTCCATGTGTATAGGAAGCACAGTTCTTTTGTTCTGAGCAAGCTCACTGTTCTGGCCCTATAGGAAACCCAGTAGAGTAGAAGAGTGCTCTTTTCTCTAAAGCAGAGTGTGTTTCTTGTTAGGCGAGCTCGCGTTTGTTTCCCAGTCCTAAATGGAGTTGAGTCACAGACAGTTTTTGGTCCTATGAGCAAGAGTTGTTTTCTGGTAAGAAGAGTCACTATTGTGCTCCAAATGCCATACACAGTGCAAATAGCACTCGCGTCTGTTCCCACCATGTACAGTGTATTGGACTGAATAGGAGCTACTGTTCTTGTCAGTTTCCTAAGCAGAGTTGATCTAGATATGGTCCATGTGTGTAGGAAGCACAGTTCTTTTGTTCTGAGCAAGCTCACTGTTTGGACCCCATAGGAAACACAGTAGAGTAGAAGAGTGCTCATTTTTAAAAAGCAGAGAGTGTTTCTTGTAAGGCGAGCTAGCATTTGTTTCCCAGTCCTAAATGGAGTTGAATCACATGCAGTTTGTGTTCCTACGAGCAAGAGTTGTTTTCTGGTAAGGAAAGTCACTATTGCGTTCTCATTGCCATACACATTGCAAATAGCACTCGCGTCTGTTCCCAGCAAGTACAGTGTATCGGACTGAAGAGGAGCTACTGTTCTTGTCAGTTTCTTAAGCAGAGTTGAGCTAGATATGGCCCGTGTGTGTAGGAAGAACAGTTCTTATGTTCTGAGCAAGCTCACTGTTCTGGCCCTATAGGAAACACAGTAGAGTAGATGAGTGCTCTTTTCTTTAAGCAGAGTGTGTTTCTTGTAAGGCGAGCTAGCGTTTGTTTCCTAGTCCTAAATGGAGTTGAATCACATGCAGTTTCTGGTCCTACGAACAAGAGTTGTTTTCTGGTAAGGAAAGTCACATTGCGCACCCATTGCCATACACAGTGCAAAAACACTCGCGTCTGTTCCCAGCAAGTACAGTGTATTGGACTGAATAGGTGCTATTGTCCTTGTCTGTTTCCTAAGCAGAGTTGTACTAGATATGGCCCGTGTGTGTAGGAAGCACAGTTCTTTTGTTCTGAGCAAGCTCACTGTTTGGACCCCATAGGAAACACAGTAGAGTAGATGAGTGCTCTTTTCTCTAAAGCAGAGTGTGTTTCTTGTAAGGCGAGGTAGCGTTTGTTTCCCAGTCCTAAATGGATTTGAGTCACATGCAGTTTTTGGTCCTATGAGCAAGAGTTGTTTTCTGGTAAGAAGATTCACTATTGCGCTGCCATTGCCATACACAGGACAAATAGCACTGGCGTCTGTTCCCAGCAAGTACAGTGTATTGGACTCAAGAGGATCTACTGTTCTTGTCAGGTTCCTAAGCAGAATTGAACTAGATATGGCCGTGTGTGTAGGAAGCACAGTTCTTTTGTTCTGAGCAAGCTCACTGTTCGGACCCAAAAGGAAACAAAGTAGAGTAGAAGATTGCTCTTTTCTCAAAAGCAGAGTGTGTTTTTTGTAAGGCAAGCTATCATTTGTTTCCCAGTCCTAATGGAGTTGAATCACATGCAGTTTCTGGTCCTACGAGCAAGAGTTGTTTTCTGGTAAGGAAAGTCACTATTGTGCTCCCTTTGCCATATAGAGTGCAAATAGCACTCGCGTCTGTTCCCAGCAAGTACAGTGTATCGGACTGAAGAGGAGCTACTGTTCTTGTCAGTTTCCTAAGCAGAGTTGAACTAGATATGGCCCGTGTGTTTAGGAAGCACAGTTATTATGTTCTGAGCAAGCTCACTGTTTTGGCCCTATAGGAAACACAGTAGAGTAGAAGAGTGCTCTTTTCTATAAAGCAGAGTGTGTTTCTTGTAAGGCGAGCTCGCGTTTGTTTCCCAGTCATAAATGGATTTGAGTCACATGCAGTTTTTGGTCCTATGAGCAACAGTTGTTTTCTGGTAAGAAGAGTCACTATTGTGCTCTAAATGCCATACACAGTGCAAATAGCACTCGCGTCTGTTCCCAGCATGTACAGTGTATTGGACTGAATAGGAGCTACTCTTCTTGTCAGTTTCCTAAGCAGAGTTGAACTAGATATGGTCCATGTGTGTAGGAAGCACAGTTCTTTTGTTCTGAGCAAGCTCACTGTTTGGAACCCATAGGAAACACAATAGAGTAGAAGAGTGCTCTTTTCTCAAAAGCAGAGAGTGTTTCTTGTAAGGCAAGCTAGCATTTGTTTCCCAGTCCTAAATGGCGTTGAATCACATGCAGTTTGTGTTCCTACGAGCAAGATTTGTTTTCTGGTAAGGAGAGTCACTATTGCGCTGTCATTGCCATACACAGTGCAAATAGCACTCGCGTCTGTTCCCAGCAAGTACAGTGTATCGGACTGAAGAGGAGCTACTGTTCTTGTCAGTTTCCTAAGCAGAGTTGAAATACATGTGGTCCGTGTGTGTAGGAAGCACAGTTCTTTTGTTCTGAGCTAGCTCACTGTTTGGAACCCATAGGAAACACAGTAGAGTAGAAGAGTGCTCTTTTCTAAAAAGCAGAGAGTGTTTCTTGTAAGGCGAGCTAGCATTTGTTTCCCAGTCCTAAGTGGCGTTGAATCACATGCAGTTTGTGTTCCTACGAGCAAGAGTTGTTTTCTGGTAAGGAAAGTCACTATTGCGCTCTCATTGGCATACACAGTGCAAATAGCACTGGCGTCTCTTCCCAGAAGTACAGTGTATTGGACTGAAGAGGAGCTACTGTTCTTGTCAGTTTACTAAGCAGAGTTGAACTACATATGGTCCATGTGTATAGGAAGCACAGTTCTTTTGTTCTGAGCAAGCTCACTGTTCTGGCCCTATAGGAAACCCAGTAGAGTAGAAGAGTGCTCTTTTCTCTAAAGCAGAGTGTGTTTCTTGTTAGGCGAGCTCGCGTTTGTTTCCCAGTCCTAAATGGAGTTGAGTCACAGACAGTTTTTGGTCCTATGAGCAAGAGTTGTTTTCTGGTAAGAAGAGTCACTATTGTGCTCCAAATGCCATACACAGTGCAAATAGCACTCGCGTCTGTTCCCACCATGTACAGTGTATTGGACTGAATAGGAGCTACTGTTCTTGTCAGTTTCCTAAGCAGAGTTGATCTAGATATGGTCCATGTGTGTAGGAAGCACAGTTCTTTTGTTCTGAGCAAGCTCACTGTTTGGACCCCATAGGAAACACAGTAGAGTAGAAGAGTGCTCATTTTTAAAAAGCAGAGAGTGTTTCTTGTAAGGCGAGCTAGTATTTGTTTCCCAGTCCTAAATGGAGTTGAATCACATGCAGTTTGTGTTCCTACGAGCAAGAGTTGTTTTCTGGTAAGGAAAGTCACTATTGCGTTCTCATTGCCATACACAGTGGAAATAGCACTCGCGTCTGTTCCCAGCAAGTACAGTGTATCGGACTGAAGAGGAGCTACTGTTCTTGTCAGTTTCTTAAGCAGAGTTGAGCTAGATATGGCCCGTGTGTGTAGGAAGAACAGTTCTTATGTTCTGAGCAAGCTCACTGTTCTGGCCCTATAGGAAACACAGTAGAGTAGATGAGTGCTCTTTTCTTTAAGCAGAGTGTGTTTCTTGTAAGGCGAGCTAGCGTTTGTTTCCTAGTCCTAAATGGAGTTGAATCACATGCAGTTTCTGGTCCTACGAACAAGAGTTGTTTTCTGGTAAGGAAAGTCACATTGCGCACCCATTGCCATACACAGTGCAAAAACACTCGCGTCTGTTCCCAGCAAGTACAGTGTATTGGACTGAATAGGTGCTATTGTCCTTGTCTGTTTCCTAAGCAGAGTTGTACTAGATATGGCCCGTGTGTGTAGGAAGCACAGTTCTTTTGTTCTGAGCAAGCTCACTGTTTGGACCCCATAGGAAACACAGTAGAGTAGATGAGTGCTCTTTTCTCTAAAGCAGAGTGTGTTTCTTGTAAGGCGAGCTAGCGTTTGTTTCCCAGTCCTAAATGGATTTGAGTCACATGCAGTTTTTGGTCCTATGAGCAAGAGTTGTTTTCTGGTAAGAAGATTCACTATTGCGCTGCCATTGCCATACACAGGACAAATAGCACTGGCGTCTGTTCCCAGCAAGTACAGTGTATTGGACTCAAGAGGATCTACTGTTCTTGTCAGGTTCCTAAGCAGAATTGAACTAGATATGGCCGTGTGTGTAGGAAGCACAGTTCTTTTGTTCTGAGCAAGCTCACTGTTCGGACCCAAAAGGAAACACAGTAGAGTAGAAGAGTGCTCTTTTCTCAAAAGCAGAGTGTGTTTTTTATAAGGCAAGCTATCGTTTGTTTCCCAGTCCTAAATGGATTTGAATCACATGCAGTTTCTGGTCCTACGAGCAAGAGTTGTTTTCTGGTAAGGAAAGTCACTATTGTGCTCCCTTTGCCATATACAGTGCAAATAGCACTCGCGTCTGTTCCCAGCAAGTACAGTGTATCGGACTGAAGAGGAGCTACTGTTCTTGTCAGTTTCCTAAGCAGAGTTGAACTAGATATGGCCCGTGTGTTTAGGAAGCACAGTTATTATGTTCTGAGCAAGCTCACTGTTCTGGCCCTATAGGAAACACAGTAGAGTAGAAGAGTGCTCTTTTCTATAAAGCAGAGTGTGTTTCTTGTAAGGCGAGCTCGCGTTTGTTTCCCAGTCATAAATGGATTTGAGTCACATGCAGTTTTTGGTCCTATGAGCAACAGTTGTTTTCTGGTAAGAAGAGTCACTATTGTGCTCTAAATGCCATACACAGTGCAAATAGCACTCGCGTCTGTTCCCAGCATGTACAGTGTATTGGACTGAATAGGAGCTACTGTTCTTGTCAGTTTCCTAAGCAGAGTTGAACTAGATATGGTCCATGTGTGTAGGAAGCACAGTTCTTTTGTTCTGAGCAAGCTCACTGTTTGGACCCCATAGGAAACACAGTAGAGTAGAAGAGTGCTCTTTTCTCAAAAGCAGAGAGTGTTTCTTGTAAGGCAAGCTAGCATTTGTTTCCCAGTCCTAAATGGCATTGAATCACATGCATTTTGTGTTCCTACGAGCAAGATTTGTTTTCTGGTAAGGAGAGTCACTATTGCGCTGTCATTGCCATACACAGTGCAAATAGCACTCGCGTCTGTTCCCAGCAAGTACAGTGTATCAGACTGAAGAGGAGCTACTGTTCTTGTCAGTTTCCTAAGCAGAGTTAAACTAGATATTGCCTGTGTGTGTAGGAAGCACAGTTCTTTTGTTCTGAGCAAGCTCACTGTTTGGACCCCATAGGAAACACATTAGAGTAGAATACTGCTCTTTTCTCAAAAGCGGAGTGTGTTTCTTGTAAGGCGAGCTAGAGTTTGTTTCCCAGTCCTAAATGGAGTTGAGTCACATGCAGTTTTTTGTCCTACGAGCAAGAGTTGTTTTCTGGTAAGGAAAGTCACTATTGCGCTCTCATTGCCATACACAGTGCAAATAGCACTCGCGTCTGTTCCCAGCAAGTACAGTGTATCGGACTGAAGAGGAGCTACTGTTCTTGTCAGTTTCCTAAGCAGAGTTGAACTACATATGGTCCGTGTGTGTAGGGAGCACAGTTCTTTTGTTCTGAGCAAGCTCTTTGTTTGGACCTCATAGGAAACACAGTAGAGTAGAAGAGTGCTCTTTTCTCTAAAGCAGAGTGTGTTTCTTGTAACGCGAGCTAGCGTTTGTTTCCCAGTCCTAAATGGAGTTGAATCACATGCAGTTTCTGGTCCTACAAGCAAGAGTTGTTTTCTGGTAAGGAAAGTTACTATTGTGCTCCCATTGCTATACACAGTGCAAATAGCACTGGCATCTGTTTCCAGCAAGTACTGTGTATTGGACTGAAGAGGAGCTACTGTTCTTCTCAGTTTCCTAAGCAGAGTTAAACTAGATATTGCCCGTGTGTGCAGGAAGCACAGTTCTTTTTTTCTGAGCAAGCTCAATGTTCTGGCCCTATAGGAAACACATTAGAGTAGAATACTGCTCTTTCCTCAAAAGCAGAGTGTGTTTCTTGTAAGGCGAGCTAGAGTTTGTTTCCCAGTCCTAAATGGAGTTGAGTCACATGCAGTTTTTTGTCCTACGAGCAAGAGTTGTTTTCTGGTAAGACGAGTCACTATTGTGCTCCAATTGCCATTCACAGTGCAAATAGCACTCGCATCTGTTCTCAGCAAGTACAGTGTATCGGACTGAAGAGGATCTACTGTTCTTGTCAGTTTCCTAAGCAGAGTTGAACTAGATATGGCCCGTGTGTGTAGGAAGCACAGTTCTTTTGTTCTGAGCAAGCTCACTGTTTGGACGCCATAGGAAACACAGTAGAGTAGATGAGTGCTCTTTTCTCTAAAGCAGAGTGTGTTTCTTGTAAGGCGAGGTAGCGTTTGTTTCCCAGTCCTAAATGGATTTGAGTCACATGCAGTTTTTGGTCCTATGAGCAAGAGTTGTTTTCTGGTAAGAAGATTCACTATTGCGCTGCCATTGCCATACACAGGACAAATAGCACTGGCGTCTGTTCCCAGCAAGTACAGTGTATTGGACTCAAGAGGATCTACTGTTCTTGTCAGGTTCCTAAGCAGAATTGAACTAGATATGGCCGTGTGTGTAGGAAGCACAGTTCTTTTGTTCTGAGCAAGCTCACTGTTCGGACCCAAAAGGAAACACAGTAGAGTAGAAGAGTGCTCTTTTCTCAAAAGCAGAGTGTGTTTTTTGTAAGGCAAGCTATCGTTTGTTTCCCAGTCCTAAATGGAGTTGAATCACATGCAGTTTCTGGTCTACGAGCAAGAGTTGTTTTCTGGTAAGGAAAGTCACTATTGTGCTCCCTTTGCCATATACAGTGCAAATAGCACTCGCGTCTGTTCCCAGCAAGTACAGTGTATCGGACTGAAGAGGAGCTACTGTTCTTGTCAGTTTCCTAAGCAGAGTTGAACTAGATATGGCCCGTGTGTTTAGGAAGCACAGTTATTATGTTCTGAGCAAGCTCACTGTTTTGGCCCTATAGGAAACACAGTAGAGTAGAAGAGTGCTCTTTTCTATAAAGCAGAGTGTGTTTCTTGTAAGGCGAGCTCGCGTTTGTTTCCCAGTCATAAATGGATTTGAGTCACATGCAGTTTTTGGTCCTATGAGCAACAGTTGTTTTCTGGTAAGAAGAGTCACTATTGTGCTCTAAATGCCATACACAGTGCAAATAGCACTCGCGTCTGTTCCTAGCATGTACAGTGTATTGGACTGAATAGGAGCTACTGTTCTTGTCAGTTTCCTAAGCAGAGTTGAACTAGATATGGTCCATGTGTGTAGGAAGCACAGTTCTTTTGTTCTGAGCAAGCTCACTGTTTGGAACCCATAGGAAACACAATAGAGTAGAAGAGTGCTCTTTTCTCAAAAGCAGAGAGTGTTTCTTGTAAGGCAAGCTAGCATTTGTTTCCCAGTCCTAAATGGCGTTGAATCACATGCAGTTTGTGTTCCTACGAGCAAGATTTGTTTTCTGGTAAGGAGAGTCACTATTGCGCTGTCATTGCCATACACAGTGCAAATAGCACTCGCGTCTGTTCCCAGCAAGTACAGTGTATCGGACTGAAGAGGAGCTACTGTTCTTGTCAGTTTCCTAAGCAGAGTTGAACTACATATGGTCCGTGTGTGTAGGAAGCACAGTTCTTTTGTTCTGAGCTAGCTCACTGTTTGGAACCCATAGGAAACACAGTAGAGTAGAAGAGTGCTCTTTTCTCTAAAGCAGAGTGTGTTTCTGGAAAGGGGAGCTATCGTTTGTTCCGCAGTCCTAAATGGAGTTGAATCCCATGCAGTTTCTGGTACTACGAGCAAGAGTTGTTTTCTGGTAAGAAGATTCACTATTGCGCTGCCATTGCCATACACAGGACAAATAACACTGGCATCTGTTCGCAGCAACTACAGTGTATTGGACTGAAGAGGATCTACTATTCTTGTCAGGTTCCTAAGCAGAATTGAACTAGATATGGCCGTGTGTGTAGGAAGCACAGTTCTTTTGTTCTGAGCAAGCTCACTGTTCGGACCCAAAAGGAAACACAGTAGAGTAGAAGAGTGCTCTTTTCTCAAAAGCAGAGTGTGTTTTTTGTAAGGCAAGGTATCGTTTGTTTCCCAGTCCTAAATGGAGTGGAATCACATGCAGTTTCTGGTCCTACGAGCAAGAGTTGTTTTCTGGTAAGGAAAGTCACTATTGCGCTCCCTTTGCCATACACAGTGCAAATAGCACTCGCGTCTGTTCCCAGCAAGTACAGTGTATCGGACTGAAGAGGAGCTACTGTTCTTGTCAGTTTCCTAAGCAGAGTTGAACTAGATATGGCCCGTGTGTTTAGGAAGCACAGTTATTATGTTCTGAGCAAGCTCACTGTTCTGGCCCTATAGGAAACACAGTAGAGTAGAAGAGTGCTCTTTTCTATAAAGCAGAGTATGTTTCTTGTAAGGCGAGCTAGCGTTTGTTTCCCAGTCCTAAGTGGATTTGAGTCACATGCAGGTTTTGGTCCTATGAGCAAGAGTTGTTTTCTGGTAAGAAGAGTCACTATTGTGCTCTAAATGCCATACACAGTGCAAATAGCACTCGCGTCTGTTCCCAGCATGTACAGTGTATTGGACTGAATAGGAGCTACTGTTCTTGTCAGTTTCCTAAGCAGAGTTGAACTAGATATGGTCCATATGTGTAGAAAGCACAGTTCTTTTGTTCTGAGCAAGCTCACTGTTTGGAACCCATAGGAAACACAGTAGAGTAGAAGAGTGCTCTTTTCTCAAAAGCAGAGAGTGTTTCTTGTAAGGCAAGCTAGCATTTGTTTCCCAGTCCTAAATGGCATTGAATCACATGCAGTTTGTGTTCCTACGAGCAAGATTTGTTTTCTGGTAAGGAGAGTCACTATTGCGCTGTCATTGCCATACACAGTGCAAATAGCACTCGCGTCTGTTCCCAGCACGTACAGTGTATCAGACTGAAGAGGAGCTACTGTTCTTGTCAGTTTCCTAAGCAGAGTTGAACTACATATGGTCCGTGTGTGTAGGAAGCACAGTTCTTTTGTTCTGAGCTAGCTCACTGTTTGGAACACATAGGAAACACAGAAGAGTAGAAGAGTGCTGTTTTCTCTAAAGCAGAGTGTGTTTCTTGTAAGGCGAGCTATCGTTTGTTCCGCAGTCCTAAATGGAGTTGAATCCCATGCAGTTTCTGGTACTACGAGCAAGAGTTGTTTTCTGGTAAGAAGATTCACTATTGCGCTGCCATTGCCATACACAGGACAAATAGCACTGGCATCTGTTCGCAGCAACTACAGTGTATTGGACTGAAGAGGATCTACTGTTCTTGTCAGGTTCCTAAGCAGAATTGAACTAGATATGGCCGTGTGTGTAGGAAGCACAGTTCTTTTGTTCTGAGCAAGCTCACTGTTCGGACCCAAAAGGAAACACAGTAAAGTAGACGAGTGCTCTTTTCTCAAAAGCAGAGTGTGTTTTTTGTAAGGCAAGCTATCGTTTGTTTCCCAGTCCTAAATGGAGTTGAATCACATGCAGTTTCTGGTCCTACGAGCAAGAGTTGTTTTCTGGTAAGGAAAGTCACTATTGCGCTCCCTTTGCCATACACAGTGCAAATAGCACTCGCGTCTGTTCCCAGCAAGTACAGTGTATCGGACTGAAGAGGAGCTACTGTTCTTGTCAGTTTCCTAAGCAGAGTTGAACTAGATATGGCCCGTGTGTTTAGGAAGCACAGTTATTATGTTCTGAGCAAGCTCACTGTTCTGGCCCTATAGGAAACACAGTAGAGTAGAAGAGTGCTCTTTTCTATAAAGCAGAGTGTGTTTCTTTTAAGCGAGCTAGCGTTTGTTTCCCAGTCCTAAGTGGATTTGAATCACATGCAGGTTTTGGTCCTATGAGCAAGAGTTGTTTTCTGGTAAGAAGATTCACTATTGCGCTGCCATTGCCATACACAGGACAAATAGCACTGGCATCTGTTCAAAGCAACTACAGTGTATTGGACTGAAGAGGATCTACTGTTCTTGTCAGGTTCCTAAGCAGAATTGAACTAGATATGGCCATGTGTGTAGGAAGCACAGTTCTTTTGTTCTGAGCAAGCTCCCAGTTCGGACCCAACAGGAAACACAGTAGAGTAGAAGAGTGCTCTTTTCTCAAAAGCAGAGTGTGTTTTTTGTAAGGTAAGCTATCGTTTGTTTCCCAGTCCTAAATGGAGTGGAATCACATGCAGTTTCTGGTCCTACAAGCAAGAGTTGTTTTCTGGTAAGGAAAGTCACTACTGCGCTCCCTTTGCCATACACAGTGCAAATAGCACTCGCGTCTGTTCCCTGCAAGTACAGTGTATCGGACTGAAGAGGAGCTACTGTTCTTGTCAGTTTCCTAAGCAGAGTTGAACTAGATATGGCCCGTGTGTTTAGGAAGCACAGTTATTATGTTCTGAGCAAGCTCACTGTTCTGGCCCTATAGGAAACACAGTAGAGTAGAAGAGTGCTCTTTTCTATAAAGCAGATTGTGTTTCTTGTATGGCGAGCTCACGTTTGTTTCACAGTCCTAAATGGATTTGAGTCACATGCAGTTTTTGGTCCTATGAGCAAGAGTTGTTTTCTGGTAAGAAGAGTCACTATTGTGCTCCAAATGCAATACACAGTGCAAATAGCACTCGCGTCTGTTCCCAGCATGTACAGTGTATTGGACTGAATAGGAGCTACTGTTCTTGTCAGTTTCCTAAGCAGAGTTGAGCTAGATATGGTCCATGAGTGTAGGAAGCACAGTTCTTTTGTTCTGAGCAAGCTAACTGTTTGGACCCCATAGGAAACACAGTAGAGTAGAAGAGTGCTCTTTTCTCAAAAGCAGAGTGTGTTTCTTCTAAGGCAAGATAGCGTTTGTTTCCTAGTCCTAAATGGAGTTGAATCACATGCAGGTTCTGGTCCTACGAACAAGAGTTGTTTTCTGGTAAGGAAAGTCACTATTGCGCTCCCATTGCCATACACAGGGCAAATAGCACTCGCATATTTCCCAGCAAGTACAGTGTATTGGACTGAATAGGAGCAACTGTTCTTGTCAGTTTCCTAAGCAGAGTTGAACTACATATGGTCCTTGTGTGTAGGAAGCATAGTTCTTTTGTTCTGAGCAAGCTCACTCTTTGGACCCCATAGGAAACACAGTAGATTAGAAGAATGCTCTTTTCTCTAAATTAGAGTGTGTTTCTTGTAAGGCGAGCTAGCGTTTGTTTCCCAGTCCTAAATGGAGTGGAATCACATGCAGTTTCTGTCCTACGAGCAAGAGTTGTTTTATGGTAAAAATAGTCACTATTGTGTTGCCATTGCCACACACAGGACAAATAGCACTGGCGTCTGTTTGCAGCAAGTACAGTGTATTGGACTGAAGAGGATCTACTGTTCTTGTCAGGTTCCTAAGCAGAATTGAACTAGATATGGCCGTGTGTGTAGGAAGCACAGTTCTTTTGTTCTGAGCAAGCTCACTGTTTGGACCCCATAGGAAACACATTAGAGTAGAATACTGCTCTTTTCTCAAAAGCGGAGTGTGTTTCTTGTAAGGCGAGCTAGAGTTTGTTTCCCAGTCCTAAATGGAGTTGAGTCACATGCAGTTTTTTGTCCTACGAGCAAGAGTTGTTTTCTGGTAAGGAAAGTCACTATTGCGCTCTCATTGCCATACACAGTGCAAATAGCACTCGCGTCTGTTCCCAGCAAGTACAGTGTATTGGACTGAAGAGGAGCTACTGTTCTTGTCAGTTTCCTAAGCAGAGTTGCACTACATATGGTCCGTGTGTGTAGGGAGCACAGTTCTTTTGTTCTGAGCAACTCTTTGTTTGGACCTCATAGGAAACACAGTAGAGTAGAAGAGTGCTCTTTTCTCTAAAGCAGAGTGTGTTTCTTGTAACGCGAGCTAGCGTTTGTTTCCCAGTCCTAAATGGAGTTGAATCACATGCAGTTTCTGGTCCTACAAGCAAGAGTTGTTTTCTGGTAAGGAAAGTTACTATTGTGCTCCCATTGCTATGCACAGTGCAAATAGCACTGGCATCTGTTTCCAGCAAGTACTGTGTATTGGACTGAAGAGGAGCTACTGTTCTTCTCAGTTTCCTAAGCAGAGTTAAACTAGATATTGCCCGTGTGTGCAGGAAGCACAGTTCTTTTTTTCTGAGCAAGCTCAATGTTCTGGTCCTATAGGAAACACATTAGAGTAGAATACTGCTCTTTCCTCAAAAGCAGAGTGTGTTTCTTGTAAGGCGAGCTAGAGTTTGTTTCCCAGTCCTAAATGGAGTTGAGTCACATGCAGTTTTTTGTCCTACGAGCAAGAGTTGTTTTCTGGTAAGACGAGTCACAATTGTGCTCCAATTGCCATTCACAGTGCAAATAGCACTCGCATCTGTTCTCAGCAAGTACAGTGTATCGGACTGAAGAGGAGCTACTGTTCTTGTCAGTTTCCTAAGCAGAGTTGAACTAGATATGGCCAGTGTGTGTAGGAAGCACAGTTCTTTTGTTCTGAGCAAGCTCACTGTTTGGACCCCATAGGAAACACAGTAGAGTAGATGAGTGCTCTTTTCTCTAAAGCAGAGTGTGTTTCTTGTAAGGCGAGGTAGCGTTTGTTTCCCAGTCCTAAATGGATTTGAGTCACATGCAGTTTTTGGTCCTATGAGCAAGAGTTGTTTTCTGGTAAGAAGATTCACTATTGCGCTGCCATTGCCATACACAGGACAAATAGCACTGGCGTCTGTTCCCAGCAAGTACAGTGTATTGGACTCAAGAGGATCTACTGTTCTTGTCAGGTTCCTAAGCAGAGTTGAACTAGATATGGCCGTGTGTGTAGGAAGCACAGTTCTTTGGTCTGAGCAAGCTCACTGTTTTGGCCCTATAGGAAACACAGTAGAGTAGAAGAGTGCTCTTTTCTATAAAGCAGAGTGTGTTTCTTGTAAGGCGAGCTCGCGTTTGTTTCCCAGTCCTAAATGGATTTGAGTCACATGCAGTTTTTGGTCTACGAGCAACAGTTGTTTTCTGGTAAGAAGAGTCACTATTGTGCTCTAAATGCCATACACAGTGCAAATAGCACTCGCGTCTGTTCCCAGCATGTACAGTGTATTGGACTGAATAGGAGCTACTCTTCTTGTCAGTTTCCTAAGCAGAGTTGAACTAGATATGGTCCATGTGTGTAGGAAGCACAGTTCTTTTGTTCTGAGCAAGCTCACTGTTTGGAACCCATAGGAAACACAATAGAGTAGAAGAGTGCTCTTTTCTCAAAAGCAGAGAGTGTTTCTTGTAAGGCAAGCTAGCATTTGTTTCCCAGTCCTAAATGGCGTTGAATCACATGCAGTTTGTGTTCCTACGAGCAAGATTTGTTTTCTGGTAAGGAGAGTCACTATTGCGCTGTCATTGCCATACACAGTGCAAATAGCACTCGCGTCTGTTCCCAGCAAGTACAGTGTATCGGACTGAAGAGGAGCTACTGTTCTTGTCAGTTTCCTAAGCAGAGTTGAACTACATATGGTCCGTGTGTGTAGGAAGCACAGTTCTTTTGTTCTGAGCTAGCTCACTGTTTGGAACCCATAGGAAACACAGTAGAGTAGAAGAGTGCTCTTTTCTCTAAAGCAGAGTGTGTTTCTGGAAAGGGGAGCTATCGTTTGTTCCGCAGTCCTAAATGGAGTTGAATCCCATGCAGTTTCTGGTACTACGAGCAAGAGTTGTTTTCTG